>NC_053390.1:137712675-138037408 GCF_905171765.1 Bufo bufo | reverse complement strand
ATACAGATTCTGTGCTGACATAAGGCCAGATTCTCTGTTACGGGACCGCTCTCCTCTGTCTGGGTGCCGGGGCCTAAATGTGTGACAGTGGCCTGTTCCAGTGGTGGGTGACGTGAAGCCTGATTCTCTGCTATGACATGAAGACAGATTCTGCGCTGACATAAGGCCAGATTCTCTGTTACGGGACCTCTCTCCTCTGCCTGGGCCTAAATGTGTGACAGTGGCCTGTTCCAGTGGTGGGTGACGTGATGCCTGATTCTCTGCTATGACATGAAGACAGATTCTGCGCTGACATAAGGCCAGATTCTCTGTTACGGGACCTCTCTCCTCTGCCTGGGTGCCCGGGCCTAAATGTGTGACAGTGGCCTGTTCCAGTGGTGGGTGACGTGAAGCCTGATTCTCTGCTATGACATGAATACAGATTCTGCGCTGACATAAGGCCAGATTCTCTGTTACGGGACCGCTCTCCTCTGTCTGGGTGCCGGGGCCTAAATGTGTGACAGTGGCCTGTTCCAGTGGTGGGTGACGTGAAGCCTGTTTCTCTGCTATGACATGAATACAGATTCTGCGCTGACATAAGGCCAGATTCTCTGTTACGGGACCGCTCTCCTCTGTCTGGGTGCCAGGGCCTAAATGTGTGACAGTGGCCTGTTCCATTGGTGGGTGACGTGAAGCCTGATTCTCTGCTATGACATGAAGACATATTCTGCGCTGACATAAGGCCAGATTCTCTGTTACGGGACCTCTCTCCTCTGCCTGGGCCTAAATGTGTGACAGTGGCCTGTTCCAGTGGTGGGTGACGTGATGCCTGATTCTCTGCTATGACATGAAGACAGATTCTGCGCTGACATAAGGCCAGATTCTCTGTTACGGGACCTCTCTCCTCTGCCTGGGTGCCTGGGCCTAAATGTGTGACAGTGGCCTGTTCCAGTGGTGGGTGACGTGATGCCTGATTCTCTGCTATGACATGAAGACAGATTCTGCGCTGACATAAGGCCAGATTCTCTGTTACGGGACCGCTCTCCTCTGTCTGGGTGCCGGGGCCTAAATGTGTGACAGTGGCCTGTTCCAGTGGTGGGTGACGTGAAGCCTGATTCTCTGCTATGACATGAATACAGATTCTGCGCTGACATAAGGCCAGATTCTCTGTTACGGGACCGCTCTCCTCTGTCTGGGTGCCGGGGCCTAAATGTGTGACAGTGGTCTGTTCCAGTGGTGGGTGACGTGAAGCCTGATTCTCTGCTATGACATGAAGACAGATTCTGCGCTGACATAAGGCCAGATTCTCTGTTACGGGACCTCTCTCCTCTGCCTGGGTGCCTGGGCCTAAATGTGTGACAGTGGCCTGTTCCAGTGGTGGGTGACGTGATGCCTGATTCTCTGCTATGACCTGAAGACAGATTCTGCGCTGACATAAGGCCAGATTCTCTGTTACGGGACCTCTCTCCTCTGCCTGGGTGCCTGGGCCTAAATGTGTGACAGTGGCCTGTTCCAGTGGTGGGTGACGTGATGCCTGATTCTCTGCTATGACATGAAGACAGATTCTGCGCTGACATAAGGCCAGATTCTCTGTTACGGGACCGCTCTCCTCTGTCTGGGTGCCGGGGCCTAAATGTGTGACAGTGGCCTGTTCCAGTGGTGGGTGACGTGAAGCCTGATTCTCTGCTATGACATGAATACAGATTCTGCGCTGACATAAGGCCAGATTCTCTGTTACGGGACCGCTCTCCTCTGTCTGGGTGCCGGGGCCTAAATGTGTGACAGTGGTCTGTTCCAGTGGTGGGTGACGTGAAGCCTGATTCTCTGCTATGACATGAAGACAGATTCTGCGCTGACATAAGGCCAGATTCTCTGTTACGGGACCTCTCTCCTCTGCCTGGGTGCCTGGGCCTAAATGTGTGACAGTGGCCTGTTCCAGTGGTGGGTGACGTGAGCCTGATTCTCTGCTATGACATGAATACAGATTCTGCGCTGACATAAGGCCAGATTCTCTGTTACGGGACCGCTCTCCTCTGTCTGGGTGCCGGGGCCTAAATGTGTGACAGTGTCCTGTTCCAGTGGTGGGTGACGTGAAGCCTGATTCTCTGCTATGACATGAATACAGATTCTGTGCTGACATAAGGCCAGATTCTCTGTTACGGGACCGCTCTCCTCTGTCTGGGTGCCGGGGCCTAAATGTGTGACAGTGTCCTGTTCCAGTGGTGGGTGACGTGAAGCCTGATTCTCTGCTATGACATGAATACAGATTCTGCGCTGACTTAAGGCCAGATTCTCTGTTACGGGACCGCTCTACTCTGTCTGGGTGCCGGGGCCTAAATGTGTGACAGTGGCCTGTTCCAGTGGTGGGTGACGTGAAGCCTGATTCTCTGCTATGACATGAAGACAGATTCTGCGCTGACATACGGCCAGATTCTCTGTTACGGGACCTCTCTCCTCTGCCTGGGTCTAAATGTGTGACAGTGGCCTGTTCCAGTGGTGGGTGACGTGATGCCTGATTCTCTGCTATGACATGAAGACAGATTCTGCGCTGACATAAGGCCAGATTCTCTGTTACGGGACCTCTCTCCTCTGCCTGGGTGCCTGGGCCTAAATGTGTGACAGTGGCCTGTTCCAGTGGTGGGTGACGTGATGCCTGATTCTCTGCTATGACATGAAGACAGATTCTGCGCTGACATAAGGCCAGATTCTCTGTTACGGGACCGCTCTCCTCTGTCTGGGTGCCGGGGCCTAAATGTGTGACAGTGGCCTGTTCCAGTGGTGGGTGACGTGAAGCCTGATTCTCTGCTATGACATGAATACAGATTCTGCGCTGACATAAGGCCAGATTCTCCATTACGGGACCTCTCTCCTCTGCCTGGGTGCCTGGGCCTAAATGTGTGACAGTGGCCTGTTCCAGTGGTGGGTGACGTGAAGCCTGATTCTCTGCTATGACATGAATACAGATTCTGCGCTGACATAAGGCCAGATTCTCTGTTACGGGACCGCTCTCCTCTGTCTGGGTGCCGGGGCCTAAATGTGTGACAGTGGCCTGTTCCAGTGGTGGGTGACGTGAAGCCTGATTCTCTGCTACGACATGAAGACAGATTCTGCGCTGACATAAGGCCAGATTCTCTGTTACGGGACCTCTCTCCTCTGCCTGGGCCTAAATGTGTGACAGTGGCCTGTTCCAGTGGTGGGTGACGTGAAGCCTGATTCTCTGCTATGACATGAAGACAGATTCTGCGCTGACATAAGGCCAGATTCTTTGTTACGGGACCTCTCTCCTCTGCCTGGGTGCCTGGGCCTAAATGTGTGACAGTGGCCTGTTCCAGTGGTGGGTGACGTGATGCCTGATTCTCTGCTATGACATGAAGCCAGATTCTGCGCTGACATAAGGCCAGATTCTCTTTTACGGGACCGCTCTCCTCTGTCTG
This sequence comes from Bufo bufo, assembly GCF_905171765.1. Lineage (NCBI taxonomy): Eukaryota > Metazoa > Chordata > Amphibia > Anura > Bufonidae > Bufo > Bufo bufo. The sequence goes on along the minus strand of NC_053390.1, from coordinate 138,033,995 downwards.
GGTGCCGGGGCCTAAATGTGTGACAGTGGCCTGTTCCAGTGGTGGGTGACGTGAAGCCTGATTCTCTGCTATGACATGAATACAGATTCTGCGCTGACATAAGGCCAGATTCTCTGTTACGGGACCGCTCTCCTCTGTCTGGGTGCCAGGGCCTAAATGTGTGACAGTGGCCTGTTCCATTGGTGGGTGACGTAAGCCTGATTCTCTGCTATGACATGAAGACATATTCTGCGCTGACATAAGGCCAGATTCTCTGTTACGGGACCTCTCTCCTCTGCCTGGGCCTAAATGTGTGACAGTGGCCTGTTCCAGTGGTGGGTGACGTGATGCCTGATTCTCTGCTATGACATGAAGACAGATTCTGCGCTGACATAAGGCCAGATTCTCTGTTACGGGACCTCTCTCCTCTGCCTGGGTGCCTGGGCCTAAATGTGTGACAGTGGCCTGTTCCAGTGGTGGGTGACGTGATGCCTGATTCTCTGCTATGACATGAAGACAGATTCTGCGCTGACATAAGGCCAGATTCTCTGTTACGGGACCGCTCTCCTCTGTCTGGGTGCCGGGGCCTAAATATGTGACAGTGGCCTGTTCCAGTGGTGGGTGACGTGAAGCCTGATTCTCTGCTATGACATGAATACAGATTCTGCGCTGACATAAGGCCAGATTCTCTGTTACGGGACCGCTCTCCTCTGTCTGGGTGCCGGGGCCTAAATGTGTGACAGTGGTCTGTTCCAGTGGTGGGTGACGTGAAGCCTGATTCTCTGCTATGACATGAAGACAGATTCTGCGCTGACATAAGGCCAGATTCTCTGTTACGGGACCTCTCTCCTCTGCCTGGGTGCCTGGGCCTAAATGTGTGACAGTGGCCTGTTCCAGTGGTGGGTGACGTGATGCCTGATTCTCTGCTATGACCTGAAGACAGATTCTGCGCTGACATAAGGCCAGATTCTCTGTTACGGGACCTCTCTCCTCTGCCTGGGTGCCTGGGCCTAAATGTGTGACAGTGGCCTGTTCCAGTGGTGGGTGACGTGATGCCTGATTCTCTGCTATACATGAAGACAGATTCTGCGCTGACATAAGGCCAGATTCTCTGTTACGGGACCGCTCTCCTCTGTCTGGGTGCCGGGGCCTAAATGTGTGACAGTGGCCTGTTCCAGTGGTGGGTGACGTGAAGCCTGATTCTCTGCTATGACATGAATACAGATTCTGCGCTGACATAAGGCCAGATTCTCTGTTACGGGACCTCTCTCCTCTGCCTGGGTGCCTGGGCCTAAATGTGTGACAGTGGCCTGTTCCAGTGGTGGGTGACGTGAAGCCTGATTCTCTGCTATGACATGAATACAGATTCTGCGCTGACATAAGGCCAGATTCTCTGTTACGGGACCGCTCTCCTCTGTCTGGGTGCCGGGGCCTAAATGTGTGACAGTGGTCTGTTCCAGTGGTGGGTGACGTGAAGCCTGATTCTCTGCTATGACATGAAGACAGATTCTGCGCTGACATAAGGCCAGATTCTCTGTTACGGGACCTCTCTCCTCTGCCTGGGTGCCTGGGCCTAAATGTGTGACAGTGGCCTGTTCCAGTGGTGGGTGACGTGAGCCTGATTCTCTGCTATGACATGAATACAGATTCTGCGCTGACATAAGGCCAGATTCTCTGTTACGGGACCGCTCTCCTCTGTCTGGGTGCCGGGGCCTAAATGTGTGACAGTGTCCTGTTCCAGTGGTGGGTGACGTGAAGCCTGATTCTCTGCTATGACAAGAATACAGATTCTGTGCTGACATAAGGCCAGATTCTCTGTTACGGGACCGCTCTCCTCTGTCTGGGTGCCGGGGCCTAAATGTGTGACAGTGTCCTGTTCCAGTGGTGGGTGACGTGAAGCCTGATTCTCTGCTATAACATGAATACAGATTCTGCGCTGATTTAAGGCCAGATTCTCTGTTACGGGACCGCTCTACTCTGTCTGGGTGCCGGGGCCTAAATGTGTGACAGTGGCCTGTTCCAGTGGTGGGTGACGTGAAGCCTGATTCTCTGCTATGACATGAAGACAGATTCTGCGCTGACATACGGCCAGATTCTCTGTTACGGGACCTCTCTCCTCTGCCTGGGTCTAAATGTGTGACAGTGGCCTGTTCCAGTGGTGGGTGACGTGATGCCTGATTCTCTGCTATGACATGAAGACAGATTCTGCGCTGACATAAGGCCAGATTCTCTGTTACGGGACCTCTCTCCTCTGCCTGGGTGCCTGGGCCTAAATGTGTGACAGTGGCCTGTTCCAGTGGTGGGTGACGTGATGCCTGATTCTCTGCTATGACATGAAGACAGATTCTGCGCTGACATAAGGCCAGATTCTCTGTTACGGGACCGCTCTCCTCTGTCTGGGTGCCGGGGCCTAAATGTGTGACAGTGGCCTGTTCCAGTGGTGGGTGACGTGAAGCCTGATTCTCTGCTATGACATGAATACAGATTCTGCGCTGACATAAGGCCAGATTCTCCGTTACGGGACCTCTCTCCTCTGCCTGGGTGCCTGGGCCTAAATGTGTGACAGTGGCCTGTTCCAGTGGTGGGTGACGTGAAGCCTGATTCTCTGCTATGACATGAATACAGATTCTGCGCTGACATAAGGCCAGATTCTCTGTTACGGGACCGCTCTCCTCTGTCTGGGTGCCGGGGCCTAAATGTGTGACAGTGGCCTGTTCCAGTGGTGGGTGACGTGAAGCCTGATTCTCTGCTACGACATGAAGACAGATTCTGCGCTGACATAAGGCCAGATTCTCTGTTACGGGACCTCTCTCCTCTGCCTGGGCCTAAATGTGTGACAGTGGCCTGTTCCAGTGGTGGGTGACGTGAAGCCTGATTCTCTGCTATGACATGAAGACAGATTCTGCGCTGACATAAGGCCAGATTCTTTGTTACGGGACCTCTCTCCTCTGCCTGGGTGCCTGGGCCTAAATGTGTGACAGTGGCCTGTTCCAGTGGTGGGTGACGTGATGCCTGATTCTCTGCTATGACATGAAGCCAGATTCTGCGCTGACATAAGGCCAGATTCTCTTTTACGGGACCGCTCTCCTCTGTCTGGGTGCCGGGGCCTAAATGTGTGACAGTGGCCTGTTCCAGTGGTGGGTGACGTGAAGCCTGATTCTCTGCTATGACATGAATACAGATTCTGCGCTGACATAAGGCCAGATTCTCTGTTACGGGACCGCTCTCCTCTGTCTGGGTGCCAGGGCCTAAATGTGTGACAGTGGCCTGTTCCATTGGTGGGTGACGTAAAGCCTGATTCTCTGCTATGACATGAAGACATATTCTGCGCTGACATAAGGCCAGATTCTCTGTTACGGGACCTCTCTCCTCTGCCTGGGCCTAAATGTGTGACAGTGGCCTGTTCCAGTGGTGGGTGACGTGATGCCTGATTCTCTGCTATGACATGAAGACAGATTCTGCGCTGACATAAGGCCAGATTCTCTGTTACGGGACCTCTCTCCTCTGCCTGGGTGCCTGGGCCTAAATGTGTGACAGTGGCCTGTTCCAGTGGTGGGTGACGTGATGCCTGATTCTCTGCTATGACATGAAGACAGATTCTGCGCTGACATAAGGCCAGATTCTCTGTTACGGGACCGCTCTCCTCTGTCTGGGTGCCGGGGCCTAAATATGTGACAGTGGCCTGTTCCAGTGGTGGGTGACGTGAAGCCTGATTCTCTGCTATGACATGAATACAGATTCTGCGCTGACATAAGGCCAGATTCTCTGTTACGGGACCGCTCTCCTCTGTCTGGGTGCCGGGGCCTAAATGTGTGACAGTGGTCTGTTCCAGTGGTGGGTGACGTGAAGCCTGATTCTCTGCTATGACATGAAGACAGATTCTGCGCTGACATAAGGCCAGATTCTCTGTTACGGGACCTCTCTCCTCTGCCTGGGTGCCTGGGCCTAAATGTGTGACAGTGGCCTGTTCCAGTGGTGGGTGACGTGATGCCTGATTCTCTGCTATGACCTGAAGACAGATTCTGCGCTGACATAAGGCCAGATTCTCTGTTACGGGACCTCTCTCCTCTGCCTGGGTGCCTGGGCCTAAATGTGTGACAGTGGCCTGTTCCAGTGGTGGGTGACGTGATGCCTGATTCTCTGCTATAACATGAAGACAGATTCTGCGCTGACATAAGGCCAGATTCTCTGTTACGGGACCGCTCTCCTCTGTCTGGGTGCCGGGGCCTAAATGTGTGACAGTGGCCTGTTCCAGTGGTGGGTGACGTGAAGCCTGATTCTCTGCTATGACATGAATACAGATTCTGCGCTGACATAAGGCCAGATTCTCTGTTACGGGACCTCTCTCCTCTGCCTGGGTGCCTGGGCCTAAATGTGTGACAGTGGCCTGTTCCAGTGGTGGGTGACGTGAAGCCTGATTCTCTGCTATGACATGAATACAGATTCTGCGCTGACATAAGGCCAGATTCTCTGTTACGGGACCGCTCTCCTCTGTCTGGGTGCCGGGGCCTAAATGTGTGACAGTGGTCTGTTCCAGTGGTGGGTGACGTGAAGCCTGATTCTCTGCTATGACATGAAGACAGATTCTGCGCTGACATAAGGCCAGATTCTCTGTTACGGGACCTCTCTCCTCTGCCTGGGTGCCTGGGCCTAAATGTGTGACAGTGGCCTGTTCCAGTGGTGGGTGACGTGGAGCCTGATTCTCTGCTATGACATGAATACAGATTCTGCGCTGACATAAGGCCAGATTCTCTGTTACGGGACCGCTCTCCTCTGTCTGGGTGCCGGGGCCTAAATGTGTGACAGTGTCCTGTTCCAGTGGTGGGTGACGTGAAGCCTGATTCTCTGCTATGACATGAATACAGATTCTGTGCTGACATAAGGCCAGATTCTCTGTTACGGGACCGCTCTCCTCTGTCTGGGTGCCGGGGCCTAAATGTGTGACAGTGTCCTGTTCCAGTGGTGGGTGACGTGAAGCCTGATTCTCTGCTATAACATGAATACAGATTCTGCGCTGATTTAAGGCCAGATTCTCTGTTACGGGACCGCTCTACTCTGTCTGGGTGCCGGGGCCTAAATGTGTGACAGTGGCCTGTTCCAGTGGTGGGTGACGTGAAGCCTGATTCTCTGCTATGACATGAAGACAGATTCTGCGCTGACATAAGGCCAGATTCTCTGTTACGGGACCTCTCTCCTCTGCCTGGGTCTAAATGTGTGACAGTGGCCTGTTCCAGTGGTGGGTGACGTGATGCCTGATTCTCTGCTATGACATGAAGACAGATTCTGCGCTGACATAAGGCCAGATTCTCTGCTACGGGACCTCTCTCCTCTGCCTGGGTGCCTGGGCCTAAATGTGTGACAGTGGCCTGTTCCAGTGGTGGGTGACGTGATGCCTGATTCTCTGCTATGACATGAAGACAGATTCTGCGCTGACATAAGGCCAGATTCTCTGTTACGGGACCGCTCTCCTCTGTCTGGGTGCCGGGGCCTAAATGTGTGACAGTGGCCTGTTCCAGTGGTGGGTGACGTGAAGCCTGATTCTCTGCTATGACATGAATACAGATTCTGCGCTGACATAAGGCCAGATTCTCTGTTACGGGACCTCTCTCCTCTGCCTGGGTGCCTGGGCCTAAATGTGTGACAGTGGCCTGTTCCAGTGGTGGGTGACGTGAAGCCTGATTCTCTGCTATGACATGAATACAGATTCTGCGCTGACATAAGGCCAGATTCTCTGTTACGGGACCGCTCTCCTCTGTCTGGGTGCCGGGGCCTAAATGTGTGACAGTGGTCTGTTCCAGTGGTGGGTGACGTGAAGCCTGATTCTCTGCTATGACATGAAGACAGATTCTGCGCTGACATAAGGCCAGATTCTCTGTTACGGGACCTCTCTCCTCTGCCTGGGTGCCTGGGCCTAAATGTGTGACAGTGGCCTGTTCCAGTGGTGGGTGACGTGGAGCCTGATTCTCTGCTATGACATGAATACAGATTCTGCGCTGACATAAGGCCAGATTCTCTGTTACGGGACCGCTCTCCTCTGTCTGGGTGCCGGGGCCTAAATGTGTGACAGTGTCCTGTTCCAGTGGTGGGTGACGTGAAGCCTGATTCTCTGCTATGACATGAATACAGATTCTGTGCTGACATAAGGCCAGATTCTCTGTTACGGGACCGCTCTCCTCTGTCTGGGTGCCGGGGCCTAAATGTGTGACAGTGTCCTGTTCCAGTGGTGGGTGACGTGAAGCCTGATTCTCTGCTATAACATGAATACAGATTCTGCGCTGATTTAAGGCCAGATTCTCTGTTACGGGACCGCTCTACTCTGTCTGGGTGCCGGGGCCTAAATGTGTGACAGTGGCCTGTTCCAGTGGTGGGTGACGTGAAGCCTGATTCTCTGCTATGACATGAAGACAGATTCTGCGCTGACATAAGGCCAGATTCTCTGTTACGGGACCTCTCTCCTCTGCCTGGGTCTAAATGTGTGACAGTGGCCTGTTCCAGTGGTGGGTGACGTGATGCCTGATTCTCTGCTATGACATGAAGACAGATTCTGCGCTGACATAAGGCCAGATTCTCTGTTACGGGACCTCTCTCCTCTGCCTGGGTGCCTGGGCCTAAATGTGTGACAGTGGCCTGTTCCAGTGGTGGGTGACGTGATGCCTGATTCTCTGCTATGACATGAAGACAGATTCTGCGCTGACATAAGGCCAGATTCTCTGTTACGGGACCGCTCTCCTCTGTCTGGGTGCCGGGGCCTAAATGTGTGACAGTGGCCTGTTCCAGTGGTGGGTGACGTGAAGCCTGATTCTCTGCTATGACATGAATACAGATTCTGCGCTGACATAAGGCCAGATTCTCCGTTACGGGACCTCTCTCCTCTGCCTGGGTGCCTGGGCCTAAATGTTTGACAGTGGCCTGTTCCAGTGGTGGGTGACGTGAAGCCTGATTCTCTGCTATGACATGAATACAGATTCTGCGCTGACATAAGGCCAGATTCTCTGTTACGGGACCGCTCTCCTCTGTCTGGGTGCCGGGGCCTAAATGTGTGACAGTGGCCTGTTCCAGTGGTGGGTGACGTGAAGCCTGATTCTCTGCTACGACATGAAGACAGATTCTGCGCTGACATAAGGCCAGATTCTCTGTTACGGGACCTCTCTCCTCTGCCTGGGCCTAAATGTGTGACAGTGGCCTGTTCCAGTGGTGGGTGACGTGATGCCTGATTCTCTGCTATGACATGAAGACAGATTCTGCGCTGACATAAGGCCAGATTCTTTGTTACGGGACCTCTCTCCTCTGCCTGGGTGCCTGGGCCTAAATGTGTGACAGTGGCCTGTTCCAGTGGTGGGTGACGTGATGCCTGATTCTCTGCTATGACATGAAGCCAGATTCTGCGCTGACATAAGGCCAGATTCTCTTTTACGGGACCGCTCTCCTCTGTCTGGGTGCCGGGGCCTAAATGTGTGACAGTGGCCTGTTCCAGTGGTGGGTGACGTGAAGCCTGATTCTCTGCTATGACATGAAGACAGATTCTGCGCTGACATAAGGCCAGATTCTCTGTTACGGGACCTCTCTCCTCTGACTGGGTGCCTGGGCCTAAATGTGTGACAGTGGCCTGTTCCAGTGGTGGGTGACGTGAAGCCTGATTCTCTGCTATGACATGAATACAGATTCTGCGCTGACATAAGGCCAGATTCTCTGTTACGGGACCTCTCTCCTCTGCCTGGGTGCCTGGGCCTAAATGTGTGACAGTGGCCTGTTCCAGTGGTGGGTGACGTGATGCCTGATTCTCTGCTATGACATGAAGACAGATTCTGTGCTGACATAAGGCCAGATTCTCTGTTACGGGACCGCTCTCCTCTGTCTGGGTGCCGGGGCCTAAATGTGTGACAGTGGCCTGTTCCAGTGGTGGGTGACGTGAAGCCTGATTCTCTGCTATGACATGAATACAGATTCTGCGCTGACATAAGGCCAGATTCTCCGTTACGGGACCTCTCTCCTCTGCCTGGGTGCCTGGGCCTAAATGTGTGACAGTGGCCTGTTCCAGTGGTGGGTGACGTGAAGCCTGATTCTCTGCTATGACATGAATACAGATTCTGCGCTGACATAAGGCCAGATTCTCTGTTACGGGACCGCTCTCCTCTGTCTGGGTGCCGGGGCCTAAATGTGTGACAGTGGCCTGTTCCAGTGGTGGGTGACGTGAAGCCTGATTCTCTGCTACGACATGAAGACAGATTCTGCGCTGACATAAGGCCAGATTCTCTGTTACGGGACCTCTCTCCTCTGCCTGGGCCTAAATGTGTGACAGTGGCCTGTTCCAGTGGTGGGTGACGTGATGCCTGATTCTCTGCTATGACATGAAGACAGATTCTGCGCTGACATAAGGCCAGATTCTTTGTTACGGGACCTCTCTCCTCTGCCTGGGTGCCTGGGCCTAAATGTGTGACAGTGGCCTGTTCCAGTGGTGGGTGACGTGATGCCTGATTCTCTGCTATGACATGAAGCCAGATTCTGCGCTGACATAAGGCCAGATTCTCTTTTACGGGACCGCTCTCCTCTGTCTGGGTGCCGGGGCCTAAATGTGTGACAGTGGCCTGTTCCAGTGGTGGGTGACGTGAAGCCTGATTCTCTGCTATGACATGAAGACAGATTCTGCGCTGACATAAGGCCAGATTCTCTGTTACGGGACCTCTCTCCTCTGCCTGGGCCTAAATGTGTGACAGTGGCCTGTTCCAGTGGTGGGTGACGTGATGCCTGATTCTCTGCTATGACATGAAGACAGATTCTGCGCTGACATAAGGCCAGATTCTTTGTTACGGGACCTCTCTCCTCTGCCTGGGTGCCTGGGCCTAAATGTGTGACAGTGGCCTGTTCCAGTGGTGGGTGACGTGATGCCTGATTCTCTGCTATGACATGAAGCCAGATTCTGCGCTGACATAAGGCCAGATTCTCTGTTACGGGACCGCTCTCCTCTGTCTGGGTGCCGGGGCCTAAATGTGTGACAGTGGCCTGTTCCAGTGGTGGGTGACGTGAAGCCTGATTCTCTGCTATGACATGAAGACAGATTCTGCGCTGACATAAGGCCAGATTCTCTGTTACGGGACCTCTCTCCTCTGACTGGGTGCCTGGGCCTAAATGTGTGACAGTGGCCTGTTCCAGTGGTGGGTGACGTGATGCCTGATTCTCTGCTATGACATGAAGACAGATTCTGCGCTGACATAAGGCCAGATTCTCTGTTACGGGACCTCTCTCCTCTGCCTGGGTGCCTGGGCCTAAATGTGTGACAGTGGCCTGTTCCAGTGGTGGGTGACGTGATGCCTGATTCTCTGCTATGACATGAAGACAGATTCTGTGCTGACATAATGCCAGATTCTCTGTTACGGGACCTCTCTCCTCTGCCTGGGTGCCTGGGCCTAAATGTGTGACAGTGGCCTGTTCCAGTGTTGGGTGACGTGATGCCTGATTCTCTGCTATGACATGAAGACAGATTCTGCGCTGACATAAGGCCAGATTCTCTGTTACGGGACCTCTCTCCTCTGCCTGGGTGCCTGGGCCTAAATGTGTGACAGTGGCCTGTTCCAGTGGTGGGTGACGTGATGCCTGATTCTCTGCTATGATATGAAGACAGATTCTGCGCTGACATAAAGCCAGATTCTCTGTTACGGGACCACTCTCCTCTGTCTGGGTGCCGGGGCCTAAATGTGTGACAGTGGCCTGTTCCAGTGGTGGGTGACGTGAAGCCTGATTCTCTGCTATGACATGAAGACAGATTCTGCGCTGACATAAGGCCAGATTCTCTGTTACGGGACCTCTCTCCTCTGACTGGGTGCCTGGGCCTAAATGTGTGACAGTGGACTGTTCCAGTGGTGGGTGACGTGAAGCCTGATTCTCTGCTATGACATGAATACAGATTCTGCGCTGACATAAGGCCATATTCTCTGTTACGGGACCTCTCTCCTCTGCCTGGGTGCCTGGGCCTAAATGTGTGACGTGGCCTGTTCCAGTGGTGGGTGACGTGATGCCTGATTCTCTGCTATGACATGAAGACAGATTCTGCGCTGACATAAGGCCAGATTCTCTGTTACGGGACCGCTCTCCTCTGTCTGGGTGCCGGGGCCTAAATGTGTGACAGTGGCCTGTTCCAGTGGTGGGTGACGTGAAGCCTGATTCTCTGCTATGACATGAAGACTGATTCTGCGCTGACATGAAGCCAGATTCTCTGCTATGGCATGAAGAGACTGATTCTCTGCTGACATGAAGCCAGATTCTTTGCTATGGCATGAAGAGACTGATTCTCTGCTGATGTGAAGCCAGATTCTCTGCTATGGGACCTCTGTCCAATTGATATTTGTTCATTTTTATTTTTTTTATTTTTATTTTAATTCATTTCCCTATCCACATTTGTTTGCAGGGGATTTACCTACATGTTGCTGCCTTTTGCAGCCCTCTAGCTCTTTCCTGGGGTGTTTTACAGCCTTTTTAGTGCCCAAAAGTTGGGGTCCCCATTGACTTCAATGGGGTTCGGGTTCGGGACGAAGTTCGGATCGGGTTCGGATCCCGAACCCCATTTCCGGGAAGTTCGGCCGAACTTCTCGAACCCGAACATCCAGGTGTTCGCTCAACTCTACTCCCTAGCGTTGTAAGTTTAAGCGGCTTTCTTGATGAATTTCTCCATATCGCCACTGTTAATCGTCGTTTTTTGATGCCCCGATGTACCTCCTGCTTTAGAATCTCCTATCTTCAAAATTTGGGATTTGTTAGGCAGTTACCAGGCTGTAAGGGCGAGTTCACAGACGGAGCTGCAGCTTTAAGCGGCCATTCACTTCATGCACTAGCTCTGCCCCAGCTCATCTCTAGCTTTAAACTAGGGATAAGAAAATTGATTTGGAATTCATAATGATTTTTTCTAGAGATGGGACGGGGGATTCGTCGAATCCACGAATCCCTCGAACCTTGCTGGATTCGTGGGATTCGTGAACTCGAATCCCGACGTAATTTGCCTGAAACGAATCCGATGAATCCCGGTGGGAGGGGCTGGGGGCCGGTGCGTTCACTGTGCTCCGGCCCCTCCTCTCCAGTACAGTTATAAAATGTGTAATTCTGATTAATAATCATGCTGCCCCCTCTGTCTGTAGTATAACATTCAATGAATCTTACTCACAGGGCTACTGATATCGTAATGCAGGCCGGCCGGGCAGACGAGCGGCAGCGTCACTGACTGACGTCACCTGCCTGCGCCGCCTGCTTCATTCATAAAGCAGGCGGCGCAGGCAGGTGACGTCAGTCAGTCACTGCCGCTCGTCTGCCCGGCCGGCCTGCATTACGATATCAGTAGCCCTGTGAGTAAGATTCATTGAATGTTATACTACAGACAGAGGGGGCAGCATGATTATTAATCAGAATTACACATTATATACTGGAGCGGCAATGGGGGGGTCTGTGGATGACACTGTTAAGGGGTGGGGGGTGGGTCTGTGGATGGCACCGTTATAGGATGGGGTGGGCTGGGTCTGTGGATGGCACTGTTAAGGGGTGGGGGGTGGGTCTGTGGATGGCACTGTTATGGGGTGGGGGGGGGGTCTGTGGATGGCACTGTTATAGGATGGGGGGGTCTGTGGATGGCACTGTTATGGGGTGGGGGGTCTGTGGATGGCACTGTTATGGGGTGGGGGGGTCTGTGGATGGCACTGTTATGGGGTGGGGGGTGGGTCTGTGGATGGCACTGTTAAGGGGTGGGGGGTGGGTCTGTGGATGGCACTGTTATGGGGTGGGGAGGTCTGTGGATGGCACTGTTATAGGGTGGGGGGGGTCTGTGGATGGCACTGTTATAGGATGGGGGGGTCTGTGGATCGCACTGTTATGGGGTGAGGGGGGTCTGTGGATGGCACTGTTATGGGGTGGGGGGGTCTGTGGATGGCACTGTTATGGGGTGGGATGGGTCTGTGGATGGCACTGTTATGGGGTGGGCTGGGTCTATGGATGGCACTATTATGGGGTGGGCTGGGTCTGTGGATGGCACTGTTATGGGGTGGGGGGTCTGTGGATGGCACTGTTATGGGGTGGGCTGGGTTTGTGGATGGCACTGTTATGGGGTGGGGGGGTCTGTGGATGGCACTGTTATGGGGTGGGGGGGTCTGTGGATGGCACTGTTATAGGATGGGGGGGGTCTGTGGATGGCACTGTTATAGGATGGGGGATCTGTGGATGCCAGGGGGAGAGGTGAGAGGCACTATGATACTACTGGCACATTGGGGGGAGGCACTATGATACTGGCACATTATGGGGGAGATGGCACTATGATACGGACACATTATGGGAGGAGGTGGCACTATGATACTGGCACATTATGGGGGAGATGGCACTATAATACTGGCACATTGGGGGGGAGATGGCACTATGATACCGGCACATGGGGGGGAGGAGAGAGGCACTCCGCACTTGATACTGGCACATGATTAGGGGGGCATCTATGGGGACACTTACTGGCACATTATTGGGTGGCACTGTGGGGCCACTTCTTATTGGCACATTATTGGGGGGCACTATGGGGGCATCTACTGAGGCCACAAAGAAGGGGTATTTTATATGGGGGGCTCTGTGTGGTACTAGTATTATCAGGGGTATTATCTGTTTCTGCAGTATAGTATTGGGAAGCACAGCGGCACAGTATTGGGGGTGTTAGGATGATTTGTCCAGAAGATGGGAGGATGATGGAAAAGTAGTAAACTAAGATTTCTTTTTTGTCAAGCTGCAGAGACAAAAAATGGCTGAAAAATGGTGGTCTGGTCTGAAGGTCTGAAAGGAGAAGATGAGGAAAGAGAACATCTACAAGAGATGTCACTGAATGTAAGAGGTATAGGGCTGTATTACCCTGTATGTTCTGTAGTGATAGGAGCAGGGGTCATAGCAGGGGTCATCGCGGTCATATAGGGTGCGACCGTGACTGGGAGGTGGAGGTTCAGACAAACTGACGCGGTCTGACTTTGTTTCTCACACCGTTCACACAATTATGTACAGGATTCGTAGGATTCGAGATTCAAAAGATTCGATATATTCGAGAACCTTTTCGGATTCGGATTCAAAAAAAATTGGATCCGTCCCACCTCAAATTTTTTCAAAAAATTCAATTCTAACTAACCCAAATGTCTTAAGTTATGTTTCTGGCAAATTAGAGAGAAACATTCCCATGGGAAAGAAATGCACAAATCAGGCTTTTTTAGGCAAATACAAAGGAAAGCAAAGTGTCTTACACCACAAGATGTAACGTAGCTATCCAAAGTCAATGCCTCGCCTTTTAATCAGGCATTCAAGCATCTCATCTGCACACAGTTATTTATAGGTGATTACACTTTACCAGAAGAGAGAAAATTAGTTTAAGTAGCTGAGAGACCTTTGGGGGTACTCTTTCTCATTATGGGGAGCATCTAGTATGCATGAGGAAAATTGTATCCCAGGCAACACTGCTTTGGGTTTCTGGGAAAAATACATGCAAATTATCTTACTTCTGCTGGTATCAGAGAGGCTTAGCTTTCTTCTGATTTTGGATGGAAAGCTAATTTAAATATCTTTCCTAGAAACCTAAACTTTGCTACTTAGAGTCAAAATGTAATTGAAAAAAAAAATGGAATAAAAGTTGATATTAGTGAGTAAAAGTATAACCTGATCAGAAAGTTAAATGGACTTTTCCTCATAAAAATAAATGTTCAACATATGCAGAGTTCATACATATAACTTAGGCCTAAATTTACAAAAATTTTGTATTGTGTGGGTTCTTCTTGGTAGGCAGGCGGTAGTGATGCAGTGAGACAGGGACACAAGCAGGTTAAAATCCAAAAACTGTGTTTTATTCAAACTTTAAAAATAAAACATAAACAACCTTAACTCAGCCACAAATAAACACCTCAGCCTTCCAGCTGCTAACTAATATACCAAACAATCCCTTCCTATATGAGGGCCCGGCTGCCAAACCCACACTATGGTTCCACTGAACCAGGTGGCACACGGTTACCTTGGTTGGTAGTTGTTACAGCAACGCAGCATATCCAAGTCTCCAGGTAATGCACACATTTGATTCTCTGAAAGAGATATTTTAGGCTCCTAACGAACCACGTGATAGCTGTGAGCTAAGGAAAAACCTGGGATTAAGTGAAGAGTTTCACTGCCAACATACCTCTCACTCCATAAAAAGCAGGCCCTTAACAGACTTTGAACTTAAGGGCGGTGGCTCACTCTAGGCGAAATTATGGAATTAGTTCTGCTAACCCAAAATAGAGGGACACCCACCCTCTAGTAATGAATAATTAATAAGAAACCAAGATTATGGGTGAGCACACTGCATTTTGACTTATGTAAAATTTTATTAAATCACAATAGTAGGATGAACACGTGTACAATATAATAAAAATACAATAAAATCGAATAAAATACAATTCATAAAAACTCAAAAGTCCACGGAAATTTTTTTCATTGGTGGGAATGCTTCCTTGTTTCCACAATAACGCTGAAATGTCTAAATGACTGCACAGTGATAAAGTGCTCTGCAGTTTTTGTACTCCAATTGTGATATATAAATGGGCATCCAAATGAAGATGTATATTAGGAGTCGTGCTGTATGATTTCTCAAATGGCAACCTTGTTGCACCTGATATTATACAATGGTGCAGTAAGGTCGATGTAGCATTTATTTCAGTCCCATGCCAATACCATATATCTTTATGGATAAAATCTTCTTACCTTCCTTTCAGTGCTTGTCTTTCATTAGCGTCTTTCACTTGATATGGCGAGGGTCGAGCGGTGCGGGACACAGCCGGCGTCTCGCTACGTACTCCTCCAGCCAACTTACCCGAAATCTCACGGGAGTTGGAATGTTTCGGATTTACCTGACCCACGTGATTTGCGTCCAGCACAGTGGGAAGGCAAGTGTCTTTCTCGATTCTTTGATCACAGTTATGATCGTTAAGGCAGTCCTCTATTTTGATTACAGCATGGCCATGCTTGTAGGTGCGGAGGTGCTTCTTTACAGATATGCGATCCAGCCCAGACACGTTTCGGGAGTTCTGTTTCCCTTCATTAGTGGTACCGCACTACCTGTTTGCCTCCGCCTTTTATTTCATTGATTAGCACCAAATTGTGGATAACTGGATTTGCTTCATGGATGAGGATTCCCATGTGTTTTTTTGTATGCGTTTTCCCTGCGTCTTTTTTGTATATATGCGTTTTTTATAATGTATGTTCATTTCTTCCTTCTGAACATCTTGTATGAACAGAATTTATATTATCAATTGCATATAAGAGTTATTGATGTTTTCGATGATGGGCATTAGATATAAGCCAATACAGGGTGGTATATGGTGCCTACAGTATAATGTGGCTCTATTCATTATCAACTAGCTCTTTAGAGATATTCTATTAAAATCACATAAAAATACTTAAAAATATATAATAAAATAAAATATACGATATGCAGATATAAAATGTAACATGTAAAATTAGAACAAGAGCGAAAATATCCAATCAGGTTTGATTTTTGTATTATATATTTCTTTCATCATGAACCGTGACTCTTCAAACAAAATGTCATTTTTAGAGGTTCGGGTTCGGACATTTGACCAAAGGGAGTGCCACTATTAGACAATGTTAGTTTTACTGATATTTATATGGAGATTTCTGTTAATCTTGATCAAGTTGTAAAAGGCTAGAGGCCCCCGCTCGAGTCCACGACGCAGTGCCGATAAACGGCCAGACTGCGGTGTGAGAGTCGACTCGGAGGCACCCAGCCTACAAGAATCTGAAAAGCTCCAGTTCTGCGTTTAGTCCCACTGGTAGCATCGATCCGAACTCATAGATACGCCGTGACTCTATTTTGGACATCTATTTGATGTAATTGCCCCCTCGCCAGTGTCTATCTACCTTTTCCAGCGCCGTGAAGATCAGACTAGACGGGTCTTTGTTGTGCACATCTCTATAGTGTTTGGATAGACAATGTTTGTCATACCCCTTTCTTATATTGGCTATAGATTCAGCCAGCCTAGTTTTCATAGGACGTTTAGTTCTGCCTATATATTGTCTTCTACATGGACACTGGATCAGGTAGATGACACCGGCGGTATTGCAAGTTAGGCAGTCTTTAATCTCCCATGTATAAGTATTCTGGGTAGAAGAGATTGTTGTTGTTTTTCTTAGGTGTAGGACTGATCTTACACGCCATACATTCCCACACTTATAAAAACCCTTAAGATTCATCCAGGTGCCCAAAATTGTGTTTTTACTCATTGTTGTTTTTGGTGTTTTAATAGATGGGGCTATTTTTAAACCTAGATTGGGTGCTTTTGTGAATGTTAATGATGGTGTGACTGGTAAGAGGTGGTCTATCTTCTTATCACTCAGGATATGATGCCAATGGGTTCTTATAATTTTGCACTCTCTTATAACTATCATTAAATGGAAGAATGATCCTAGTGTTTATTGTCCCACTTTCTTGTTCTGTCTCGGTCCCTGGTTCCTTAGTTATGAACCAGGTTTGTCTATCCAATTTCTTAGTTCTCTCTAATGCTGCATCCACAATTTTTTCGGGGTATTTCTTCTCTAAAAACTGATTCTTCATTTTTACCGCTTCTACCTCGAAATCTTGATCTTGTGTGCAATTCCTTCTAATTCTGCGAAATTGGCCGAATGGGACATTAATCAGCCAATTTGGCAGATGGCAGCTCGAGAACTGTATAAAACTGTTCTTCGATGTGGACTTAGAGAATGTATTGCATATATATCTTTTTCCTAGCTATTTTATCTTTAAATCTAGGAACTCGGTTTCTTCTGTAATATTCGAGGTGAACCTCAAATTTAACTGGTTCTGATTGATTTCTTCTAGAAATAAATCTAATTCTTCTCTACTACGTTTCCAGATAAAGATTATGTCGTCTATGAATCTCCGCCATAGGGCCAGATCCGTCCCCAGTCTGGGTGCAACGTGATTCTGTTCCCATTCTGACAAAAATAAATTTGCATAACTGGGGGCGAATCTGGTCCCCATGGCGGTCCCACATTTCTGTAGGTAATACTTACCCTCAAAATAAAAATAATTGTGGGTCAAAATATAATTAATGCCCTCTATAATGAAATTAATATATGCATTACCCGTTATTCCGTCTCTCTTCAGTTGTTCCCTTACTGCTGACATACCATGTTGGTGATCAATCACCGTGTACAATGACTGTACATCAAGTGTACCCATAATCCACCCCGATTCAATTTCTAACTCCTCCAATATTTTTATAATATGGGTTGTATCTTTGATGTAAGAGCCGGTTTTTTTCACAACAGGTTGTATTTGTACGTCTATATATTTGGACAAATTCAAAGATATTGATCCTATACCCGAGACTATTGGTCGGCCAGGCAGTTTTTCCAAACACTTGTGGATCTTGGTGAGACAGTAGAAGACAGGTAGTCTGCTCTGTGTCCCCAAAATGAAATCATGTTCCTGCTTGGAGATGATTGACAACTCCAGGCCTTTCCCACATAACTGTTTTAATTCTTGATCAAAGCTTTCCAGTGGGTCATTTTTCAGCTTCATATATGTTTCAACATCTGTAAGTTGTCGAAAACACTCTTCATTGTAATCAGCTGTATTTAAAACTACCACTGCGCCCCCTTTATCCGCGGGGCGTATAGTGATAGCTTCATTTTTTTTGTAGCTGTTTTATAGCATGGCACTCCTGTCTGGTCAGATTGTTCCGACCCGAAGATCCTATTTTTAATTTACGTATGTCCACTTCCACGTTTTTTTGGAAAGTGGCCATTTCCACACTGATTTCATTCCTAGGGAATTATGTTGACTTGTTTTTCAGTGTGGATTTCCCAGATTGGCCTATAACCTCAGTCCTCACTAATGGGTTTTTTAGAAAATGTTTTTTTTAGACATAGATTTCTTATGTATTTTTGGATCCCTATATATACAGAAAACTTGCCCAATTTTTCAGTAGGTGCAAATTTTAAACCTTTTTCTAATAATCGGGTTTGTGAATTCGTGAAATTAACTGAACTTAAATTTATTATTGTTGTGTCATTTGTAGTCAGTGTCTCCTGTGTTGTCTTTCTCTTCCTGTGACTCCTTCTTGTCTTTTTAATCCCTCTGTGTGATCTTGGTGATGGTACTTTCGGAAATCCCTGTGGTTCCTTAAGGGATACGTGACGTGTTCTCTTCCTTGGGGATTGTGATAATGGGGATTTTCTATAGCTTGTGGTGGATGATGGTTCTTATGCCTCAAATTGTACTGATGTGTTGGTGATTCCCGACTGCAGGTGGGGGGCGTGTGTTCTTTGTGTCTCGTTCGTGTCCTGTGATGTGCTGGGGTGTGGTCTAAAAAATGTTGATTGGACAATTGATCATATCTATTGTTCACTGTTGCTGTATATTTACTTCGTGTGTCTTCTTCTCTTATTTCCTTATTTTTAGAGGGGTTCTCTTTAGGGCCATTTACATTCTCTCGGGTGTCTTCTATCTGATAGTTTTTTGGGGGGATTTGTATTTTTTCTCCCTTTCTTATTTATTATATCACTCTCAATTCTATCCAATCACTTACATAATCTCTCCTGCCAATTTTAAAATTCTTCATTTTTGGGGAGTTTGTCTATTTGTTCTTTTAGTTTTGTTATCTTACTATTAAGATCACCCAGCATCTTGGTTCTTCTTTTATAATCAATTTAATCAGTGACACTGAGTGAGCAAACAATAGTGCATTCCACTCTTCTTCAAATTTGTCACTGAGTAAATCTTGAGCTGGGATTTTATTCAGTAGAAGACCCTTGGGTATTTTATAATTTTCCAAATATTGTTGGAGGGACCTGATCTCCCAATTTTGTTTTAATTGTTTTTGCAAGAGTCCCTCTAGTTCACGGAAAATATCTGTCATATCTCTGTCTCCTGATTCTACATTCTTAGTATCATTAAATTTATATGTTTCAGCTCTTATTCTCTTAGTTTCTAAATGATGCCAGATATCCATAATGACGTCAAGAGGAGCTCACTCAAAAGGGTGATTGCAATATACAAATTGAACTTAAGGGCGGTGGCTCACTCTAGGCGAAATTATGTAATTGGTGCTGCTAACCCAAAATAGAGGGACACAGACTTTACAAAAAGGTCTGTGGCAGCTATGGCTGACATAGATTAACACTCTTTCCCCTTATCCATTTCTGTCTCAGCCAACTCACAGAATGAGGCAAACAAATCCTGGGTTTTACAACACACAATGCAATCTACTGGGCAACAGATACCTGTTTTCCTAGACTATTCCCTTCACTTTCTCACAGTATATATCTTCATAAAATCACCACAACTGGAAAGATCAAAAATACCATTTTAGGCTGGAAATTTTAAAAAAGAAATAAACTATAAAATGCAGGGATTACAGTCCTCGAAAAGTGCACCACAAAATCACCAATTTCCTGAAAGAGTACAACCTGATGATTGTAGTTGTCTTGACAGACAACCATGTCCATTTAACTTTCTGACAAACAAGTATTTTTGACCTCTTCCCCACCTTCGCCATGTACGTATGGCACAGTGGGAAATGACTTCAAGACATTTGCTGTATATGTACTGAGGGCTGATCAGGCATAAACACAGATCTGTGCTTGCCTGATCAATAGCGGGGGCCCACTTGTTACTAACTGCTGTATCCATCTCTGAAAATGCTGATGCAAGACGATTAACCTCTTAGATGCCATTGTAAGTGCTTACTACCACATCTAAGGAGTTCACAGAGGGAAAGGGCTCCCTCTCTAAACCCATTGGCTCCCCGAGATACCTTATAGGTGAACTGTCAACTTAATACTGACATTTTCAATGCTGTAGTGGGACCAAAAAAAATCTTTTACGAAAAAAATAAAAGTTTCAATTAAAAAAGCACCCTTTTTCCTCATCAACCAATTTACACTTGAAAAATAAATAAAAAATAGACATTTTAGATATTGGTGAATCCATAATGACAGGCTTTATAAAAAAAATGGTCTACCCTATCAGGTGAACATTGTAAAAAGTAAAAATACAAATGGTGCCAACCATACTTTGGTCACATCGCCTTACAAAAATCATAATATCGGCTGTCAAAAAGTCGCATTTACTCAAAAATGATACCAATGAAAATATCACTTCATCCCACAAAAAATTAGCCCTCACACGAGACCATCACTAAAAAATATATAGCTCTCAGAAAATGGAAACAAAAAACATGATTTTTTTTTTTAATGAGCACTCATACAAGATCACAGTTTTTTTTTTTTTAAAGACACATTTCTTATTGCCATGTCTGTAACAACCTGCTCTATAAACATATCACATTATCTACCCTGTCAGGTGGACACTATAAAAATAAATAAGTACAAGCTATGCCAGAACAACCATTTTTGCCTCCCAAAAGTCATATTAGGAGATCAAAAAGTTGAATGTACTACAAAATGGTACTAATAAAAACCTTATCTTATCTTGCAAAAAAACAAGCCCCAACACAAGACCATTGCCAGAAAAATACAAAATATAGGTCTCAGAAAATTGTGACACAAGAACATTTAAAAAAATTACTTGCACTGTGTAAAAAGATGCAATCTAATTTTTTTTATATATATATAAAATTGGTATCTCTGTAATAGTACTGACCAGCAGAATAAAGTTAACATGTCATTTTTCCCACAAAGTGCACACCCCAAAAATAAAATTAAACAATTGCTGATGGAATTACTGCCTTTTCTTCATCCTGCTTCCCAAAAAGTAAAAAAAAAAAATACAGTCAAAAAGTCATATGTACCCCAAAATTATAATGGCAACTCATCCTGCAGAAAAAGCCCTCACATAGCTCCATCGACAATAATAATAAAAAATTTGTAGTTCTCATTAAATTACTGCACTGGTACCCAAGAGGCTGTCTGAAGGCAACATGGCTCATGTGATCCTATCCATCAAAATATGCACTGCAAAAGCCAAAAGATGGCCTTTCCCTTCTGAACCCTTCAGTGTACCCAAACACCAGCTTATTTCATCTATGGTATTTCAGTACCCAGTAGAACCTGCCTAACAATTTAAAGGGCATGGTGTATCTTAGATATTAAAAGCTGTGCACAACATGTTGAGCAATGAAATGCCATATCTGTGGAAAACCTGTAATTTTCACTTTGCACGGTCCACTACTCATTAATTTCTGCAAAACACCTGTTTTCTTAATAACTTAATAAAATAAAATAACTCTTGATAAATAACTTAAAGGCTGTAGTTTCCAAAATGGGATCACTTATTCGGGGTTTCCACTATACAGGCATCTAAGGGGCTCTGCAAATGTGATAAAGTGTCCAAAAACCATTCCAGCACAATCCATACCCCAAAAGCCAAATGGCATTCCTTCCCTTCTGAGCCCTGCCATGTGCTTATACAGCAGGTTATGTCTACATTTATGCTATTTTCATACCAAGTAGAACAATTCAAGAAGTATGTTGTAAGTGTCAGATGGCACCAGCTGGGCACAACATATTAGGCACTAAAATGCCATATGTGTGGAAAACGTTAAATTTTTACTTTGCATGGTCTGCTACGCATTAATTTCTGAAAAATACCAAGGGCATCAAATTGTTTACTCCCCCCTAATAATTGATGGGCTGAGTTTCCAAAATGGGTTTACTACACTTGTCAGCATGAGGGCTTGCTTTCCAGACTGACATACACTGGGCATAACATATTGGGCACTACAAAAGAAAACTGGGTCATTTATGGGTGATTAATATTATGTAAGCCTTTTCACTTCAGAAGTAAAAATTGTTTCTAAAATTCTAAGGCATCTAACACTCTAAAAAAATTTAATTACATTTACTAAATGATGCCAACATAAAGTAGACATGATCACTATCGTCTTAAAAGCAGAAACATTTTAAATTTAGAAAATATAGAATTTTTTCAAAGTTTCTAAGATTTTTAAATTTTTATTATAAACAAAGGTAAAACATATCAACTCAAATTTACCACTATTATGAAGTACAATGAGTCACAAAATAATTCTCAGAATTGCTTGGATAAGTAAAAGCATTGCAAAGTTACTACCACCACAGAAAGTGACATGTCAGATATGCAAAATTAAACAGGCACATAAAGGTGAAAAATAGCTGGGTCCTGCAGGTTTAAACAAGCATTTTCACTGAAAATTTATATCCACACAGAGAATAAGGACATATAATTGGTTACATTTTAGGGTTCTATCAGGTAAAGCATATAGAAAGTAAGGGATTGATCATCATCATCTCAGTTGTTTCATGCAGCCAGTTCTGCATTACAAAATCCTTCAGAAGACTGATATTTTTCCGCATAAACAGCCAGCCAGATTCTTTTTTTTAAAGTTTCAAAAACTTATTACCAGCCCCCCAATAGCATACATTTTCAAAATGCTGAGAAATAGCTTTTTCAAAACAGTTTGAATTTACAGTTTGTAATTGGGCATGTCAGTGCATTATATATGTGTTACTGAATGCATTTTATATTACTGCAAGATAACAGTTACAGCAAAAGTATTTTATGGTAGTAATGTCATTATTATACCTGTGTTATTGAACTGTACATTATTGTAAGATCATAGGTAGCTACAGCAAAGGCATTTTAAGGCATTAACATCCCAATTATATCAGTGTTATTGAACACGTTGTATATTACTGAAAGATAATGGGTAGTTACAGCAAAAGCATATTATGGCAACAATGCCATTAATAAAGCGTTTTATGTAATGCATTGTATATTACTGCAAGATAACGCATAGTTACAGAAACAGAATTTAATGGCAATATCACCATTATTATAACTGGTTTAATGAATGCATTGTATATGACTGCAAGATAAATGGTAGCTACAGCAAAAACATTTTACAACAATAATGTCATTAGCCATACCTGTGTCATTGAATGCATTTATATTACTGTAATAAAGTCATTTTTATACCTGTGTTATTGTACGCATTTTATTTTTACTGCAAAAAGCATTTATTACTGCAAGATATTTTTCAGTTCAAACTGATTTTACTGGAAAAATTGCACTGTTATACCCATGTTAGTTAACACATTCTATTATTGATATATATATATATATATATATATATATATATATATATATATACATATATACAAACAAAAAAAAGATAGATCAGCAGCACAGTTAGACAAATGTAGATAGGGTGCAATTCCTCAGGGAAGGTAGGTGAATCTTCCATTGTTCAATAATTCAAAAAAACGAGGCAGCACTCCAACATCAAGAGAAAAAGGTGGTGACCCAATTTATTCCCAGGCAACATTTCAGCCCACTCAATGATGCCTTTGTATATATATATATATATATATATATATATACGGTGTAGTTCAAACACATTTTTCTGTAAAAATTGCCTTATTATCGAAGTAAATTGTCGATACCAGTGTACCATTTGTTTTTAAAAGGGTAGAGAGTCAACATTTAATTGAGTCATATACCAATAAGGCCGCTTTTAAACAGGTATTAAGGACTAAACACCTGAACCTCCTGTACTTTATCAGAAAATAAGTTAGAGTCGCAAACCTTAACTTAAAATTAGGTAATTTTCTGGTGACATTTTCTCTTTAAAAAGGAGAATTGAATGGCTACCTGAGATAAGTTCTGATTTGCTCCAGAATAGGGAGTTGTTTAATTAATAAATGAGTGATAATGCAAATTGGAGCTCGCAATCTAAAATCCAAATAACTTATAGGTATATTCTTGGAATGTGGGAGGGAAATGGAGATGAGAACATACAAACTACATACAGATGCTGCAAGTCAATAGTGCTAACTAGTATTGATCAAGCACCAAAGTGCTCGGGTGCTCTGGCCGAACACATCGGGATGCTTGGATGCTCTATCGAGCACCCGAGTATAATAGAAGTCAATGGGAGAGCCCGAGCATTAAACCAGGCACCTTCTGCACTGAAGAAGGGAGAGTGCCTGGTTTATAGGAAAAGGTCAGAAAATGATGGAAACACCACCTAAATGGTTCGGGAACAGCATGGGGAGGATGTCTGGATGCATCTTGGACATCCAGGTCGCTGCTGGGAACAATTTTGTCCAAGAAGTACGCCACTTTTACAGACTGACAATAATACGCACCAAACCAAAGATAAAATTGACTTTAGAAGAAAAATTTTTAGGAAACATTCTTTCCGGTATATTTACTTGTATTTAAAGTGCAAGTGCTGCCAAAAATTACTAGGAAGAGGAACTCCTATACAACCTGTATATCACATAAAGAAGGGCCTTATTCACATTGTGGTACAATTGTTCAGGTAGTGGGACTCCTACACTCATAAAGCCTGTGCACTAAGTGAAAGAACTGCCAAAAATTACAAGGAATCGGCACTCCAATACACCCTTTGTTACACATAAAGAAGGGCATCATAAACAGCCTTGAAAAATTATGATTGATGGCCTGCTGGTGGCCCTCAAAAACATTGCGCGCAAATTACCTATTAGGTATAATTAGGTGAGGGCCAGCAGGTGAGCTGACCCTGTAAAAGATTGTAGGTGAAGACCTGCTGGTGACCCTCAAAAACATTTGGAGCAAGTGCCTGCTTATCTGACCATCTAAAACATTATGGGCGAGGGGCTGCTGCCGTTTTAGTGACTCTAGATAACCTGGGGGCGATCGCACGTCCCCGTGACAGCGACGAGCCATCCGGATGTTTGCCCTATTAACTTTCAATGTTATTTTCAGCCCAAACCATGTAGACCATAGGTAACGGGGAAATCATGGTTCAAATCCGGAGAGGGAGCCTGAGAAACAGCTACGGCTGCCACATCCAAGGAAGGCAGCATGCACGCAAATTACCTATTAGGTATAATTAGGTGAGGGCCTGCAGGTGAGCTGACCCTGTAAAATATTGTAGGTGAAGGCCTGCTGGTGACCCTCAAAAACATTTGGAGCAAGGGCCTGCTGATCTGACCATCTAAAACATTATGGGCTAGGGCCTGCTGCCGATTTGGTTACTCAAGATAACCTGGGGCCGATCGCACGTCTCCGTGACGGCGACGATCCATTCAGATGTTTGCCCTATCAACTTTCGATGTTATTGTCAGCCCAAACCATGTAGACCATAGGTAATGGGGAAATCAAGGTTCGATTCCGGAGAGGGAGCCTGAGAAATGGCTACGGTTACCACATTCAAGCAAGGCAGCATGCGCGCAAATTACCTATTAGGTATAATTAGGTGAGGGCCTGCAGATGAGCTGACCCTGTGAAAGATTGTAGGTGAAGGACTGATGTTGACCCTCAAAAACATTTGGAGCAAGGGCCTGCTGATCTGACCATCTAAAACATTATGGGCGAGAGCTTGCTGCCGCTTTGGTGACTCTGAATTACCTGGGGCCAATCGCACGTCCCCGTGACGGCAACAATCCATTTGGATGTCTTCCCTATCAACTTTCGATGTTATTTTCAGCGCAAACCATAGTGACACGGGTAACTGGGGAATCATGGTTCAATTTTGGAGAGGGAGCCTTACAGCTACAGCTACCACATCCAAGCAAGGCAGCATGCTCACAAATTACCTATTACTGTAGATATTATTAAGTGAGGGCCTGCAAGTGAGCTGACCATAAAAATGATTTTAGGTGCTGGCCTGTAGGTGAGCTGACCCTGTAAAAGAATTTTAGATGCAGGCCTGCTGGTGAGCTGACCCTGTAAAAGATTGTAGGTGAAGGCCTGCTGGTGAGCTGACCCTGTAAAAAATTATATGCGAGGGCCTGCTAGTGAGCTGACCCTGCAAAAATTTATATGCGAGGGCCTGCTGGTGAGCTGACCCTCTAAAAGTTTGTAGATGAGGGCACACAAATACTGCTCTTCTCTAAGGACTTTGTCAAATTATATGTGAGGGCGTGCTGGTAAGCTGACCCTGTAAAACATTATATGGGAGGGCCTGCTGGTAAGCTGAACCTTTAAAAAAATTATATGGGGGGGCCTGCTGGTAAGCTGAACCTTTAAAAAAATTATATGCGAGGGCCTGCTAGTGAGCTAACCCTCTAAAAAATTATATGCGAGGGCCTGCTGGGGAGTTGACCCTGCAAAACATTGTAGGTGAGGGCCTGCTGGTAAGGCTACTTTCACACTGGTGTTTTGGCTTTCCGTTTGTGAGATCCGTTCAATGCTCTTAAAAGCGGTCCAAAACTGATCAGTTTGCATTCTAATGCATTCTGAATGGAAAAGGATCAGCTCAGAATGTATCAGTTTGCATCAGTTCCGTCTCCATTCCGCTTTAGAGACAGACACCGAAACGCTGCTTGCAGCGTTTTGGTGTCCGTCTGACGAAACTGAGCCAAACAGATCCGTTCTGACACACAATGTAAGTCAATGGTGACGGATTCATTTTCTATGATACAATCTGGCACAAAAGAAAACTGATCCGTCCTCCATTGACTTTCATTGGTGTTCAAGACGGATCTGTCTTGGCTATGTTAAAGATAATACATACGGATCCGTTCTGAATGGATGCAGACGGTTGTATTATCTTAACGGATCCATCTGTGCAGATCCATGATGGATCCGCACCAAACGCAAGTGTGAAAACATATATGCGAGGGCATTATATGCGACGAATAAGCATGTGTTGATATGATGGAAGAAGAGAAGGAGGATGAGTAAAGGAAGATTCAACCATATACACTTGTTTGTGGTAGAAGGGGTGCATGGGAATAAATTGTATTCAGTACATTATAAATAACACATTTAAAGTGCCTTTATATTCATCAGGTCTCCTCTGGTGGAGTCGAGAAGTCATGGTCAATCCAGTCCTTTTTCATTTTTATAAGAGTCAATCTGTCAGCATTTTCAGTTGACAGGCGGATACGCTTATCTGTTATAATGCCACCAGCAGCACTAAATACCTGCTCAGACAAAACGCTGGCGGCAGGGCAATACCTCCAAGGCGTAGAGCGCCAGTTCGTGCCACGTGACCAGCTTGGACACCCAGTACGTGTAAGGCACTGAGGGATCATTGAGGACGCTGACACGGTCTGCTATGTACTCCGTCACCATCTTCCAAAATGTTTCCCTCCTTGTGACACTAGGCTGCACATCATGGTGAGTGTGCTGGTGGGGTTTCATGAAACTGTCCCAGGCTTTAGAGAGTGTTGCCCTGCCTCTGATGGAACTGCTGTGTGTTCCCCTTGTCTCCCCTCCTTGGTTGCCCAAGGAACTACATACTCTGCCGCCAGCGTTGTCAGCTTGAAATTTTTGGAGCAATTTTTCAACATGGATCTTCTGGTATTGCTCGTCCTCTCCACCAGAGTAATGAGAGATGAGAAGTTATCTTTGT
The DNA here is from genome assembly GCF_905171765.1 of Bufo bufo. NCBI lineage: Eukaryota > Metazoa > Chordata > Amphibia > Anura > Bufonidae > Bufo > Bufo bufo. The sequence goes on along the minus strand of NC_053390.1, from coordinate 138,006,684 downwards.
ATTGGGGGTCGAGAAGGGGGAACAACCAGTAATCCGTTTTGTCTAAAATGCGTATAACGCGCCGGTCGAGGGAAAGGCAGCCTAACATGAAGTCAGCTATGTCTGCCAGAGTACCAACAGGCAAGACATTTTGCTGTCGTCATCAGGAGGATCCTCTTCCTCCTCTTCTGCCCACCCATGCTGAACAGATGGAATTAAACTTCCATGGGTACTACCCTCTGTCGCGGAGGCAACCGTCTCATGCTCCTCATCCTCCCTTCATCATTCAATTTGCACTGAGAAGGTGAACTGAGGGTGGTCTGGCTATCACTCTGTGTAATGTCTTTCCACCTCTTCCACATTCAAAGCGTCGTCCTTAATTGTGAGCAGCGAGCGTTTCAGTAGACACAGAAGTGGGTTGATAATAGCGTTATCGCCACTCACCATCTGTGTTGATTTCTCAAAGTTTCTTAAAACCTCACAGGTCAGACATCCATGCCCAATCCTTGCTTGTGAATAGTGGAAGCTGGTATTCCACTACTGCCCTCTGCTGCTCACAAAGCCTAGTCAACATGTGGAACATCGAGTTCTAGAGCGTGTTCACGTGGCACAACAGCCAGTGAGCTGGCAATTTCAAGCGCTGCTGCAGCATTGACAGACCGGCTAAAGCTGTCGATGATTTGCAGAAATGTGCACACACACACGGCACACCTTCACCAGTAGCTCAGGCAAAATGGGGTAGGTTTTGAGAAACCGCTGAACCACAAGGTTGAACACATGGGTTAGGCATGGCATGTGTCTGAGCTTGCCGAGCTCCAAAGCTGCCACCAAGTTACGGCCATTAACAGACACAACCATGCCTGCTTCTAGGTTGAGTGGCGGGAGCCACAGCTCAGTCTGGTCTCTTATCACCTGCCATAGCTCTGCGGTGGTGTGCTGTTTGTCCTCTAAGCATATCAGCTTCAGCACGGCCTGTTGCCGCTTCCCCACTGCAGTGCTACACTGCTACCGGCTGATGACTGACTGGTGCTGCACGCGGAAAATTCAAAGGTGGAAGTGGAGAAGGAGGAGGAGGAGAAGTGGGGTTTGGAGCCACTAACGTAGATGCTGGTGGAAACCCTGATCAACGTAGGGCCCTCAATCCTTGGAGTCGGTAGCACTTGTGCCATCCCAGGGTACGACTCGCTCCCGACCTCTACAACATTCACCCAGTGTGCGGTCAGGGAAATGTAGCGTCCCTGGTGGAATGCACTTCTCCATGTGTCCGTGGTTAAGTGGACCCTCCCAGTAACTGCATTGGTCAGGGCACGTGTGATGTTACGGGACACATGTTGGTGTAAGGCGGGCATGGCACACCTTGAAAAATAGTGGCAACTGGGGAGTGCGTAACGCGGGATGGCCACCGACATGAGGCTGCTGAAGGCCTCAGTGTCCTCAAACCTAAATGGCAACATTTCCGGGGCCAGTAATTTGGAAAGCTGCGCATTTAGTGCTATGGCCTGTGGGTGGGTAACTGGGTATTTTTGCTTCCGTTCAAAGGCCTGGGGTAAGGACATTTGGACACTGCGCTGGGACACGGAAGTAGATGTAGTCGCTGATGGTGCTTGCGAAGGTCCAAGTGCAGAAAGGGAGGCTTCCAGGCCTGCGCCTTCGACATGGGATTGGCCAGCATGTAACATAAGGGATGAGTAGGCAGTGGTGTGACCCACAGACACAGATTGTGGACCCAGGCGTTCGTCCCACTTATTATGGTGCTTGGTCGCCATGTGGTGGATTATGCTGGTGGTGGTGAGGTTGCTAGTGTTCACGCCCCAGCTCATTTTCGGATGGCATAGGTTACAAACTACTATTCTTTTGTCGTCTGCACTTTCCTCAAAAAAGCACCATACTGTGGAACATCTACCCCTTGGCAAGGGAGATTTCCACAAGGGGGTGCTACGTGGAACAGTTGCAGGCCTGTTTGGTGTGGCCCGCCTTCTCCCTTTTGGCACCCCACTGCCTCTTACAGCTTGTTGCAGTGCTGCATTTCCCTTCCGCTCTGTACTGCTGTCCTCACTGGGCTTTCCACCTTCCCAGGTTGGGTCAGTGACCTCATCGTCCACCACCTCTTCTTCCACTTCCTCACTCTGATCATCCTCCTGATTTGTTGACCTAACAACTCAGTGATTGACAACTGTGTCTAATCCTCTTCATCACCTCTTGAGTAGTGATGGCCTTGCCGTTCGCCCAGCGGTCGGTTCATGGCGAACTTTGCTCGTTCGCGATTCGCCGAACATGCGAACATATGGCGATATTCGCACCCTCCTTATTCTTTTACATTGTGAAGCACTTTGACCCTTGACACATCCAATAGGTGGTACAGGACAGCCAATTGAAAAGTTTCAGCACATGGACATACCCCCTACCTTATAAATAGACCCGATCTGGCCATCATTTTACATTCAGTCTTTTGTCAGTGTAGGGAAAGGTTGCTGTGTAGAGCAGAGGCAGACTGTTAGGGACAAAAATGCTATTAAATAGGTCCACAAAAGTCCTTTTAAGGACTGGTATAGGTGTTCTATTGATAGGTGTGCAGTACAGAGGGGTGAAATACACTTATAATATACTTTCTAACATAGAAAGCATATTATAGTGGATTTGTATTGTGCAGCAGTGGTGAGCGGTTCTGCAGCGATACTGCAGCTACACAGAATGACAAACGCAATTAGAAAAATTAATTATAACTGGTGTAATAATACCAATAATATACTTTCTATATAGTGCATTTGGATACAGCAGCATTTGTTTGCGGTTTTGCTGCGTTCCCTCTGCTACACACAGTGACAAACGGTATTGGAAAAAATTATTATAACTGGTGTGATATACCAGTTGCCCCCCCCAAAAAAACTGATAGAAGCAGGGTGTATTCATGTTTGGAAACCAATGGTACAGGCAGAGACTAGGAACAGCAGCGTATGCTAACTTGTTCCTGACCGTATTTGAGGACAGATTTGTCTTCACTACAGCCAACCCATATTTGCAATACATACAGCTGTTTTTGAGATATGTCGACGATGTATTCATGATTTGGTCTGGCACTGAGATGCAATGTGGGGAGTTTGTTTCTTATTTGAATAACTGTAATAACATGAACATGAGATTTACCCTCAATTTTGGGGGTCACTCTCTTAAGTTCCTAGATGTACACGTAGATCATACGAGTGTATCACTGTACAGCAGCGGCGGCATGAAGCGCACGGCGTCATAGCAACCAATGACGCCGTGCGCTCCTGCTGTCAGCAGGAATCCCGGCCGGGTTACCACGGACCGCTCTCGGCCGCGGAACACGGCCGTGTGCATGAGGCCTAAAACTTATAAATAACACTGAGGAGGGGTACAACAGACAATCAGAAGAATTAAAAGATAGACTACTTAACAGAGGATATAAAGAAAAGGATGTAGACACAGCAAGAAAGAAAGCGGGATCCTTCACTCAGCAGGAGTTACTATATAGGAATAGGAGAAATGCCTGTGACAAAATGGAGAGATTTGTATTCACATTCAAATACAGTCCCATAGCGGAGCTTATCAAACGTACTATCTGTAACAATTGGGACATCTTGAAAAATGAGGAAGGGTTGGAAGGGATTGCAAATAACAGATCACTCAAAGCCTTCAAAAAATGCCACACCATAAAAGATAAAATAGTAAGGAGTAGATTCAGGAATAAAGGGATAAGCTATTGGCTGTCATTCAGTAGACCAGTGGGCAATTATAAATGTGGTAATTGCTCCTTCTGCAGTTATAATAATCAAAGTAAGTATTTGTCATTTGGTGGGGTTTCACACCTGGTTACACAATTTATTACCTGCAGAAGTAACTATGTTGTCTACTTGATCACTTGCCAATGCGGAGCCTTTTACATAGGGAAAACCATCCGCCCCCTGTTTGAAAGGTTCAGAGAGCACCTAAATTCTCTCAAGATAGGAAAAGGGTGCACCAGGCTTATTGAACATGTTCGCAATGAGCATGGTGGAAATCTGCAATGCATTTCCTTTGCTGGGATTGAGCAGGTGCCAGTTAAGACCCGAGGTAGGGACAGGCACCAGGCACTCCTACAAAGGGAATCGAGGTGGATAATGAAAGCTGATGCTTTGGGCTCCCTGGGACTCAACGACAGAAATGATTTAAGTGTATTTGTTTGACATGTTCAATTCACAACCCATGGGCCGCATAGAAGTCATTGTATTCAGCTGTGTTAGCACGTATGGGTGGTTGCAAGGGAGAGTAGCGTCTTGGTTGCCTGACGCTTTAACGTGTATAAAGTGCGCGTGTTAGCGCAATGAGGTCACTGGCCCGACGAAGCACAAGTTAGCGTGAAACGGCTGTCGCCGCCTACTCCATCTGTGTTTACTTGCACTGTATGCACCAGCCTGAAGATTTTACTTTTGCATTAATAATGGATCGTTTTATCTACGCTGGTGAGTGCCGCCTTATTCATTACTCTTCACACGGTTATTACACCTGTTTTGAGTCTGTGCACCACCATATGCGTTTTGGAAAAGGACAGGTAGTTGAGAACCGGGTACATATACTTGTGACGTCCGGCAGTGCCGCCTTACCTTTTACTCTTTCTACAGAAGCGGGGTGTTATATACCAATAATATACTTTCTATATAGTGCATTTGGGTACAGCAGCATTTGTTTGCGGTTTTGCTGCTTTCCCTCTGCTATACACAGTGACAAACAGTATTGGAAAAAATAATTATAACTGGTGTGATAAACCAGTCGCCACCCCCCCAAAAAACTGATAGAAGTAGGGTGTTATATACCAATAATATACTTTCTTTATAGTGCATTTGGGTACTGCAGCATTTGTTTGCAGTTTTGCTGCGTTCCCTCTGCTACACACAGTGACAAACGGTATTGGAAAAAATAATTATAACTGGTGTGATATACTAGTCGCCCCCCAAAAAGACTGATAGAAGCGGGGTGTTATATAGTGTTGAGCTCGAATATTAGAATAGCGAATATTAATCGCAAATATCGTAACTTCGTAAATTCGCGAATATTACGAATATAGTGCTATATATTCGTTATATCGAAAATTCGTCATTTTTTAACATCTGAAAACATGATTCCTCCCTGCTTCTTTCTTGTGGGTCAATAAGCCATTGGCCCACAAGCAACTTAAGCAGGGGGGAATCATGTTTTCATATGGAAAATAAAATGACCAATATTCTAAAAAACTAATACATAGCAATATAGTGAATATATTCGTTATTTAGAATTTTGGCATAATTTTTTTCCTATCTGTACAGTTGTTCGCATACTCCTCCCCGACAAGCTTCCCCGTCACCATGGGAACGCCTGTGGGTTAGAAAATACCATCGGATCTGAATTTTCCATGAGATCGTGAAAACTCAGATCCGATGGTATATTCTAACCCACAGGCGTTCCCATGGTTATGGGGACGCTTGTCGGAGAGCAGTATGCCAAAGTGGAATAACAGTACACATTGGAAAAAAAAAGACGAATATTCTAAATAACGAATTTATTCGCTCTATTGCTATAACTTCGTCTTTTAGAATATTACGAATATTCTAAAAAACTAAGTTATAGCAATATAGCGAATATTCGTAAAATACACATATAGACTGCAATTTAGCTAATATAGTGATATAGTAATTTTTTTAATAGTGTACATATTTTCCAAAACTGAAGTTCAGAAGAGACAAAAAAAATTGACAAAAAAAAAAAAAGATTATAGCACTATATTAGCTAAATTACAATCTATATGTGTATTTTACGAATATTCGTAATATTGCTCTAACTTCGTCTTTTAGAATATTCGTAATATTCTAAAAGAATATGCACGGTATTCAGCCACGTTCGGCCAAGCATGCTCGATCAACACTAGTGCTAACTATTGAGCTACCATTATATCACACACCCTTGGAACACTTATTATATCACAAGCATGGTCATCTGTATGGTATGAAAGGCTAAAGACAATAATCATAATAAAATTCAAAACAAGATGCAAAGTAAGGCCTGTTTCACACTGCTGTTTTTAGATTCGTCCAGCTGTTCAGACAGGGAATGACCTCCCAGACCTCTCTGCATTTCCGCACTGCCGGAATCTACTGCATCGCCGTCCAGCCCCTTTCACTATAATGGGGACTGGCAGAGATCCAGCCGCAAGTCGACAAATACGTATGTCAAGAATTGGTTGATTGAAAACCACTGCATGCAATTTTTTTCATCCGTCATATTCTCGGCATGATTGCAGGATTGCGGCCAGATCTCTGCAGGTGTCCGTTATAGTGAATGGGGTTGGTGAGTGTCAGGTAGCTTCCTGCCGAAGATGGTAAACGCTAGTGTCTTCAATTAAGATGGCCGCGACAGCCTCTCCGTGAGCAAATTAAAATGTCCCTTTCACAATGATAGTTTCATTGCTGTTACTAACTATAGTCTTAAGCTTGACCATTTCATCGAATCCAGCTTTTCAATCTTGTATGGTACCGTTAAGTAATGTGTTTTATGAAATCCATGCTACACATATTAGGGATTTATGATTTCTGTTAAGTAATAGTAAGATAAAGATTTAATAACCACTAAGCATATATTCACATCAGACAGTTATAGAGCAGCAGAGCACTTTCTGGTGTTAGCAAATACTGTCCTTGTTGGGTTGTTCTCTAAAGATAAATTATGAATGCAACATGAAAGCTGTAAAATTTGTTGTATCTTATATTATCTCCATGTTAAAGGCCACAAAAGCTCTTCAGTGAAGTCAGCCATTAAAAAATGACAGGTATTGCTATCAGCCTTCTTTATAGCCTATTACCTGCAATGACAGCAGCTGCTACAGTACTTCTGTACAGCCTATCACATTATTTGCAGCTAAAGCCAGCTACTGTGTCATTTCGGCTCATTTCCTTGACAGTAGCATCATAAATCCACGCAGCTGCAGGGTAACTGTCGGCTGTTTCGATTATCTTCATAGTTGGAATGAATCTTGAAATGTATGTAACAGGCAATGACTGTTATGGATCAGGCACAAGGGCCATTCTCTATCCATTCTGTCAGTTCTGTGATGCAATATCTACCTGAAAGAGAGTCCCTAAACTACTGTCATGTAATCACAGATAGAGTGCCTGAACTTTACCAAAATGTTCCATAGAACTTCTCAAAATCCATTGCGCTACCCTTACACAATCAGCAATAAACCAGGCATGTCTTAGGTGTTAAATGGGTTGTGTCACTTCAGCAAATGGCATTTATCAAATAGACAAAATTAACACAAAACACTTGATAATGTATTGTGATTGTCCATATTGCCTCCTTTGCTGGCTTGATTCACTTTTTCCCATCACATTACACACTGCTAGTTTCCAGGGGTCATTACCAGTGTTGAGTGAATTGAAGCCAAATGAATTGACGACGATTCGAATTTCAGGAAAAATGTCATTCGTCGCTAAGAAGAATTTCCAAGCACTTCGATAAAAATAAATAAACACACTCACCTCATCCATTTGCTCGCGGAGAGGCTGTCGCGGCCATCTTGATTGAAGATACTGTGCAAAATCTCCCTCGGGATGATGTGTGACGTCACCACGCCAGCTCACTTGCAAGGCGTGTTGACATCATCAGTGATGACGTCACCCCGCCCGGACAGCGTGATGGCGTGATGAAGTCATCACATCTTGCACGGTGTCTTCAATCAAGATGGCCTCTCCGCGAGCAAATGGATACGGTGAGTATGTTTTTTTTTTACGTGATTAACCCCTGAAAGACCTAAATTGTAGCCTCAGATGCCTCAATCAGCAATGAACGCGGCATCTGACGGGTTCAATGATGGGGGCAGCACGATAGCCATTCCCCATCATTGTGCCCACTATGTACAAAGTAATTCATGACGAATCTGATTTCTTTGTGAAACTCGGCTAAGTAGCTAAATTAAATTTTTCAAACCTTCTCTCATCTCTAGTTATGACTACGGTTGAGCGAACCTGAACTGTAAAGTTCGGGTTCGTACCGAACTTTAGGATTTTTGAACCCCGGACCCGAACCCGAACATTTCCGTAAAAGTTTGGGTTTGGGTTCGGTGTTCGGCGCTTTCTTGGCGCTTTTTGAAAGGCTGCAGAGTAGCCAATCAACAAGCGGTTAACTGTCTGACCTTAGAAGCCATCACAGCCATGCCTACTAATGGCATGGCTGTGATTGGCCAGAGCAGCATGTGACCCAGGTTCTATATAAGCTGGAGTCACGTATCGCTGCACGTCACTCTGCTGATACAAGTGTAGGGAGAAGATGCTGCTGGACTTGTGATTTCAGGGAGAGAATAGGAGAGAATCTAACTCAGCGATCTACAGAGAAATAGCACAATCGTTTTACCCTGCCCTGAGGCCATTGACCAAAAAAAAACTAACTTTTATAATTTTGTTAGTTAGATGGGTGGCGACGGCAGCCATTTTATGCAAGCTCAGTGCACCAGCACTGCATCGGAGCTTTTGGGACATTGCAAATCACCATTTCTTTGGCAAACTACAACATCTGGATTAGTCAGTGTGCAAATTAAGGTAGAAATACACCCATCATTTTCTAAGGTTTTAAAAACACACTTTTTTGCCAAAAAGCAGTATTTTCCTGATTTGCAAGTGTTAAATTCAAGTTTAAGGCTACGTCTACACGACGACATTTGTCGCGCAACAATAAGCCGCGCGACAGCGCACAACTACACTGCAACATTTGTAGCGCAACATTTTGTTGCACCAATGTCGCGCAACATTTTTTATAATGGGAATCTATAGTGTCGCACTGCAACATGCAACATGCTGCAACTGTGACGCAACAGTCGCAGAAAAATCCATCTCGAATGGATTTTCTGCGACTGTTGCGTCGCAGTCGCAGCATGTTGCATGTTGCAGTGCGACACCATAGACTGCCATTATAAAAATTGTCGCGCGACATTAGTGCTACAAAATGTCGCGCGACAAATGTCGTCGTGTAGACGTAGCCTAACATATACAGCTTTCATATTCTGTTACCAAAAAAAGACTTTTTTGGCAATCTACAACATCTGGATTAGTCAGTGTAAAATTACTATTTTCCAGATCTGTAAGTGTAAAATTCAAGTTTAATATATACCGCTTTCATATTCTGTTACCAAAAAAACACTTTTTTGGCAATCTACAACATCTTGATTAGGCCTAGTTCACACGAACGGGTGTGATCCGTGGCCGTATTGCGGCCCGCAAATCGCGGGCCGCAATACACGGCCACAGTTCCGTGTGCATTCCGCATCACCGATGCGGACCCATTCACTTCAATGGGTCCGCAAATCCGGAATTGCGAAACGGCCGCACGGGACGGGACCCCTCGGAAGCACTACAGAGTCCTTTCGTGGGGTTACGTCCCGTACTTCCGTTCCGCAAAAAGATAGAACATGTCCTATCTTTTAGCGGAACGGGCGGATCGCGGACCCATTAAAGTGAATGGGTCCGCGATCCGATGCGGCTGACCTATGGCTGGCGATCGTGCATTGCGGCCCGCAGCACAGGCACGGGTCACACACGTTAGTGTGAACTCGGCCTTAGTCAGTGTGCAATTTAAGCTAGAAATACACCCATCATTTTCTGTGGTTTGAAAAACACACTTTTTTTCCCCAAAAACAGTATTTTCCAGATCTGCAAGTGTTAAATTCAAAAAAACACTTTTTTGGCAATCTACAACATCTTCTTGATTAGTCAGTGTGCAATTTAAGCTAGAAATACACCCATCATTTTCTGTGGTTTGAAAAACACACTTTTTTTCCCCAAAAACAGTATTTTCCAGATCTGCAAGTGTTAAATTCAAGTTTAATATATGCAGCTTTCATATTCTGTTACCAAAAAAAACACTTTTTTGGCAATCTACAACATCTTCTTGATTAGTCAGTGTGCAATTTAAGCTAGAAATACACCCATCATTTTCTGGGGTTTGAAAAACACACTTTGCTGACAAAAAACCTTGCAGTATCAGCACGTGTTAAATTACAGGCTTATATACTGCTGTCAAATTCAGTTGTTAAACAAACACTTGTTTGGGCACAAAAAAATTTGTTGGCAGCCTTTGATGCAGATGTCATTGTGAGATACACCCTTAATACATTTGGGTTACATTCAGAGATTTTAAATACCGCCATTTGGTGCACCAATATTGAATTCAGGTCTACACTGGTTCAGGCCGTGTGAGATACCCCCTCTACATACAGGGGTTTGATTCAGGCATTTGAAATACAGCCATTTTGGGCAAAGAAATATTTACTTCAGGCCTACACTGGTTCAGACTGTGTGAGATACCCAGTGTCGGACTGGGGTACATAGGGACCACCAGTAAAATTTATTTTGGGGGCCCACTGTATGGATACATTATAATATAATAAAAAATCTAACATTTTTTTTTTATATGAACATAAGCTAGTTGAGGTGCTGTACATTGAATATATGTATGTAGTATACTAAATCTAATGTGTTATGTGCCACTTGTGCAGGGGGTGGGAGACTAGGGGCCCACCTTTCTCAGGGGCCCACCGGGGGATTCCCATGTACCCCTGTGGGCCAGTCCGAGCCTAGAGATACCCCCTCTACATACAGGGGTTTGAATCAGGAACTTGAAATACAGCCATTTGAAATACAGCCATTTTGGGCAAAGAAATATTTAATTTAGGCCTACACTGGTTCAGGCCCTGTGAGATACTCGCTCTACATACAGGGGTTTGATTCAGGGATTTGAAATACAGCCATTTGAAATACAGCCATTTTGTGCAAATAAATATTTACTTCAGGCCTACACTGGTTCAGACCATGTGAGATACCCCCCTTACATACAGGGGTCTGAATCAGGCATTTGTAATACAGCCATCTGAAATACAGCCATTTTGGGCAAAGAATTATTTACTTCAGGCCTACACTAGTTCAGGTCCTGTGAGATACTCCCTCTACATACAGGGGTTTGATTCAGGGATTTGAAATACAGCCATTTGAAATACAGCCATTTTGGGCAAATAAATATTTACTTCAGGCCTACACTGGTTCAGACCGTGTGAGATACCCCCTCTACATACAGGGGTTTGATTCAGGCATTTGAAATACAGCCATTTGAAATACAGCCATTTTGGGCAAAGAAATATTTAATTTCGGCCTACACTGGTTCAAACCCAAAGTACACAATTGTCCAGCCAGGGCACAGTTCTGGAGGATAACGAGGTGGAGGATGAGGAGGAGGAGATGGAGGAGGAGGAACCATGTTCACAGCAGGGTGGCACCCAGACCAGCTCATGGCCATCACTGGTGCGTGGATGGGGGGATACAGAGGACACAGACGATACACCTCCCACAGAGGACAGCTTTTCGTTGCCTCTGGGCAGCCTGGCACACATGAGCGATTACATGCTGCAGTGTCTCCGCAACGACCGCCAAGTTGCCCACATTCTAACTTGTGCTGATTACTGGGTGGCCACGCTGCTGGATCCCCGTTACAAGTACAACGTACCGTCCTTAATTCCGTCACTGGAGCGTGATCGTAAGATGCGCGAGTACAAGCGCACGCTGGTAGATGCACTGCTGGTGGCATTCACACCTGACAGTGGGGGCACAGTGGAAGCACAAGGCGAAGGCAGAGGACGAGGAAGAGGTCGCCAACGCAGCTGGGCACTGCCAGCACCTCAGAAGGCAGGGTTAGTATGGCCGAAATGTGGAAAAGCTTTGTCAGCACGCCACAACAACTAGCACCACCAGCTGATATGGAACGTCCTAGCAGGAGGCATCCTTTCACCAACATGGTGGAGCAGTATGTGTGCACACGCCTACACGTACTGAATGACGGGTCTGCCCCCTTCAACTTCTGGGTTTCCAAATTGGGCACATGGCCTGAGCTTGCCCTTTACGTTTTGGAGGTGCTCGCCTGCCCTGCAGCCAGTGTATTATCTGAACGTGTGTTTAGCACGGCAGAGGGCATCATCACAGACAAGCGTTTATTATTTACTGTATTTTTTGCCTTATAAGACGCACTCCCCCCCCCCCAAAAGTGGGGGGGAAATGGCTGTGCGTCTTATAAAGCGGATTGCGGATACTTCGCTGGCCGCTATGCTGCACAGCGCGGCCAGCGAAGTATCAGTGTGGAGGGAGGAGGTGGGGACACTCATGGCGGGGCCTGGTGCAGTGACTCTACTCTAATACACCAGGTCCCGCAGCTGTTAAGTACATAAGTACATTCCATTCCGAATGGGTTCGCAATTACTGTACTGTACTTACTGTAGTACCGTCCTTATGTATAGCTTTAAGACGGCGCAGATCGGCAGCTCCCTCGGACATATGTGATGTCATAATATGGGCAGATCATCTGATAAGGATGGGGGGTGGCAATTTTTATCTTGCCTAGGGCGGAAAAAATCCTTGCACTGGCCCTGCCTCCACCGCCGCTTCCACCTACTCCGCTACGTCTACCGCCTCCTCAAACTCCTACTCCATATGGAACTCCACCTCATAAATCCATTTTTATTTTTTTTGTACGTGTTTTATTTTATATCATTTCACTACTTTGTCATTTACATTTTCTGGTGAAATTCACCAATTTTTGGGTGTATAGTACCACTGCTATACCTAGTATGCCGGATAAAAAATAAATAAAATTGTCATTAACATTTCTGGTGAAATTAACCAATTTTTGGGTGTATAGTACCACTGCTATATCTAGTAGGCCGGTTAACAAAAAAAAATATTTGTCAGTTACATTTTCAGTTGAAATTCAACAATTTTTGGGTGTGATGTACCACTGCTATACCTAGTAGACAGGTTAAACAATAAAAAAAATGTGTCTGTTACATTTTATGGTGAAATTCACTAATTTTTGGGTGTGATATACCACTGCTATACCTAGTAGGCTGGTCAACAACAAAAAAAAAATTGTCAGTTACATTTTCTGGTGAAATTCAGCAATTTTTAGTTGTGATGTACCACTGCTATACCTATTAGACCGGTAAAAAAAATATATAACATTTGTCAGTTACATTTTAGGGTCAAATTCACCAAAATTTGGGTGTAATATACACCTCCTCTACCTAGTTGACAGCTTAATAAATTTCAATAATTTTTATTTTACATTTTCGGGTGACAATAAACAATTGTTTTCTGTCATAGACCCCTGCTCTACCAAGTAGACAGGTTAATTAATTTCTGTAATTTTTCTGTTACATTCTTAGGTTGACATTATACAATTTTAGACGTGAATAAACCTCTGCTCTGCATAGGTGACAGGGAATAAAATTTCTGAAATGCTTCTTTAATTGATGCGCGCCACCTCCTTTGATTCAATGCTTAAACAAGTTGTACCACATTTAAGCTTCAATACTTTGTCCCACATTTCCGCTATACTCTTTTGGCCAACATTTGCGCCTCAATAGTTTTTCCCACAATTCCGCTTGACTCTTTTGGCCCACATTTGGGCTTCTGTAATTTGTCCCACATTTGCGCCTCAATAGCTTTTCCCACATTTCTTCTCGATCCCAATTTTTTAAAATTAATTTATCTCCCTTAAATTTGGTCTCTTTTTCTCAAGCTCCCTCTCCGGCCTGGAACCCTGATTCCCCGCCACCCGTAATCACCATGGTAGGCGCATAAAAGAACATTGAAAGTTGATAGAGCAGATATCAAATTGGATCGTGAACATCACGTGGACGTGCGACATGGTGGGTGGAGCAGTAAGTATACACACGCCTACACAAACTAACTGACTGGGGTCAGCCCCTGCAACTTCTGGGTCTCCAAATTGGGCACATGGCCTGAGCTTGCCCTTTACACCTTGCAGGTGCTGGCCTGCCCTGAAGCCGGTGTATTGTCTGAACGTGTGTTTAGCACGACTGGAGGGTTATATTTCCCAATGTTTTGGGGTGTACCCTAATTTAAAAAAATAAAAATAAATTTTAAACCAAAAAGCAGTGTAGGCTACCTCCTCCTCCTCCACCACCACTTCCACCTACACCGCCACATCCACCGCCTCCTCAACCTCCTACTCCATATGGACCTGGTCCTCCTAAATCAAGATTATAATTTTTTTATTTTTACGTATTTTATGTTATTTTAAGTAATTTCCCTATCCACATTTGTTTGCAGAGCACTTGCCATGCTCTTAACCACATTTTGACGACATTTGCAGCCCTCTAGCCCTTTCCATGACATGTTTACAGCCATTTTAGTCCTCAAAACTTCGGGTCCCCATTGACTTTAATGGGGTTCTGGTTCGGGGTCAAGTTTGGGTCAAGTTCGGTTCCCAAACTCGAACTTTTTTCCGAAGTTCGGCCGAACCCGTCCAACCCGAACATCCTGATGTCTGCTCAACTCTAGTTATGACCACTCTGCAATCCAGCAGCAGTGGCCGTGCTTGCACACTATAGGTAAAAGCATCGGCCTCTCGGAACTGTCGGAGAGAGCATAGATACTCATGCGTAGCAGCTCTCATCCCAGCCACCTTGTATCAGAGCTGCAGTTGTGGTCTTAAAGCAGTTATCACACAAAAATATTCTACAGTTTTCAAACCACCTCTTGGATCTCACTGCATGTTATAAAAAATGTTGTATATCCATTGAGTTATTCAATAAAATGAATCTGTATAGCGCCACCTTTTCTTGTTCTTTTCCTTATTTCTTTGTCTGGCTCACTGAGATGCACATGCTCAGTTTTATTCTTCAATTGACTCCTGAGCTGTAATAGGGAGATAGCAGCAGCAGAACAGTCACGCCCCATGAGCTGTAGCAGAAAAGACACTCCCCTTTAGCTTTCAGATTGATATAAATCTAGCAGAGTAAAGAATGTGGAGATCTCTGGATATATGTGAGGTACAGGGCTGGTTCTAGCTATGTTAGAAAGAGATTGTCATGTACTATATGATAAATGTTTTTGCATTAATCATGGGTTAACCCCTTTAACTCCTAAAAAAAGCATTGTATAATGTAATGGAAAAGCGAATCAAGCCAGCAAAGGAGGCGATATGGACAATCACAGTACATTTGTTATTATCTCTGTCTACATGATAAATGCCATTTGCTGAAGTGAGACAACCCCTTTAATATCAAAATGGTAAATGCATACCCAGGTCATTAACAAAATTACTAGTGCAAGATGAAACTACAGGTAGATGTTAATGATATTCACAGATATGATAATTATCAACAGCCTTGTGTAAGAATACACAACCATAGAATATACAGTATGAAGTAAATACACATGGACCAAATTATTGGTACCTTTCCGTTAAAGAAAGAAAAACCCACAATGGTCACTGAAATAACTTGAAACTGACAAAAGTAATATTAAATAAAAATTTACTGAAAATCAGCTAATGAAAATCAGACATAAAATGTTACAAAACAAATGAAACTGGCCTAGATAAAAATTATGGTACCCCTAGAAAAGCTTGAAAATAATTTGACCATAGGGACATGTTAAATTAAGGTGTGTCCTGTAATTAGAATCGCAGTCGTCTTCAAACTTTTAATCAGTCTGCCTATTTGAAGGGTTAAAAGTAGCCACTGTGCTGTTTGGTATCATAGAGTATAGCATACTGAACATGGACCAAAGAAAACTAAGGAAAGAGCTGTCTCAAGAGATCAGATCTGAAAGAAAATTATAGACAAACATGTTAAAGGTAAAGGCTAGGGATGAGTGAATCGACTTCGGATGCTTCATCCGAAGTCGTTTCGCATAAAACATAGTTTTTTTTACAGTAATAATGAATTCATTAGGTTATTACACAAAGTCTTGCGAGCCTCATGCTTTGTGGTAACAAATCAATTTTTCCTAAAATGGTGGCTGAAAATAAAAAATAATATACACACCTTTTTTAAAGATATCTTTAGGTGTTTTTACCAATATAGTTTGTTTTTGCACCTGGCATTTTCATTGTGTTTTCTGCATGCCTGGTATTTTATTTTAGATTAAAGAAGATGCCCCCATAAGGGAAAAAGTGTTGCTAAAAAAAAATGCAAGCAAAAACTACATTAAACACACACTGCACATACTGGACTGCAAAAAAATAAAAATAAATACAATAGGCAAAGAGCGAAAAAATGCCAGCCTCAAAGCATGCTGCAATTTGAAATAAAAAAAATGGCATGGACCCAAAAAATTGCACTTCAAGATTGAAAGGATGCCACTGCAAAAAAAAAATTCATGCAACATCTGGAACTGTGTTTTTTGACTTAAAAAAATAGCAAAAAAATTTACTAACCCCCCCACACACAAAAAAACACCAAAAAAACCTGTGTGACACTAGCCTAACAACAACTGAGTAAGGCTAGGCCTACGCGACGACAATAAGTCGCGCGACACATAGGGCAAAAACTACAATGCAACATGTGTCACTCAAAAATTTTCATAATTATAGTCTAAAGTGTCGCACTGCGACATGCTGCGACTGCGATGCCACAATCGCAGAAAAATCCATCGTGGATGGATTTTTTGCTACTGTCGTGTCACAGTCGCAGCATGTCGCATTGCGACACCATAGACTATCATTATAAAAATTGTTGCGCGACATTGGTGCGACAAAATCTCGCGCAACACATGTCATCATGTAGCACTAGCCTAAAAGTCATGTATTCTGCCATCATCCAACCCAAAGACGTGATGCAGACATCCGTTTATTAAAATATAGATTTTAATATGCTGATTGCTTTTAATTTAGTAAATGTAAAATAGGATAGGTAAAAAAAAATACTTTACATTCTTAATTTGAACAAGATTAAGGGAACATATATACAGCACAACATGGGAGTCTAGAAACTGTAACAGCGAATATCAACCAAATAAATCTGGTTTCCTATGACTTACTAGTAAGACATAGGACGTTACAGCTTTTTCAGCTGGGCTGTTGCTCTAAGGGGAATTGAATATACAAAAGATTAAATATATAAATCATTTCACAAATTTGCAGCTGTTTAGGGGATTGTTCTCTTGTAATCTCTCTAATATTTCCTATGTAAACAGCTTTACAGGAAGGAATACCATATTGCCTTCATAATAAAGGTGGCTACAATAAAAAAAAAAAGAAATCCCAAATATAGTTCACATCATAAAACATTTTTCCCTTGAGAACAAGCAAACAAATTCGACAAAATGAATTGGGGCAATAATTTGCATCGTAAACGTAAGGAAAATAGTGTAGAATAAATAGTAGCAAAATATCTGTTTCTCAGATATGTATCTGACTATGGAATATTTTCATGCAGTTTGTATGTTCTCCCTCCATTTGTTTGGGTTTCCTCTGAGCATTATGTTTCCTCTCACACATTCCAAAATGAGGAAAAGTTATTAGATTAATATTTGATTGTTTTAATAAGAAATTAACACTGTACTAAATGTGTATGCTTGAGACCACAAAACTGGATTATGAGTAGCAGTGCGGACAGGAGCTCATGGGAGCACTATGAGAAGGCAAAGGGTAAACTGTACCTGTACTAACCAGAGACATGTAGCATTACAAGTCTGCCATTTAAGTGAATAAATGACCATGCAGAATTGTATTACTTAACTCTATGGCTTTGTACCAGAAAACAGGGTTGCAATGAAAGATGAGCGAATCAATTTGAAACAAATTGAATTTCCCAAAAACTTTGGTTTCCAACTAATCCAACGTATTTGGGATTCAGCCCCCATGAATTGCACATAATGGCGCCCACTATTTCACAGATCAGAAGACATAGAAGAAAGCATCTTTCACCAAAAGGGCCAAATTTGGGCTGTTTTAATATATATTTTTTTTAGCTGACAGTGCAATATGTTTTTCGGCTGTTTGTTGCCACTACTAGTGCTGTCTTGGCATTTAAGAGGTTGAAGGAGGTGTGATACAGTCCCAAGAAAACTTGCCCTTTTCTGGACATTTGGGGCACTTTCAATTTTGATCGAATTTATTAGGACTGAATAGAATCCAGCGGCAGATTGGACCTGAAACGAATTTTGAGAAGTTCACTCATCTCTAGATCTAACCCTTATTAAAATATCATAACATTTTCCAGTATGTAAAATTTTGTACCTAAAAACAAAATCATGTGCAAAGTTTTATGTATGTTATTAATGAATGGTCTTGTTGCTAGAAAGGTCCCCAAGATCCATGTATGAAGTAGTATTCTAAGAAAAAATAATTCTGAGGGTTTATGCAGAACTGATTAGAAGTTACTGTGAATGTTCTATTGAAATTCATTTTGCTCAAGGGGGTTACATTAAGGGCTCATGCACACAAACTTATTTTCTTTCCATGTCCATTCCGTTTTTTTTATCGGACAGTATGCGGAACCATTAATTTCAATGGATCCGCCAAAAAACTGAAGTTACTCAGTGTGCATTCCATTTCTATATAAAATAGAACATGTCCTATTATCGTCTGCATTACAGACAAGGATAGTACTGTTCTATTAGGGGCCAACTGTTCTGTTCCGCAAATTACAAAATGCACACGGACGCCATCCGTATCTTTTGATCCATTTTTGCGGACCACAAAATACATACGGTCGTGTGCATGAGCCCTTAGTGTAAAGGCACACACATTAAATTTTTTAAATGGTGGGATTAGTTTTAGGCCTCCTGCACATGAACGTGTGCGCCCGTGGTCATGCGGGCCACAATGCATGAACACCGTCCATGGGGCAGCCGCAGCGGATCGCAGACCCATTCACTTTAGAAGGTCCGCGATCCGGCCGTTCCGCAAAAAGATAGGACATGTTCTTTCTTTTTGCAGAACGGAAGTACGGGACAAAACCCCACGGAAGCACTCCGTAGTGCTCCCGTAGGGTTCAGTTCCGTGCATCCGTCCCGCACTATTCCGCATCTCCGGATTTGCGGACCCATTGAAGTGAATGGGTCCGCATCCGTGATGCGGAATGCCCACGGAACAGCCCCCGTGCATTGCGGATCCGCAAATGCGGTCCGCAATACGGCAACGGGGCAGGAGGCCTTATTGTTTTTTTTTCTATAATTATGATTTAGAAAATAATTATATCACTTTTTAATCAAATGTATGCGACAAAAAGATTTTAAATAATCACAAACTTTCTAGTACCACTTTAAAATGTATTTTATAAATTGAGAAATAGAGTTTGGCAAGAGAAAATACAAAATAAGACATTGCAATGCCATAGAATTCCATGTCCTTCTTGTCATTCTACCTTAGTCATGTACTTTGCTCCTTATACGGTAGACGGGGCTTTTGCATCATGCCTGTTACAGACAAGACTGCAATCTCTTATTTTACTCTAAATCTCTGGTTTGTCTCTTCAACAAGCATAAATATATATTTATAAAATGCCAGACAAAATCCGGGTCACTGTAAAATAAGTTACACATTTTATGCCCTCTCAGTTTTATCAGCACATAATAAATGACAGGCCTGGAGCCACAAGTTTATAAAGAGCAACCCCTAAGGCACATGCCAAGAACACCGAGTCTGTGCTTCCTTTGCAACTTTATAACTATATGTGCATGTCAATTCTACTAAAAATATCAGTGGAGAATTTTTACTGGATACAGGAAACTGATATATAAAATCTTGTTTTGTATTTATTACTATTATCTTAATTGGTTTTAAAGGGGTCTACAAGCTTGGCTGTTTTTGGAAGTCTCATATCAGTGAATTGACAGAGCTGTGCACGTGCGATCGACCACCTCTTCATTCACTGCAGCATACAGCTGGGTCCTGTTCTTGAGATAGCAGCGGGTAGGTAGGATAGGTGTGACCTGAACTTACTGGACATTTATGGCATATACTGTGGATATACCATAAATATCCAGATGGGATAAATCATTTATGTATTCTCACAGGTTCCTCGTGGCCTTCTTGCAGCTTTCTGCAGGACAGTGACCTCACGATCATAAGTCACATAGCCTGGGTGCAGCTCAGCCCCATTAACTTCAATGGGGCTGAGCTGTGCCCAGGCCACATGACCTGTAGTTGTGATGTCACCAGAAGGCTGCGGCGATACTGCGAGCACTGCTGCCTTCTCAAACGGGTGATGAGACCAAAGGATAGATCATCAGTAAGAAAAAGGCGGTCAACCCCTTAAATGTAAAGCACTAAAAGTCTCTACTTGGCAATTGTTAAGTTACTGTTGATGGGTTGTTCATTTTTCATTCCAGAGGATTTTTTTCTTAAAAAGGTATGTTTTTGACTGGTACTGTAAATTAAAGAGTTTTAAACTAATTCCCATAAGATAGGGAATAAGTGTTTGATTAATGGGGTCCCAGCGTTGGGACTCTAATCACAAAAACAATAGCCGAGTATGCGCTCTGCTGCTCTATTCAACTCTATGGGACTGAGAGAGGTTGTCAAGACTGTTAACCCCTATTCAGTGGATCAGGGATAACCTTAAAACGTATCAAAAACTTTTTAATGGCTTAAAATTGAATACCTTCATTTTCCTGTCCAAGACCCACACTACTTATTAGGCACTCAACTTGGAAAGCATTTCCTAAAAGTTAAGGTAAGTCTTAATAAACTGCAGAGGAATGCAAATTTATCAGACATTTTGGAGATTAATTTTGTAATGGACTTGCCCAAAGGTGTAAAAGCATATGCATTGGATGTACACAAGATGTGTTAATTTGCATGCGTTTAAATGAAAACTACAAGCAAAAAATAAATAAAAAAAACACCATAAAATATTGTATACAGTATATACTATACTTAAGGTACTTTTACATGAGCGGATTAGGCCTCATGCACACGGCTGTTGTGCAGCCGTTCCATGCAATTGCAGTCCCCAATGTACGGGCTACATCCATGCAGCGGGCCAGACCCATTCAACTTGAATTGGTCCGTGGTCAGTCCGCACTGCAAAAAAATATGACATGTCATTTTTTTTGCGGTGCAGAACAATGTAAATAAACACCACGGAAGCACTCCATAGTGTTTCCGGTGTTCCGTTCCGTGACTCCGTTCCACATCTCTGGAATTGCGGACCCATTCAAGTGAATGGGTCCGCATCCGTTTGCGGGCCGCAATACGGCCACGGCCGCCCAACGGCCGTGTGCATGAGGCCTTAGTGTGTAAATTATCGTTGAATTGAGCAAAACTGCACGATTATTGAGCAGTGTAAAACCAATGAACAACTGAGTGACAACCAACAATCTCTAGATTTCTCGTTGGTTTTGTGTGGGCACAAAAATAATCTTTGGATGTTAACGATTCATATGTGTACACAGGAATTGTTCATGCACGATTACGGACGATTACACTGTGGATGTGTTCAAGCACGCCACTCAAATTATCGCGTTGTGCAAATGCAACTGTTTGCTTTAAAAATGGAGGAATATGTGAACGAAATATTGATTTTGCGAACGATAATCAGCATGTCTAAAGGTTTGGCTACACCGTGAAAAATAATACAGTATTTGTTAAAGAGCAGAGAAAAGATAATTTCCTTGCCTGGTTTAATTTTGCTGGTTTGCATTTTATATTATGCTTTGCTGTCCACTTCAATACACCAGTGAAACAGTTTGAAACAATATGAAATTAATCATTTTTAAACATCCAGGAGCACCTTGTTCTACTGCTTAACCGTTTAAGAACACAGCATAGATTGGTATTTAAGGACACTGATTTATTTACAATTCTCCACATTTCAAAACCCATAACTTTTTTATTTTTCCATCAACATAAGTAAGGCCTTGGTTTTTTTGTTAGATAAGTGTATTTTTAAAAGGCACTATTTGAATGTATTTATAATTTTTTAAATAATAAAGTGGTATTGACAGCCTGAAAAAAAAAAAAAAGGTTCTGCCATTGCTTTCAGGGTTTTATTTTATGGCAATGACATGTTACATTTAGATATTACATTTATGCAGGCTTCGTTTTATATGTTGTACTACTTTTAATGCAATAAAAACTTTTAAACAAAAATTGCTTTGTGTTGCTATATTCTGACCCACAAACCTTTTTTTTATTTTTTTCCTGACAGAGCGGTGCGAGGTTGTGTTTATGCAGGGCGATCTGTAGCTTCTATTGATGCCACTTTAACGTTTGATAATTTTTTATAAAATTTTATTTGGGAGGCATAGTGACCACAAAATGAGAATTCTGGGGATTTTTATAGAGCACAAGAATGAAGGAATTGCTGTTTTTATGTCATCTCCCCATAATGAGTTAATTAAAGTTTATATAATCTAAACTGATGACCTTGAAAATGCAGCTCATCATGCAAAAATCAAGCATTCATACAGCTACATTGATGGAAGAATAAACAAGTTATAACTCTTAGGCCCCTTTCACACGGGCGAGTATTCCGCGCAGATGCGATGCGTGAGTTGAACGCATTGCACCCGCACTGAATCCTGACCCATTCATTTCTATGGGGCTGTGCCTCTTTGTGTGTTTTTCACGTAACGCAGGCCCCATAGAAAAGAATGGGGTTGCGTGAAAATCGCAAACATCCGCAAGCAAGTGCGGATGCGGTGTGATTTTCACGCACGGTTGCTAGGTGACGATCGGGATGGGGACCCGATCATTATTATTTTCCCTTATAACATGGTTATAAGGGAAAATAATAGCATTCTGAATACAGAATGCATAGTACAATAGGGCTGGAGGGGTTAAAATAAATAAAATAAAAATTAAACTCGCCTTAATCCACTTGCTCGCACAGCCGGCATCTCTTCTGTCTTCTTTTTTTGCTGTGTGCAGGAAAAGGACCTGTGGTGACGTCACTCCGGTCATCACATGGTCCGTCACATGATCTTTTACCATGGTGATGGATCATGTGATGGACCATGGGATGACCGGAGTGATGTCACCACAGGTCCTTTTCGTGCACACAGCAAAAAAGAAGACAGAAGAGATGCCGGGCTGCGCAAGCAAGTGGATTAAGGTGAGTTTAGTCTAAAACATTAGGGGCGAGTGCCTGCTGCTGATCTGACCATGGAAAAAATTATGGGTGAGGGCCTGCTGCTAAGCTGACTATCGAAAAAATTATGGTTGAGGGTCTGCTGCTGAGCTGACTCTCTAAAACATTAGGGGCGGGTGCCTGCTGCTGATCTGACCATGGAAAAAATTATGGGCGAGGGCTTGCTGCTGAGCTGGCCATCAAAAAATTTATGGTTGAGGGCCTGCTGGTGAGCTGACGCTCAAAAACATTAGGAGCGAGGGCAACCTAATGAGCATGTTGATATGATGGAGGAGGAGGAGGAGGAGGACGATAAAAGGAAGAGTGAACCAAATTCCCATTTTTGTGGTGGAAGGGGTGCATGGGAATACAGTGTATTCAATACACCATAAAAGCCACATTTAAAGTGCCATTATGTTCAGCAGCTTTCCTTTGGTGGAGAAGAGAAGTCAGGGGAAATCCAGGCCTTGTTCATTTTGATAAGAGTCAACCGGTCAGCATTTTCAGTTGACAGGCGGATGTGCTTATCAGTTTTTATGCCCCCAGCAGCACTAAATACCTGCTTTGTCAAAACGCTAGCGGCAGGGCAGGCCAGCAACTCCAAGGCGTAGACTGCCAGTTCGTGCCACATGTCCAGCTTGGACACCCAATAGTTGTAAGGCACGGAGGGATCATTTAGGATGCAGACACGTTCTGCTACGTACTCCTTCACCATCTTCCAAAATTTTCCCCTCCTTGCGACAGTAGGCCGCGCATCAGGGTGAGGGTGCTGGCGGGGTGTCATGAAACTGTCCCAGGCCTTGGAGAGTGTTTCCCTGCCTCTGTTGGAACTTCTGTGTGTTCCCCTCGTCTCCCCTCCTCGGTTGCCCAAGGAACTACGTACTCTGCCGCCAGCGTTGTCAGCTGGAAATTTTTGGAGCAATTTTTCCACAATGGCATGTTGGTATTGCACCATTTTGCTAGTCCTCTCTACCACAGGAATGAGAAATGAGAAGTTCTCTTTGTAGCTGGGGTCGAAAAGGGTAAACAAACAGTAATCAGTGTTGGCTAAAATGCGCACAACGTGAGGGTCACGGGAAAGGCAGCATAACATAAAATCAGCCATGTCTGCCAGAGTCCGAATAGACAAGACTTTGATGTCCTCATCAGGAGGACGACTCTCAATCTCCTCATCCTCTTCCTCCTCTTCTGCCCATCCATGCTGAACAGATGGAATAAACCTGCTATGGGTACTACCCTCTGTAGCGGAGGCAACCGTCTCCTGCTCCTCCTCCTCATCATCATCATCATCATCCAATTTGTACTAAGAAGACGAAATGAGGGTGGTTTGGCTATCACCCTGTGTACTGGCTTCCCCCATTTCCACCTCTTCCACATGCAAAGCGTCCACCTTCATTGTGAGCAGCGAGCGTTTCAGTAGACACAAAAGTGGGATGGTCGCGCTGATAATAGCAGCATCGCCACTCACCATCTGTGTTGATTCCTCAAAGTTGCATAAAACCTCACAGAGGTCAGACATCCATGCCCACTCGTTACTTGTGAATAGCAGAAGCTGACTGGAGAGGCGACAACCATGTTGCAGATGGTATTCCACTACTGCCCTCTGCTGCTCACAAAGCCTGGCCAACATGTGGAACGAGGAGTTCCAGCGTGTGCTCATGTCGCACAACAGTCATTGAGCTGAGAGCTGCCATACCGACAGCAGCTGTAGATGACTTTCGTAATGGGCACACACGCGGCGCATCTTCACCAGTAGCTCAGGCAAATTGGGGTAAGTTTTGAGAAACCACTGAACCACTAAGTTTAACTTAAGGGCTAGGCATGGTATGTGTGTGAGCTTGCCAAGCTCCAAAGCCGCCACCAAGTTATGGCCATTATCAGACACACCCATGCCTGAGACCACAGCTCAGTCTGGTCCCTTATACCTTGCCACAGCTCTGCGGCGGTGTGCTGTTTGTCACTTAAGCAAATAAGTTTCAGCACGGCCTGTTGTCGCTTCCCCACTGCAGTGCTACACTGCTTCCAGCTACTGACTGATGTCTGACTGGTGCTGTAAGATGACAATTTAAAGGTGGAAGTGGAGGAGGAGGTGAAGGAGGAGAAGGGGGGGTTGCAGCCACTAATGTAGGTGGTAGCGGAAATCCTGATGGAAGTAGGGCCCGCAATCCTTGGCGTCGGTATCACCTGCGCCATCCCAGGGTATGACTCGTTCCCGGCCTCCACGACGTTCACCCAGTGTGCTGTCAGGGAAATGTAGCATCCCTGGCCACAAGCAATTTTCCATGTGTTAGTCGTTAAGTGGACCTTCCCAATAACTGCGTTAGTCAGGACATGGGGTATGTTACCGGACACATTCTGGTGTAAGGCGGGCACTAGTGATGATAGTGATGATCGAGCATGCTCGGCCGAGTACCGGTTCGGCTCGAGCATCGCTATGCTCGGCAGATCCGAGCGCTCTGCCGAGTACCACATGTGCTCGAGCGCCATGCTCGAGTCTCCTCCCCGGACGTTTGACGCCTTCTAAGCAGCCAATAAACATGCTTGTAAGTATTGCCATCACTGTAATGCCATTAGACATGTTTTCTACTGGCATTATAGTGATTGGCTAGCCGGAACACGTCATCGGGTGCTATATAGCACCCGGTCACGCGGGTTCGTCTCATTGCGAGTCAGGGAGAGCTGCTGTTAGGAAGGGACAGAGCGAGTGTAGAGCGAATTTGATCTCAAACTCTGCTTGCTGTGACCAGTGAGAAGCAAATCTACACTTATTTCTAGACAGTGTGTGAGGCCTATATTTTATCCAAATAGCAATTATAGTCAGTTTCTGTATTGTTCCTTACAAATACTGGATGTCCAATCTGGACACGTGGCATGAACTGGCGCTCTACGCCTTGGAGGTTCTGGCCTGCCCTGTCACCAGCATTTTGTCTGAGCGGGTATCTAGTGCTGCTGGTGGCATTATAACAGATAAGCGTATCCGGCTTGTTAACTGAAAATGCTGACAGGTTGACCCTTATAAAAATTAACAAGGCCTGGATTGCCCCTGACTTCTCCACTCCACCAGAGGAAAGCCACGACTGAACATAAAGGCACTTTAAATGTGTTCTTTAGAATGCACTGTATTCCCATGCACCCCTTCCGCCACAAAAAGGGTATATGGTTGAATACCTTTTATCATCCTCCTCCTCGTCCATCACGTATATGCCTTCTCATATAATTTTTCGGATGGTCATAATGTTTTAGATGGTCAGCTCACCAGCAGATTCTCACCCATAATGTTTTAGTTGGTCAGCTCACCAGCAGGCCCTCACCCATAATGTTTTAGATGGTCAGCTCACCAGCAGGCCCTCACCCATAATGTTTTAGATGGTCAGCTCACCAGCAGGCCCTCACCCATAATGTTTTAGATGGTCAGCTCACCAGCAGGCCCTCACCCATAATGTTTTAGATGGTCAGCTCAGCTGAAGACCCTCACCCCTAATGTTTTAGTGGGTCACCAGCAGGCCATCAATCATACTTTACCTCTCCTGTATAACATTTCCTCATCCTAAATACCTATGACATTCCCTGTAATTTTTTTGTACTCGTTCCAATGACATGTTCTCTTAAGAGTCCTGTATTGTTATTTATCATCACTACCTCCCTGAGTCGGTAGCCGTGGCCATCCCTCAGGCTCCCTCTCCGGAAGCGAACCCTGATTCCTCATTACCCATGGTCACCATGGTAGGCGCAAAAAAGAACATCGAAAGTTGATAGAGCAGACATCCGAATAGATCGTCAACATCACGGGGACGTGCGATCTTTTTGGCAACTGTGTCTCATCTTCATCATCCACCTCATGAAACACTAATTGTCGTTCCCCACCGCCATCATCTTCTGACTGTGGATGCTCAAGAGTTTGGGAATCAGTGCACAAGATCTCCTCATGTCCCTCTTCAAGCGGGCTTGGCGAGAGGCCCAAATAAAAGAATGGCGATGAAAAGAGCTCCTCGGAATATCCGAGTGTGTGATCACTTGTTTGCAAAGACTCTCCATGGTGGGAGGAAGGATGATCAGGGTGAGGATTCTGTTGACCACACTCCTGGCTACTGAGACTGGACTTTGTGGAAGACAGGGTGGTGCTTAACCGACTGGAAGCATTATCTGCTGCAATCCAACCGACAAACTGCTCGCACAGGTGTGACTTCGAGAGTGGTGTCCTGTGCTGCCCTGCAAACTGGGACATGAAGCTAGGTATCGTGGATAAGTGTCTTTCTTGTGCTCTGCCAGCAGGCACAGTTTCACAGTGCCCAGGGCCACAGCCTCTGCGTGTGCTGCATCAGCAGCACGGCCACTTCCCCGTCCCTTACAGCTCGCCTTCATCATATTAAATAGTATGTATGCTTACAAGTATTTCACACGTACAGTAGTGACGTTTTTTTTTAAGTGTGAGCGCAAATAAATTACAGTCAATTTCTCAGATATCTGGGATGCGGAAACGTTATACAGGAGAGGTGCCACAGGTAATGGTGCTGCTGTCACCAGCGACAAAGAAAAAATTACAGTCAATGTCACTGATATTTGGAATGCGGAAATGTTATACAGGAGAGGTACCACAGGTAATGGCGCTGTTGTCAATAGCGGCTTAGAAAAAATTACAGTCAATGTCACAGATATTTGGGATGCGGAAACGTTATACAGGAGAGGTACCACAGGTAATGGAGCGGCTATCAACAGCGGCTAAGAAAAAATTATAGTCCATTTTTCAGATATTTGGGATGCAGAAATATTATACAGGAGAGGTACCACAGGTAATGTCACTGTCCTCAGCGTCTACGGAAAAAGTTCACTGGATGTCACAGATATTTTTAGGATGCGCAAACGTTATACAGGAGATGTAGCGCAGGTAATGTAACTGTCCGCAGTGGACACCGTCTACGGAAAAAGTACACTGGATGTCA
The DNA here is from genome assembly GCF_905171765.1 of Bufo bufo. NCBI lineage: Eukaryota > Metazoa > Chordata > Amphibia > Anura > Bufonidae > Bufo > Bufo bufo. Next base: position 137,978,877 of record NC_053390.1, on the reverse strand, counting down.
CTGATATTTTTAGGATGCGCACACGTTAAACAGGAGATGTAGCGCAGATAATGTTGCTGTCCACAGCGTCTATGGAAAAAGTACACTGGATGTCACAGATATTTTTAGTATGCGCACACTTTAAACAGGAGATGTAGCGCATATAATGTCGCTGTCCACAGCGTCTACGGAAAAAGTACACTGGATGTCATAGATATTTTTAGGATGCGCAAACGTTATACAGGAGATGTAGCGCAGGGAATGTCACTGTCTGCAGAGTCTATGGAAAAAGTACACTGGATGTCACAGATATTTTTAGGCTGCGCAAACGTTATACAGGAGATGCAGCGCAGGTAATGTAACTGTCCGCAGCGGATTCCGTCTAAGGAAAAAGTACACTGGATGTCAGATATTTTTAGGCTGCGCACACGTTACACAGGAGATGTAGTGCAGATAATGTCGCTGTCTGCAGCGGCCAAACAATTGCAAGCTATTTAGCGCAGGTTTCGCTAAAAATATATACTTCTGCCAGATACAACAATAGTTCTTAAAAATACTTTTGGTCTCTAACAATTGCACGCAATTTAGCGCAGGTTGCGCTAAAAATATATATTGCTGCTAGACACAACAATAGTCCTTAAAAGGACTTTTGGGTCTCTAACACCAACCCTGCCTAACAATTTTTTCTTATTCAATTCCCTACACTATCTGTCCCTTCTACAGCACAGCTCTCCCTGACTAAGACTGAGCCGAACCACGTGTCATCGAGTGCTTAATAGCACCCGATGGCGCGTTCTGGCCAGCCAATCACTAATGCCAGTAACCAACATGGCTACGGCATTACAGTGAGTGGCAGTACTTATCTGCACATTTATTGGCTGCGTAGCAGCCAACAAACATGCGGGAAGGAGACTGGTGTTCAGCCGGGCATGCTCGCTCAATACTGAGGCTTAGTATTACTCTCTAGTCTGTACAAAAATAAGTATCCTGAACATATTAATTCTAAATTCTCTTATATGGTATATGGAAATTGATTTTGTTTAAAGCAGAAAACGGCTTGACTTGGTTATCTCTAGCAGTCCAGTGGAAATGAATCAATCCGCTGTGTGCATGCTTGACCCTATGGTCCCAACCCACCGATCTAATTGTTATCAACTATCCTATTGATAGAGGGTAACTTTAAATAACTGGAATACCCCTTTAAAGAGTTTTAATTCACTTTGAAGATCAACGATATTCAGATTTTGTTACCCGTTTAAGTACAATCTTGTGCCCACAGTGCAGTATTATCGTACTTACTATAATGAAATAATGGACCTAAAAATGGTGTGCCAAAAAAAAGACTTAAACTGCGCTTTAAGAAAGTATATAAAATGTGTGTTCGCAATTTCATATTGTGTCTCTTCTTGAATGGGTTTGGCCAATAGAAATTATTGTACATGATAAATAAAAATATACTTCACAAAATTCCTTCGCTTTGCAGCCTTTTAGTATCAGAAGAATTACAGTGATCCAGCCATCTCTTTCTTTTCAGATCACTAACGTTCATCTTTTACTCTCTACTGATGCACATTGTGATTACACCTCGAAAGATGTAATGTCGGAGAAACATTAGGTATGTTCTCATGAAACACTTGAACCATTTCAGATTAGGAGAAATCCACTATTTTATGGATTTTAAACCAGTCCATTAACTTTACATTGCATAAAACTACCAGGCTGGGCATTTAATTGAATGGGTTTGCTCTTTGAAATCTTCTATAACACTTGCTTTCTCAAATAAGAACAATAGAAGTTAATTTTATCGTGTTCTACAAAATATAATCTTATAGTTTTTGAACATTCTCTTCTGATTAATAAGCAAGAGCGATTCTTTCATTTCTATAGCATATACTGTTACCCTGCATCTGACCATTAAACCAGCTATTGCTAATCTGGAAACAATGTCGTAAAGTTACCTTTCAGTGAGTTTTGTAATGTTTGTAATAAGCAGCAATGATGTCATTAGATTTTTCGTTTTACTCACTATTGTGTCAAAAAAAAAAAAAGCCACAAATGTACTGTATTTTAGAAGTACTGGATTATGAGTTTTATCCCTTTCCCATCAAGACCAGTTTTAATTTCATTAATTATTTTTCTACCCCCACCTTCCAAGAGCCACACATTTTTTGTAAAACTGTATTGGTGTATATATAATATGTTTTAAAAATGTTTAACTTTTTTTGTGGGGTGAATTTAGAAAAAAACACAATTTTCAATTGTTTATTGGATTTCATTTTTACAGCATTCACTCTGATGGCCAGTAGTCAATTATGATGACTTTTTTTATTAGTCAATTTTTGGGGAGGAGGCGGCAAGAAAAAACAGCAGTTCTGTCATTGTGCATTTTTATGGCATTCACAATGCGGGATAAATGAATTTTAAGCATTCTAATATATGGATGCAGCAATAAAAATTGTTAATTTTTTTATTTATTTTATTTTATCGCAAGTGGGAAAACATAGGGATGAACTTTAAATATTTGTGTTTTTTTTATATTTTATTAAACATTTTTATTAGTCCCGGTAGGGGGATAAAAGATCACTTGAATACTACACTGCCATAGTTCTGTGTTCTGTCAGCGCTCTCCTATTACACCCTGCCTTTGGAATACTAAGGTTGGGTTCACATCCCTGTTTTGTTTCGCATTCTTCTGATCTATCAGAAGACCAGAAAAATAAAAACATGGATAGTGTATTTTAAGCATCCGTTATGCTGTTATGCACATTTTGCATCCCTTTTAGCCATTTCCATCTGAGATACGCTACTTTACACAGGAAAAAAGTACTACACAAAGTATTTTTTTTTTCCATCTAAAATAACAGATCTCAGATGGAAATGGCTAAAACGGAGGCAAAATGTGCATAACTGAGCATAGTAGATGGTTAAAATACAGGACCCGTTTTTTTTTTTTTCTGTTCCTCTGACGGATTTAAACAAAACCTGAAAATAATACATTGTAGGAAAAAAGGGGGTCAGTGGCTCACCGTTTATTGCTGATATGGAATAGGCCTTAAAACTCATGACAACTGTTTAAGCCCTTAGTTAGGTGTGCCAGCTGTGTTACATTCTATTATATAACTCCTCAATGCAGTCTTAGGCCACAGTTTTGTTTTCTGTTCGTCTGATCCATCAGAAGAAACAAAAATCTAAGAAAAAGATTTAAAAAAAAACATTCTGTATGATGTAATAAATGAATATGCGGATGTGCATGGCTACATTTATAAAAGAACAATCACAGAAAATAATTCACTAACACAATAGATGCCAACATTATATATGGACTAAGCCCTCATTCTGATATTATAAAATCTGAGACTCTCAGCAAATATATTTTGATTAAAACATATATGTGCCCGCCTACCAGCGCCAAGGTGGTCTCAGTCAGACAGGACCTACTCTAAATCTAATCAATGTCACCTGTGGTAAATGCTACTTCCAAGATAAAATAGAAGAGCATTTACACTTGAAGGTGCCACACCTTCAAGTGTATACTACACAGGCAACCTTGATTAGGTGGTACGTATAGCTGTGCATGCTCCCCCTCTCATTGGTTGCTTGATGCACACAGAGATAACTAGGAGCAGCACACTATATGTGCAGGGTCTGCTCTCCTGAATGTAGATGCCCATCGGCATAGATAGTTTTAGAGAAGGTCCTGCCTGACTGAGACCACCTTGGCGCTGGTAGGTGTGCACAGATGTGTTTTGATTAAAATATATTGACTGAAAGTCTCAGATTTTATCAGAGTGTGGTCTTCGTCGATATATAATGTTTGCATATGTTAGTGTATTGCGTTATTTTCTGTAATTGTCCTTTTATAGAGTTGAGCAAACTACCGAACTTTATGATTTTTTGGCACCCGGACCCGAACATTTCCGTAAAAGTTTTGGTTCGGTGTTCGGCGATCTCTTGGCGCTTTTTGAAAGGCTTCAGGGCAGCCAATCAACAAGCGTTTAACTACTTTGCCCTAAGAGGCCATCACAGCCATGCCTACTAATGGCATGGCTGTGATTGGCCAAGTGCAGCATGTGACCCAGCCTCTATATAAGCTGGAGTCACATAGCGCCGTACATCACTCTGCTCTTGTCAGTGTAGGGAAAGCTGCTGCTGCTATGAGAGACAGATTAGGGCAGAATTCTGGTGTTGTACAATCTGCAAACTACAGCGATAATTGAGGGTGCTATGCTACAATATTCTACCCAGCCCTGAGCCCAGTGATACTCCAAAATAATTTTTTATCCATCTGTTAGTGAGGTCGGCGTCGGCGGCCATTTTGTTAAATGCAGTCACCTTGAAACTGCATGTTAACTGCCTGTGTGCCAGGGACATTAGTCTACTTCTGTTCTGGTAGCTCAGTGGAGGTGAAATTCCCTTTTTTGGCAGGTCAAGTACCCCTACAGCCGGCAGTGCATACCTGGCATTGAAAAGTATTCAATGACATTAGTCTGTCAGATTGTCACACATTTTTGTGACCCAAAGCGAGTTTTTTTATCTGTCTGCGACAGGCACTCTAATATCTGACAGTCCAATAAAACCATTAAATAGTGCCGTTACCTTGCTGCTGTAAAAAAGCTAAATTTTTGTGCTAGTTAGTACTTTGCATACAGCGCTTTATTACCTATTTTATAATTAAGCAGTGAAATACTGCATTTCTAGTGTTGTTTGCCCAAAAAACTGTTCTAGTGCCACAGTCCACATTTGCGTACAGCGCAGTATTACCAATTTCATAATTAATAAGTGAAATACTGCATTTATATAGTTGGTTGCCAAAAAAAGTGTTTTAGTGCCACAGTGCACTTTTGCGTACACCTCAGTATGAATACCGATTTTATAATTAAGCAGTGAAATACTGCATTTCTATAGTTGGTTGCCAAAAAAAGTGTTTTAGTGCCACAGTGAAGTTTTGCGTACACCTCAGTATTAATGCCTATTTTATAATTATGCAGTCAAATACTGCATTTCTAGAGTTGGTTGCCAAAAAAACTGTTCTAGTGCCACAGTGCACATTTGTGTACATCGCAGTATTACCTATTTCATAATTAAGCAGTGAAATACTGCATTTCTATAGTTGGTTGCCCAAAAAAGTGTTTTAGTGCCCCAGAGCACTTTTGCGTACCACGCAGTATTACCTATTTGATAATTAAGCAGTAAAAAACTGCATTTCTACAGTTGTTTGCAATAAACACTGGTTTTGGCCTATATAGCTGATCTGAGGCCTACCCTGTATTTCTTTCATGTGAAGTAACCAGTGGAACTCCGCATTTACACAGTTGGTAGGCAAAAAACACAGTACTATTGTCTCAGAGCACTTTTGCGTACAACGCAGTATTACCTATTTTATAATTAAGCAGTGAAATACTGCATTTCTATAGTTGTTTGCAATAAACACTGGTTTCGGCCTACAGAGCAGATCTGAGGCCTACCATGTATTCCTTTCATGTGAAGTAACCAGTGGAACTCTGCATTTACACGGTTGCCAAAAAAACCTGTACTATTGCCCCAGAGCACTTTTGCGTACAACGTAGCATTAGCTATTTTAGAATTTACCTGTGAAATACTGCATTTCTACAATTGTTTGCAATAAACACTGGTTTTGTGGTAGATTGCACATTTTCTGTGTACGCTGCGTTTCTGACAGTCAAATTAAATCGTTATCTTCTGCAGTTAAATTGTTGGTTTGAAAATTCTAACTTTTGGTGATAGTGAAGTAATTGTATTCAATTGTGTGACCTAAATAAATTTATTCTGTTTATGACACTGGCACTGCCTTACTGTTAAGGAAATTAATTGTTGACTATTGGCAGTTTAATTGACACCTGGTGGCTGAACGCAAATAATGAGGAGAACATCAAATAAGGGATGTGTACATGGTCGAGGTGGTGTTGGTGGAGCTCCTGTTGCAGGGAGAGGACGTGGCCATTCTGCGCCAGCTACACGTCCAAGTGAAACACCTTCCTCAGGTGAGAGAACCCCCAGAACCTGCAGTGTTTTTTGGTAGGCCCCAATGCTGCTCTACGGCTGGTGAGGCCAGAACAAGTACAGGCGCTAGTAGATTGGGTGGCTGACAGTGGATCAAGTTCCTTCTTGTTATCTCCCACCCAGTCCTTTGCAGAGAGCTCAGAGTTGGCACCTGCAGCCCATGTCCATCAGTCTTTCACCTAACCCCCTTGAAAATCAGCCAAGCAGTCTGAGCCCCAAGTCATGCAGCAGTCTCTTATGCATTTAGATGAATCTGCTGGCAGGGTTTCCCAGGGCCATCCACATAGCCCTACCCCATAAGTGGAAGACATTGAATGCACTGATGCCCAACCACTTATGTTTCAGGATGAGGACATGGAAATACCGCCGCAGCACGTCTCTGATGAGGATGAAACACAGGTGCCAACTGCTGCGGAATTCTGCAGTGTGCAGACCGACAAGGAGGGCAGGGGGGAAGACTGGGTGGAAGATGATGTGGAGGACGATGAGGTCCTAGACCCCACATGGACTGAAGGTCATGCCAGTGACTTTCATAGTTCGGAGGAAAAGGCAGTGGTAACACCAAGCCAACAGCAGAGCAAAAGAGGGAGCAGGGTGCAAAAGCACAGCGGCCGTCTCAAAGACAGTACGCCTGCTACTGCCCACCGTACCCAGGCACCGAGTACACCAAAGCCAGCTTCAAGGAGTTCCCTGGCATGGCAGTTCTTCACACAATGTGCTGACGACAAGACCCGAGTGGTTTGCACGCTGTGCCATCAGAGCCTGAAGCGAGGCATTAACATTCTGAACTTGAGCACAACCTGCATGACCAGGCATCTACATGCGAAACACAAGCTGCAGTGGAGTAAGCACCTTAAAAACAAAGAAACGGCTCAGGTCCCTCCTGCTCCCTCTTCTGCTGCTCTCTCAGCCTCTTCCTCCACCTCTGGAGTAACATTGTCACCTGCCTCCCAGCAAACAGAGGATGTGCCACCAACACCACCACCTCCGTCACCAAGCATCTCCACCATGTCACACGGAAGCGTTCAGCTCTCCGTCTCCCAAACCCTGGAGAGAAAGTACCCACATACCCACCCTAGATCCCTGGCCCTGAATGCCAGCATTTATAAACTACTGGCCTTTGAAATGCTGTCATTCAGGCTGGTGGAGACGGACAGCTTCAAACAGCTCATGGCGCTTGCTGTCCCACAGTACGTCGTTCCCAGCCGCCAGTACTTCTCCAGGCGAGCAGTCCCATCCCTGCACAACCAAGTGGCGGATAAAATCAAGTGTGCACTGTGCAACGCCATCTGTGGCAAGGTCCACCTAACCACAGATACGTGGAACAGTAAGGGACGCTATATCTCCCTAACTGCACACTGGGTAAATGTAGTGGCAGCTGGGCCCCAGGCGGATAGCGGTTTGGCGCATTTCCTTCCACCAACAAGGATCGCAGGGCATTATTCTTTGCCTCCTGTTGCCTCCTCCTCCTATTCAGATTCCTTCTCCTCTTCTACCACCTCCTCATTCGGTCAGCGAAAGACCTTCACCACTAGCGAAATCTCGTTGCAGCTCTGGGACTAGCCAGTTTGACGCACATCCCTTGCCTGGCACATGTGCTGAATTTGGTGGTGCAGAAATTAATTAACAACTACCCCGACATGTGAGAGCTGCTGCATAAAGTGCAGGCCATCTGTGCACGCTTTCGGCATTCTCATCCTGCTGCCGCTCGCCTGTTTGCGCTGCAGCGTAACTTTGGCCTTCCCGCTCACCGCCTCATATACGACGTGCCCACCAGGTGGAACTCCACCTTGCATATGCTAGAGAGACTGTGCGAGCAGAAGCAGGTGATAGTAAAGTTTCAGCTGCAGCACGCACGGGTCAGTTGCTCTGCGGAACAGCACCACTTCACCACCAATGAGTGGGCCTCCATGCGAGACCTGTGTGCCATGTTGCGCTGTTTCGAGTACTCCGCCAACATGGCCAGTGGCGATGACGCTGTTATCAGCGTTACAATACCACTTCTATGTCTCCTTGAGAAAACACTTAGGGCGATGATGGAAGAGGATGTGACACAGGAGGAGAAGGAGGAGGAAGAGGGGTCATTTCAAAGGGTCTCAGGCCAGTCATTTAGAAGTGGCTCAGAGGGTGGGTTCTTGCACCAGCAGAGCCCAGGTACACATTTGGCCAGCCAGGGCACAGTTCTGGAGGACGAGGAGGAGGATGTGAAGGAGGAGGAGGAACCATGTTCAGAGCAGGGTGACACCCAACGCAGCTCGTGGCCATCACTAGAGCGTGGCTGGTGGGATACGGAGGACAAAGACGATACACCTCCCACAAAGGACAGCTTGTCCTTACCTCTGGGCAGCCTGACACACATGAGCGACTACATGCTGCAGTGCCTGCGCAACGACCGCAACATTGCCCACATTTTAACGTGTGCAGACTACTGGGTGGCCAGCCTGCTTGATCCCCGTTACAAAGACAACGTGCCATCCTTTATTCCCTCACTGGAGCGTGATAGGAAGATGCACGACTACAGGCGCACGCTGGTAGACGCGCTCCTAAAAGCATTCACAACTTACACATGGGGACAAGTGAAAGCACAAGGCGAAGGCAGAGGAGGAGGAGGAAGAGGTCGCCAACGCAGCAGGGTCACCGCCAGCACCTCAGAAGGCAGGGTTAGCATGGCCGACATGTGGTAAAGCTTTGTCACCTCACCACAACAACCGGCACCACCAGCTGATATGGAACGTCTTAGCAGGAGGCAGCATTTGAACAACATGGTGGAACAGTACCTGTACACACACCTACACGTACTGACTGATGGTTCTGCCCTATTCAACTTCTGGGTCTCCAAATTGTCCACATGGCCTGAGCTTGCCCTGTATGCCTTGGAGGTGCTGGCCTGCCCTGCAGCCAGTGTATTGTCTGAACGTGTATTTAGCATGGCAGGGGGCGTCATTACAAACAAACGCAGCCGCCTGTCCACAGCCAACGTGGACAAGCTCATGTTGATTAAAATGAACCAGGCTTGTATCCCACAAGACTTGTCTGTACCTTGTGCAGAATAGACATTTATACAGCTATCAAACATACATTCTTGTACTCAAGTCAAGTGCAATGATTCTTTGTTTTATTTTTATTTTTATTTGTCCCAATATTTTGGTAGCTACCTACCCCATCGCTGCCTCCACCTACAACACTACGTTCACCGCCTCCTCAACCTCCGACTCCATATCCACCACCTCCTCTGAGTTGCAGGTTAATAATTTGTAATTTTTAGTTATTTTATTTTAAAATATTTCCCTATCCACTTTTGTTTGCAGAGCAGTTGCCATTCTCTTAAGCACATTTTACTGCCTTTTACATCCCTCTAGCCTTTTCAAGGACTATTTTAGAGCCATTTTAATGCAGAAAATGCCCATTTTAGTGCCCTAAATTAAAAAAAAATCTTCTTAATTGTCGGGTGACATGTTACCACTTTTGCTGGGTATAAAACCTTGCTCTGCATAGGTGACAGGGACCTAAATTTCAAAAATTCTTATTTTCAATTGTCGGGTGACATTTTACCATTTTTGGCGTATACAAACCCCTGCTGTGCCTGGGTGACAGGGGCCTAAATCTCTCAAAATCCTCTGTTCTATTGCTGGGTGACAAGAACCCCCTTTTGAAGTGAATGAACCCCTGCTGTGCCTGGGTGACAGGGACCTAAATCTCTCAAAATCCTCTGTTCTATTGCTGGGTGACAAGAACCCCCTTTTGCCGTGAATGAACCCCTGCTGTGCCTGGGTGACAGGGGCTTAAATCTCTCCAAATACTCTGTTCTATTGCTGGGTGACATGAACCCCATTTTGCCGTGAATGATCCCATGTAGAGTTGAGCGGACACCTGGATGTTCGGGTTCGACGGGTTCGGCCGAACTTCAGAAAAAAGTTCGGGCGAACCGCCATAGACTTCAATAGGCAGGTGAATTTGAAAACCCACAGGTACTCTTTGTGGCCACAATAGTGATGGAAAAAGGGACTAACACCTGGACTGTGGCATGCCGGAGGGGGATCCATGGCAAAACTCCCATGGAAAATTACGTAGTTGACGCAGAGGGTTTTAATCCATAAAGGGCATAAATCACCTAACATTCCTAAATTGTTTGGAATAACGTGCTTTAAATCAATGTCAGAATGGCCTGGATAAGTCAAAGCGTTTTAAAGTTATCAGCACTTAAAGTGACACTGGTCAGATTTGCAAAAAATGGCCAAGTCCTTAATGTGAAATAGGGCTGAGTCCTTAAGGGGTTAAATTGCACACTGACTAATCCAGATGTTGTAGATTGTCAAAAAAGTCTTTTTTTGCTAACAGAATATGAAAGCTGTATATATTATACTTGAATTTAACACTTGCAGATCTGGAAAATACTGTTTTTGGAAAAAAAAGTGTGTTTTTCAAAACCCAGAAAATGATGGGTGTATTTCTACCTTAAATTGCACACTGACTAATCCAGATGTTGTAGATTGCCCAAAAAATATTTTTTTGCTAACAGAATATGAAAGCTTACAATAAAGAGATGGACCTCCTTGCGCTCCTATTGTTTAGGTATTTAAAATCAGCCTGTACAGGGTGATTCCGCGGCTATGTGTCTTAAAAAGGAGCTGTTGTCCTCCTCAAGATAAAATATAAATTACTAGTATATCACCCGTGGGTGATGTAAGACATCAGCGCTGGAAAAAATAGACTAAACGACTACTTCCCTCTAAGATTGTTGGATGGATAGGTAGGTGACACTTAGAAAGAAGAGGGGGTGGTACAAGGAACTGTATGATGTTGCAGTATATGAACCAACTATCTGTGTTAAAAAGGTATATATATATATATGAAGTGATTGCAAGCATAAATGGTAAATGTTAGTGATAACAATGCAATCTGTACCTGATATTACTCCTAGTTTGCTTTCTTTATTGGTTCTGTGGCGTTCCGTTCTTTTCTTGTCACTTCTTTATTCTTCTTATTCTTTTTATTCCTCTATGTGTCTTTAAATAAGAGCGTCCTCCTGGCTCACCTACTAGCACGAACTCTGCCCCGGCCGGAACCTCGCGTGGTGCGAGGGAGCTTGTTGTTTCGGTTGCCCGGGAAACCGCTTCGGTGACGTCACCTCTGAAGATACCGTAGCCTCCGTGGGACAAAAAACTTCCTACGCGTTTCGGGGCCTGTCGGGCTCCTTCGTCAGGGATCTTATTTAAAGACACATAAAGGAATAAAAAGAAAAAGAAGAATACAGAAGTGACAAGAAAAGACAGAACCAATAAAGAAAGCAAAGTAGGAGTAATATCAGGTACAGATTGCATTGTTATCACTAACATTTACCATTTATGCTTGCAATCACTTCATATATACAGTACAGACCAAAAGTTTGGACACACCTTCTCATTCAAAGAGTTTTCTTTATTTTCATGACTATGAAAATTGTAGATTTACGCTGAAGGCATCAAAACTATGAATTAACAAATGTGGAATGATACATAACAAACAAGTGTGAAACAACTGAAAATATGTCATATTCTAGGTTCTTAAAAGTAGCCACCTTTTGCTTTGATTACTGCTTTGCACACTCTTGGCATTCTCTTGATGAGCTTCAAGAGGTAGTCCCCTGAAATGGTTTTCACTTCACAGGTGTGCCCTGTCAGGTTTAATAAGTGGGATTACTTGCCTTATAAATGGGGTTGGGACCATCAGTTGCGTTGAGGAGAAGTCAGGTGGATACACAGCTGATAGTCCTACTGAATAGACTGTTAGAATTTGTATTATGGGAAGAAAAAAGCAGCTAAGTAAAGAAAAACGAGTGGCCATCATTTCTTTAACCACCTCAGCTCCCCTAGCTTAAACACCCTTAATGACCAGGCCACTTTTTACACTTCTGACCTACACTACTTTAACCGTTTATTGCTCGGTCATGCAACTTACCACCCAAATGAATTTTACCTCCTTATCTTCTCACTAATAGAGCTTTCATTTGGTGGTATTTCATTGCTGCTGACATTTTTACTTTTTTTGTTATTAATCGAAATTTAAAGATTTTTTTGCAAAAAAATGACATTTTTCACTTTCAGTTGTAAAATTTTGCAAAAAAAACGGCATCCATATATAATTTTTTTTCTAAATTTATTGTTCTACATGTCTTTGATAAAAAAAAAATGTTTGGGTAAAAAAAAAATGGTTTGGGTAAAAGTTATAGCGTTTACAAACTATGGTACAAAAATGTGAATTTCCGCTTTTTGAAGCAGCTCTGACTTTCTGAGCACCTGTCATGTTTCCTGAGGTTCTACAATGCCCAGACAGTACAAACACCCCACAAATGACCCCATTTCGGAAATTAGACACCCTAAGGTATTCGCTGATGGGCATAGTGACTTCATAGAACTTTTTATTTTTTGTCACAAGTTAGTAGAAAAATACGATTTTTTTTTTCTTACAAAGTCTCATATTCCACTAACTTGTGACAAAAAATAAAAACTTCTATGAACTCACTATGCCCATCAGCGAATACCTTGGGGTGTCTTCTTTCCAAAATGGGGTCACTTGTGGGGTAGTTATACTGCCCTGGCATTCTAGGGGCCCAAATGTGTGGTAAGTAGTTTGAAATCAAAATCTGTAAAAAATGGCCGGTGAAATCCGAAAGGTGCTCTTTGGAATGTGGGCCCCTTTGCCCACCTAGGCTGCAAAAAAGTGTCACACATCTGGTATCTCCGTACTCAGGAGAAGTTGGGCAATGTGTTTTGGGGTGTCATTTTACATATACCCATGCTGGGTGAGATAAATATCTTGGTCAAATGCCAACTTTGTATAAAAAAAATGGGAAAAGTTGTCTTTTGCCAAGATATTTCTCTCACCCAGCATGGGTATATGTAAAATGACACCCCAAAACACATTGCCCAACTTCTCCTGAGTACGGCGATACCACATGTGTGACACTTTTTTGCAGCATAGGTGGGCAAAGGGGCCCACATTCCAAAGAGCACCTTTCGGATTTCACCGGCCATTTTTTACAGATTTTGATTTCAAACTACTTACCACACATTTGGGCCCCTAGAATGCCAGGGCAGTATAACTACCCCACAAGTGACCCCATTTTGGAAAGAAGACACCCCAAGGTATTCCGTGAGGGGCATGGCGAGTTCCTAGAATTTTTTATTTTTTGTCACAAGTTAGCGGAAAATGATGATTTTTTTTTATTTTATTTTTTTCTTACAAAATCTCATATTCCACTAACTTGTGACAAAAAATAAAAACTTCCATGAACTCACTATGCCAATCACGAAATACCTGGGGGTGTCTTCTTTCCAAAATGGGGTCACTTGTGGGGTAGTTATACTGCCCTGGCATTCTAGGGGCCCAAATGTGTGGTAAGTAGTTTGAAATCAAAATCTGTAAAAAATGGCCGGTGAAATCCGAAAGGTGCTCTTTGGAATGTGGGCCCCTTTGCCCACCTAGGCTGCAAAAAAGTGTCACACATATGGTATCCCCGTACTCAGGAGAAGTTGGGCAATGTGTTTTGGGGTGTCATTTTACATATACCCATGCTGGGTGAGATAAATATCTCGGTCAAATGCCAACTTTGTATAAAAAAATGGGAAAAGTTGTCTTTTGCCAAGATATTTCTCTCACCCAGCATGGGTATATGTAAAAAGACACCCCAAAACACATTGCCCAACTTCTCCTGAGTACGGGGATACCAGATGTGTGACACTTTTTTGCAGCCTAGGTGGGCAAAGGGGCCCACATTCCAAAGAGCACCTTTCGGATTTCACCGGCCATTTTTTACAGATTTTGATTTCAAACCACTTCTCACGCATTCGGCCCCTAAAATGCCAGGGCAGTATAACTACCCCACAAGTGACCCCATTTTGGAAAGAAGACACCCCAAGGTATTTCGTGATGGGCATAGTGAGTTCATGGAAGTTTTTATTTTTTGTCACAAGTTAGTGGAATATGAGACTTTGTAAGGAAAAAAATAAAATAAAAAATCATCATTTTCCGCTAACTTGTGACAAAAAAATATAAAATTATAGGAACTTGCCATGCCCCTCACGGAATACCTTGGGGTGTCTTCTTTCCAAAATGGGGTCACTTGTGGGGTAGTTATACTGCCCTGGCATTCTAGGGGCACTAATGTGTGGTAAGTAGGTAAATGACCTGTGAAATCCGAAAAAATTTTTTTGGAATGTGGGCCCCTTTCCCCACCTAGGCTGCAAAAAAGTGTCACACATGTGGTATCGCCGTATTCAGGAGAAGTTGGGCAATGTGTTTTGGGGTGTCTTTTTACATATACTCATGCTGGGTGAGAGAAATATCTCGGCAAACGGCAACTTTTCCCATTTTTCATGCAAAGTTGGCATTTGACCAAGATATTTATCTCACCCAGCATGGGTATATGTAAAATGACACCCCAAAACACATTGCCCAACTTCTCCTGAGTACGGCGATACCACATGTGTGACACTTTTTTGCAGCCTAGATGGGCAAAGGGGCCCACATTCATTTTATGAGGGCATTTTTAGACATTTGGATCCCAGACTTCTTCTCACGCTTTAGGGTCCCTAGAATGCCAGGGCAGTATAAATACCACACATGTGACCCCATTTTGGAAAGAAGACACCCCAAGGTATTCAATGAGGGGCATGGCGAATTCATAGAATTTTTTTTTTTTTGGCACAAGTTAGCGGAAATTGATATATATTTTTTTTTTCTCACAAAGTCTCCCTTTCCGCTAACTTGGGACAAAAATTTCAATCTTTCATGGACTCAATATGCCCCTCACGGAATACCTTGGGGTGTCTTCTTTCCGAAATGGGGTCACATGTGGGGTATTTATACTGCCCTGGCATTCTAGGGGCCCTAAAGCGTGAGAAGAAGTCTGGAATATAAATGTCAAAAAAAAAATACGCATTTGGATTCCGTGAGGGGTATGGTGAGTTCATGTGAGATTTTATTTTTTGACACAAGTTAGTGGAATATGAGACTTTGTAAGAAAAAAATATATAATTTCCGCTAACTTGGGCCAAAAAAATGTCTGAATGGAGCCTTACAGGGGGGTGATCAATGACAGGGGGGTGATCAATGACAGGGGGGTGATCAGGGAGTCTATATGGGGTGATTACCCCCCTGTCATTGATCACCCCCTATAAGGCTCCATTCAGATGTCCGTATGTGTTTTGCGGATCCGATCCATGTATCAGTGGATCCGTAAAAATCATACGGACATCTGAATGCAGCCTTACAGGGGGGTGATCAATGACAGGGGGGTGATCAGGGAGTCTATATGGGGTTATCACCCCCGTCATTGATCACCCCCCTGTAAGGCTCCATTCAGACGTCCGTATGCGTTTTGCGGATCCGATCCATCTATCAGTGGATCCGTAAAAATCATACGGACATCTGAATAGAGCTTTACAGGGGGGTGATCAATGACAGGGGGGTGATCAATGACAGGGGGGTGATCAGGGAGTCTATATGGGGTGATCAGGGGTTCATAAGGGGTTAATAAGGGGGGGTGTAGTATAGTGTAGTGGTGTTTGGTGCTACTTTACTGAGCTACCTGTGTCCTCTGGTAGTCGATCCAAACAAAAGGGACCACCAGAGGACCAGGTAGCATTTATATTAGACGCTTTTATCAAAACAGCGTCTAATATACCTGTTAGGGGTTAAAAAAATCGCATCTCCAGCCTGCCAGCGAACGATCGCCGCTGGCAGGCTGGAGATCCACTCGCTTACCTTCCGATCCTGTGAACGCGCGCGCCTGTGTGCGCGCGTTCACAGGAAATCTCGCGTCTCGCGAGATGACGCGTAGATGCGTGACTCTGCGCAGGGCTGCCGCCTCCGGAACGCGATCCTGCGTTAGGTGGTCAGGAGGCGGTTAAGATATAAAGGTCAGTCAGTCAGCCGAAAGATTGGGAAAACTTTGAAAGTAAGGGCTATTTGACCATGAAGGAGAGTGATGGGGTGCTGCGCCAGATGACCTGGCCTCCACAGTCACCGGACCTGAACCCAATCGAGATGGTTTGGGGTGAGTTGGACTGCAGAGTGAAGGCAAAAGGGCCAACAAGTGCTAAGCATCTCTGGGAACTCCTTCAAGACTGTTGGAAGACCATTTCAGGGGACTACCTCTTGAAGCTCATCAAGAGAATGCCAAGAGTGTGCAAAGCAGTAATCAAATCAAAAGGTGGCTACTTTGAAGAACCTAGAATATTACATATTTTCAGTTGTTTCACACTTGTTTGTTATGTATATAATTCCACATGTGTTAATTCATAGTTTTGATGCATAGTCATGAAAATAAAGAAAACTCTTTGAATGAGAAGGTGTGGCCAAACTTTTGGTCTGTACTGTATATATACCTTTTTAACACAGATAGTTGGTTCATATACTGCAACATCATACAGTTCCTTGTACCACCCCCTCTTCTTTCTAAGTGTCACCTACCTATCCAGAATATGAAAGCTGTATATATTAAACTTGAATTTAACACTTGCAGATCTGGAAAATACAGTTTTTTTGTTTGTTTTTTTAAGTGTGTTTTTAAAACCCCAGAAAATGATGG
Organism: Bufo bufo; assembly: GCF_905171765.1. Taxonomy (NCBI): domain Eukaryota; kingdom Metazoa; phylum Chordata; class Amphibia; order Anura; family Bufonidae; genus Bufo; species Bufo bufo. The sequence continues at coordinate 137,962,307 of NC_053390.1, read as the reverse complement.
GTGTATTTCTACCTTAAATTGCACACTGACTAATCCAGATGTTGTAGTTTGCCCCCAAAAAATGGTGATTTGCAATGTCCCAAAAGCTCAGATGCAGTGCTGGTGCACTGAGCATGCGTAAAAATGGCCGCCACCACCACCCACCTAACTAACAGAATTCTAAAAGTTATGTTTTTTTGGTCAATGAGCTCAGGGCAGGGTAAGACGATAGTGCCCTGCACCCACACAACTATTTGTCTGTAGATCGCTGAGTTAGATTCTCTCCTATTCTCTCCCTGAAATCACAAGTCCAGCAGCATCTTCTCCCTACACTTGTAACAGCAGAGTGACGTGCAGCGCTACGTGACTCAAGCTTATACAGGTAGTGCAGAATTATTAGGCAAGTTGTATTTTTGAGGATTAATTTTATTATTGAACAACAACCATGTTCTCAATGAACCCAAAAAACTCATTAATATCAAAGCTGAATATTTTTGGAAGTAGTTTTTAGTTTTAGCTATTTTAGGGGGATATCTGTGTGTGCAGGTGACTATTACTGTGCATAATTATTAGGCAACTGAACAAAAAACAAATATATACCCATTTCAATTATTTATTTTTACCAGTGAAACCAATATAACATCTCAACATTCACAAATATACATTTCTGACATTCAAAAACAAAACAAAAACAAATCAGTGACCAATATAGCCACCTTTCTTTGCAAGGACACTCAAAAGCCTGCCATCCATGGATTCTGTCAGTGTTTTGATCTGTTCACCATCAACATTGCGTGCAGCAGCAACCACAGCCTCCCAGACACTGTTCAGAGAGGTGTACTGTTTTCCCTCCTTGTAAATCTCACATTTGATGATGGACCACAGGTTCTCAATGGGGTTCAGATCAGGTGAACAAGGAGGCCATGTCATTAGATTTTCTTCTTTTATACCCTTTCTTGCCAGCCACGCTGTGGAGTACTTGGACGCGTGTGATGGAGCATTGTCCTGCATGAAAATCATGTTTTTCTTGAAGGATGCAGACTTCTTCCTGTACCACTGCTTGAAGAAGGTGTCTTCCAGAAACTGGCAGTAGGACTGGGAGTTGAGCTTGACTCCATCCTCAACCCGAAAAGGCCCCACAAGCTCATCTTTGATGATACCAGCCCAAACCAGTACTCCACCTCCACCTTGCTGGCGTCTGAGTCGGACTGGAGCTCTCTGCCCTTTACCAATCCAGCCACGGGCCCATCCATCTGGCCCATCAAGACTCACTCTCATTTCATCAGTCCATAAAACCTTAGAAAAATCAGTCTTGAGATATTTCTTGGCCCAGTCTTGACGTTTCAGCTTGTGTGTCTTGTTCAGTGGTGGTCGTATTTCAGCCTTTCTTACCTTGGCCATGTCTCTGAGTATTGCACACCTTGTGCTTTTGGGCACTCCAGTGATGTTGCAGCTCTGAAATATGGCCAAACTGGTGGCAAGTGGCATCTTGGCAGCTGCACGCTGGACTTTTCTCAGTTCATGGGCAGTTATTTTGCGCCTTGGTTTTTCCACACGCTTCTTGCGACCCTGTTGACTATTTTGAATGAAACGCTTGATTGTTCGATGATCACGCTTCAGAAGCTTTGCAATTTTAAGAGTGCTGCATCCCTCTGCAAGATATCTCACTATTTTTGACTTTTCTGAGCCTGTCAAGTCCTTCTTTTGACCCATTTTGCCAAAGGAAAGGAAGTTGCCTAATAATTATGCACACCTAATATAGGGTGTTGATGTCATTAGACCACACCCCTTCTCATTACAGAGATGCACATCACCTAATATGCTTAATTGGTAGTAGGCTTTCGAGCCTATACAGCTCGGAGTAAGACAACATGCATAAAGAGGATGATGTGGTCAAAATACTCATTTGCCTAATAATTCTGCACTGTTTAGAGCCTGGGTCACATGCTGCTCTGGCCAATCACAGCCATTCCATTAGTAGGCATGGCTGTGATTGCCTCTTGGGGCAAGTAGTATGACGCTTGTTGATTGGCTGCTGTGCAGCCTTTCAAAAAGCGCCAAGAAAGCGGCGAACACCGAACCCGAACTTTTATGGAAATTTTCGGGTCCAGGGTCCAAAAATCCTAAAGTTTGGTACGAACCCGAACTTTACAGTTCGGGTTCGCTCAACCCTAATCCCATGCTGTGCCTGGGTGACATGGGCCTCATTCTCTCAAAATCCTCTGTTCTATTGCTGGGTGACAAAAAACCCCTTTTGCCGTGAATGAACCCTTGCTGTGCCTGGGTGACAGGGGCCTAAATCTCTCAAAATCCTCTGTTATATTGCTGAGTGACATGAAGCTAGTTTTGCCGTGAATAAACCCCTTTTGTGCCTGGGTGACAGGGGCTTCATTCTTAAAAAATCCTCTGTTCTATTGCTGAGTGACATGAACCCTCTTTTGCCGTGAATGAACCCTGCTGTGCCTGGGTGACATGGGCCTCATTCTCTCAAAATCCTCTGTTCTATTGCTGGTTGACAAGAACCCCCTTTTGCCATGAATGAACCCCTGCTGTGCCTGGGTGACAGGGGCCTAAATCTCTCAAAATCCTCTCTCAAATCAGTGTTGGCTACCTATTCCTCCTTCACCGCCGATTCCACTTACACCACCACGACAATCTACACCGCCACATCCACCCATCCACCACCTCCTCAACCTCCTATTCCTAGATCCAGATTGTTTTTTTTTTTTTTTTCTGTATTTTATGTTATTTTAAGTCATTTCCCTATCCACATTTGTTTGCAGAGCAGTTGCCATGCTCTTAAGCACATTTTGCTGCCTTTTGCAGCCCTCTAGCCCTTTCCAGGACTATTTTAGAGCCATTTTAGTGCCCAAAAGTTCGGGTCCCCATTAACTTCAATGGGGTTCGAGTTCGGCCAAACTCGTCGAACCCGAACATCCAGGTGTCTGCTCAACTCTATTCTTTTATAAATGTAGCCATATACATCTGCATATTCATTTATTACATCATGCAGGATTTCTTAATAGTTTTCTGTGATTTTAGTTTTTTTCTGATGGATCAGAAGAACGGAAAACAAAATGGTGTCATGAACATAGCCTAAGGAGTTATATAATAGAATGTAACATAACTGGCACACCTACCTAAGGGCGTAAACTGTTGTCATGTTTTGATACAGCATGTAACATGAGTTTTATGGCCTCTTTTACAGGCAATTTATTTCCAGTGCTTTGTAATACATATAAATATTGGTGTTTTAATGCTGTTTATGTGGTTTTCTTTATTTTGGGAAATTTTGTCAATGCATGGCATCTGCTATAAAGTCATATAGTGAAACCTATGAAGCAAAATGCCATACATTTGTTTTAATAAAAATGCCAATGCCCACAAAAAAGGGCCAAAAACTTCAAAGATCAATGTTATTTATATATACTTTTTAATATTTTGTTATAGACTTTAACATAACATTATGGTGTAGTGTTTTTGAACAAAAGAAAGATGCAGAAAAAACACCACCGAAAATATTGCATATGAAATGCTGTAGTTCATACATACTTTGCGGGAAATAAATTAATATGCATATAATATGAAGCACATCAAGCCAGGACTGATCCATTGCTTAGGCGCCTATCAAATGCCAAAGCCTTTGCAAATTAGCTTTAGATGGAATCTGGGAATTTAAAACAGGCCTAACCTTCCTCCCCTGCAGATCTCCCACCATCAGTTTTAACTACTATTTTTAAACACTATTGGTATAGATGTGATAGAACAAGTGGACGTAGATTAATGACTGAATTAAAATTAAAGAACTAAAATGTAACCTTCATTTGTATATTAATTTTTTTTAGACCCAATGTGAACGATTCAAAATGATTTTAGGCTAACCTAATAAAATCCTTCTATGTCGCAATCACGACAGGGAAAAAAAGGGGCGAAGCATGGAAAGAGTAGCACTAACGAAAATTAGGAAAAGTATTCATTCTCGCTTCTTTATATCTCTAACGGCAACTTATACCTCATTCTAGCTAATAATGAATCATCTTAATAGTTTTTAACTGGCATAATATTGCAATATTTTCTTAATTGTTCAATTGCTCAACATGTTTGAGTAGTTTCGCTTTCCTCATCTGGGGTACTAGCACCTATAGTGTAATATGGTGGGACTGGCTTAGGATGTCATAAGAAATCAAACTTGCACTAAGTCGGCAAAGCAAAATTTCTTTACTTATCACTGCATGACTCCTTAAAAGGTTACATCAAACAGTTCAGCAACAGTGAGCAACAGTACAATAACTAATCTGGAATAAATTTAGAACACATTGGTTCTGGGGTGCGTGCCTCCTAAAAGTCTCTAGAATTCACACAACAGAGTACTTAAACTCTGTAAATAGTTACAAGAATAGGTGCACTACTGTGGTGGATGCAAACCGTAACATCTGACTAAACCCTCACAATGAGACTTTAGCCAGTATATCCTTATATCAAGGTGTAGGATGTCTCTGTGGCACTTGTGGTCTGCTGCGGGCATCCTCCACTGTATGCAATTTTTGCTGGGGATCGCCCTTAACAACAGACCACAAGTGCAGTATCTGCTCCCCCGAGCATAAATGCACAATTGCATTTGGGGTTCAGAATTCCTGCCTTTTGACACCACGCATTTTTGTCATTTAAATCGTATATTTATATGTGGAGGTGTATAAACTCCAATCTAAATGCGCCTTGATTACAATCCATAGGTAGCATTTAAGTGCACCTGTGAAGCCTGCAACATATCAGCCAGCCATGGGTGGGACTCTAAGCCTCTTCCCATTGTATGTGTGGTTAATCACACTGGAGGGAACTGGGAGCTGTTTGCTGTGAGTCGGACCTTATGCTGCTGTAATTTGCCCACTGGCTCCTGGTACTACCCATACGGTACAGGTAGGTTTAGTTTTAGGTCCCGTGCCACTTGAGAAACCTTGGCGTGGTGCGCGGGCTCAGGTATGTCCTTAATATTAGGATATACTGGCTGAAGTCTCATTTTTAACATCAGTTTGAGGGTTTAGTCAGATGTTACTGTTTGCATCCAACACAGTAGTGCACCTATTCTTGTAACTATTGTAAGAAGGAACAAGGGGCCGTCATTGACGGAAGATACGTGTCACTGAGGTTCCTGGCCTCGGTGAGGTAAGAACCGGATTTTTCCCTGAAGTGTCAGTTTTAAGTCTGACACTCCAGCTGTTAGTATGGCTGTAAAGCCGATCCGGGCCTGTTCTTATTGGGAGCAGCCAAAGAGCAGGGTGGGTGGCTGTTCCCCTCAGTTCCAAGCCAAGTTTTGGGCTGGGATATAAAAACCCAGCCAGCACGTTCAGCTGCTGTGGATTATCCTCCATGACAGAGGAGCTGAGGAGTCTGTGGTTTGAGACACTGAGGCCATCTAATCAGTGGCGTAGGGATCGCCATAGCAACGGCTATCGGGCCCTATGCCACTGGGGGCCTGTCCGACCGCATTCATTTTTTTATTTATTTTTTATTAACACACAGACAGCCAGGAGGTGGCGTAACTACCGGGGAAGCAGCTGCTTCGGGCCCGACTGTTTATTTTCAAGTTAGTTAAATATCGATGTCTTACTGTTCAGGGCCCCCTTCACAGCAGCGGTCTTAATGTTCAGGCCCCCTCGCTAATATGCTCTAATCTTACTGTATTCTAAAGTCTCCTGATGTGTCTGGGATTTGAACCCACAACCTCCAATGTATCAGTGCATGAGAGGCAAAGCATTTACCCTCACAACCATAAGGGAGGCATTGCAACTGATTGAAAAAATTTGACACTTCTACTGTTATAGCTGGCTAAGTGTACATCTATACACATGACAGCTGCCCCAACATACCCAGCACTGCTATATCTCTATATGACAGCTATCCCAGCACACTCAGCTCTGCTATATCTCTATATATGAGCAGCTGTCATGTGTATAGATATACACTTAGCCAGCTATAACAGTAGAAGTCTCATATTTTTTCGGTTAGCAGCAAGGCATCTCTTATGGTCTTGTGGTTAGATGCTTTGCCTCTGATACAGAAGGTCGTGGGTTCGAATCCCAGCAGAAACCTTTTCTGAAATACAAGCACTGACTCCATATATGGACATAGAGGGCGGGACACAGGAAGAGGCTGCATCGCTGACATGGAGGTGTTTATTTTATTTTTGATGTCTCTATGGCACTTGTGGTCTGCTGCGAGCATCCTCCACTGTATGCATTTTTTGCAACAGACCACAAGCGCAACTGAATTTCGGGTTGAGCATTTCCTGCCTTTTGAGACCATGTATTTTTGTCATTTAAATAGCATACTCTGTACTCACTTATAGCAACACAGCCTCTGATGTCTTAGTTAATTATTTGTTCATACACTAGGTGTCTTCTGCTATTTACTTAAAGGGAATGTGCCATCAGAAAATGATCTATTGTTTAAATCACCATTTTATGTTTAACATTTTTTTTTTTATGTTGTTATTTTTAATTTTTCATGTCAATATCTATGAAAAACTATAAAATCGTGAAGTTTCTAGCCACTAATCCTAATAATAGGTGCCAAACCTTGATCTGTACAGATCACTTTACTGGAGTTACCTGTTTATCTGTCATTCTAATCCTGCCTGTAATGATATGACCTCTGTGTATAGGTAAAAGACAGGATCCACCATTCACAATAGGTGATTGTCAAAGCTTATCTCCTCCCTCCTGACCTCTGTACAGGTCACAGAGCAGCCTAGAAAACTCTCCCATAGAAGTTAATGTCAATGCTTTATGTCAGCCCTCCTGTCCATTGTGTCTACGGCCCATGGGGCTGCCATAAAGCAATTTTCTAAATGTTTTCTGAATGTTGTTAAGAATAGTGTTGATGGGGAATATTCTAATTGCTCATTTTTATCATGAATATTGGCACTTCGAGGATTTGCGAATATCTAGAATATAGTGCTAAATCTTCGTAATTGTGAAAATTCTAGATTTTTTTCATCAGTACCTATGATCCCTCACTGCTCCTTGCTTGTGGCCAATGAGAAGGCTGCAAAATCTTTGACTTTAGGAGTAGTGTTGATCGCAAATTTTCGTATCGCAAATTTTTATTGTAAATTTTCAGATTGCCGATTTTCGCAATCAAAAAAATAATGACGAGAGATCACGAATTCTCGAATTTGCGAATATATGATGAATATTTGCCCAAATATTGGCGAAATATTGCAAATTCGAATATTGCCCCTGCCGCTCATCACTGGTTTAGAACAGCTCAGGCAAGATGGCCGCCCACATAATCATGTTCAGGAAATAGAATAAACAAATCTGTAATCAGAAAATAAAAACATTAGAAAAGAAGGACATGTGTTACCATTTTTTTTCTACCATTAAAAGCAGATAGTAACATATTTCATTTAACTCCTATGCAGATGCACGTCACTAGTAGATTTGCTACATCTCACACTGACTCTGCCGCTCTAAACCACACTCTCCTCAGGTCCCTGTTTGACACAGACAGCACACAGGATAATGCTATACATCAGACTCTGTCCTCTTCCTGTGCTTTACAAATCTCTTCCCTGGGAAACAGTTAACAGCCAGATAGACATTCAGCATTGATGGTGTGCAAAATTTGTAGATGTCATGAAATGCCATGGCTGGCAGTGATCACCGGGTGTATAAAGGCTAAGCACTGTGCCTCTGATGGAAGCTCAATCAGTTATCCAAAAGCATCACAGTCTTAAAAGGTTGTTGACCTCGTATGGAAGCATATGGCATCCATGTGATCAGCTAGACCAGTGATGGCGAACCTTTTAGAGACCGAGTGCCCAAACTGCAACCCAAAACCCACTTATTTATCACAAGGTGCCAACACGGCAATTTACCCTGAATACTACAGTCCAATATAGTGCATCTTCCATGTACTTTATCACTTAGCTATAATAGCTACATTCAGTACGCTGCCTGTGCTGTTCATAGTGCGCCCTGCGCTGATGAATGGCAGGAAAAGTCTTAGGCATATTAGACTTTTTCCAGGGCTCGGGTGCCCACAGGGAGGGCTCTGAGTGCCACCTCTGGCACCTGTGCCATAGGTTCGCCACCACTGAGCTAGACAATGGAGGTCTGCTACATCACCCTGCTCTATGTTTAATCAGTGAGTGCAGGATAGAGGTATCCATGATGTCAACAATGGTGTGGTGAGAATGTTAGTAGTTGTAGATACTACAAAATCAAATCAAGTAATCAATATGTTATACATGTCTCTGTAAATCGCCAGTGTTTGTTATAACACTGGCGCACAGCAGGGCGCACAGGTCATGTCACTTAGTTTGAAGTTATCGCCACTGTTAAGTAACAGGATGAGTTGAGTCAAATGTTGTCGGTAAATAAAAAGCTTTCAAGTGGCTTATGGTTTTCATTAGAGATGAGCGAATTTTAAAAAAATTTGGTTCGCCGAATTTTTCGGGAAAAAAAATATATTTGCGGCGAATTAAAAAAAAAACTATTTCCTGGCTGCTGAGAGAGCCTTTATAGTGGTGTAGAACACTGTGCTTTGTAGTAACACGCATAAGGAGTCTGCTTTGGTAGTGAAATAATACTGCAAGTCCGTATGACATGCAGATGACAGGCGTCACTCTTAGAATCACTGCACCCATCACTTATTAGTAGTGTTGATCACGAATATTCGAATTTCGAATTTTTATCGCGAATATAGGTACTTCAAAAATTCGCGAAAGTTTCGAATATAGTTACATATATTCGAAATTTTGAATATTCGAATTTTTTCCGTTTTTTTTTTTTTAATCAGTACACATGATCCCTCACTGCTTCTAGCTTGTGGGCCAATAAGAAGGCTGCAATATACTTGACTTTAGGAGTAGTAGTGTTTGCGAATTTTGCTCTATATTCGTTTTTTTTGAATATTCGCTATATTGCTATATATTCTTGTTTTAGAATATTACGAATATTCGAAAAAACGAAGTTAAAGCAATATATAGAATATTCAAAAAAAAATCGAATAGAGCAATTTAGCTAATATAGTGATATAATCTTCTTTGTCTAATAGTTGTAAGTTGAAAAATTCGCAATAAAAAATTAGAATCCGAAAATTCGAATTCCGAAAATTCGCATATTACACAATCATTACCTTTCCAATTTTTTTGTAAAAAAAAAATCGTGAATTTTCAAATTTTCTATGAATATTCTACAAAATATTCGCGAAATATCGCGAATTCGAATATGACCCCTGCCGCTCATCACTACTTATTAGGGCAGTCACGGGGCCAAAACCGACCAAATAACTCAAGTATGAACTAAAACTTACAGCTCAAGATTAGTGCCAAGAACAAGCACACTCCTTTTACACCATTGCCAGCTGATTCCACATAGATGTTATCAGAACCTGTTATATCAAACGCTTATACAAGTAGAGCCCCCCTGACAGAGTGGAGAGGGTTAGCAGTAAGTTTGTGTTGACGTCACTGATTAATTTGCCCTTCCTCTGATCCGTCAGAACAATAACCCACACAAAAAAAATAAAGAATCCTGTCTGTGGAGCATATGCCTTCACTCAGTCAGCATTTGCTCAATAATCCATCAGTATTGCTAATGCCAAAAAACAGGACTGGATCTAAAACAGAGAAGACACGTGAATGGAATATTTGCATGTCTTCTGTGTTTTGTACTCACTCTTGCTTCTGGCTACCAAATCATAAGCCAATTCTGATGGGATCATACAAGCTGCTACACAGACAGGATCTGTTGTGCGTCTCATTTTTCCTTCCTTCTGACAGATCAGAAGAAGGGTCAAGCAAATGATGATGTACCAGTCATGAAGTGGGTTGGGTGGGAATAGCATGAGGAGACAGAGATGGCAGCAGTATGAGGAAGCCACTGATTGACACAATGACAGAGTCTGGAGGTGGTGGCAGAAGCAGTAGCATTATCAGGAGTAGGCCACCAAGAGGCACAATGACAGAGTGTGATGGTGGCGGCAGTATGAGGAGGCACCGAGTGGCACAATGACAGAGTCTGGATGTGGCGGCAGCAGCAGTATCAGTAGGAGGCCAAAGAGTGGTACAATGACAGTCTGGAGGTGGCGTGGAGCAGCAGTAGTAGCATCAGGAGAAGGCCACCTAGTAGCACAATGACAGAGTGAGGAGGAGGCCACCAAGTGGCACAATGACAGAGTCTGGAGGTAGCAGCAGCATGAGGAGGCCACAGAGTGGCAAAATGACAGAGTCTGGATGTGGCGGCAGCATGGGGAGGCCACAGAGTGGCACAATGACAGAGCGTGGAGGTGACGGCAGCAGCAGCATCAGGAGGAGGCCACAGACTGGCACAATGACAGAGTGTGGAGGTGGCAGCAGTATGAGGAGGCCACAGAGTGGTACAATGACAGAGTCTGGAGGTGGCGTGGAGCAGCAGTAGCAGCATCGGGAGAAGGCCACCGAGTAGTGCAATGACAGAGCGTGGAGGTGGCGGCGGCAGCAGCATCAGGAGGAAGCCACAGGGTGGCACAATGACAGAGTGTGGAGGTAGCGGCAGCATCAGAAGACCACATGGTGGCAAGGTGACATAGTGTGGAGGTGGCGGCAGCATTAGAAGGCCACAGAGTAGCAAGGTGACATAGTGTGGAGGTGGCAGCAGTATGAGAAGGCCACAGAGTGACACAATGACAGAGTCTGGAGGTGGTGGCAGCATGAGGAGGCCACAGAGTGGCACAATGACAGAGTTTGGAGGTGGTGGCAGCAGCATCAGGAGGAAGCCACAGACTGGCACAATTACAGAGTGTGGAGGTGGCAGCAGTATAAAAAAGAAACCGAGCGGCACAATGACAGAGTCTGGAGATGGCGGCAGCATCAGTAATAGCCCACAGAGTGGCAGAATGACAGAATGTGGAGGTGGCGGCGGCAGCAGCATCAGGAGGAGGCCACAGGGTTGCGCACTGACAGAGTGTGGAAGTGGTGGCAGCATCAGGAGACCACAGAGTGGCAAGGTGACATAGTGTGGAGGTGGCAGCAGCATGAGGAGGCCACAGCATGAGGAGGCCACAGAGTGGCACAACAACGAGAGATTGCAGAGGTGGCAGCAGCATGAGGGGGCCAGAGAATGGCACGATGACGAGAGATTGTGGAGGTGGCAGCAGTATGAGGAGGCCACAGAGTGGCTGCTTCGTCTATTCATTTATAGGGAATATGGAACAGAACAGAAGGCTACAATTTCTCAACTTCACAAAGTGTTGCTTAAAACGTGATTTTATAATACACTTTCTCTGGCACAAAAGGCTTGGCAAATTGATTGTCCGTGAATTTCCCTCGAAGATTGGGATAATATATTGGCGAATTTAAGTTTACTTTCTTATAATTTTAATCAAGTTACGGTTCAATTTAATATTCAATATTTAGTAATAAAAATTAAGTGTTGCCTAAGACAGTAGAGAATCCACCAGTCTTCTGTTTGTTCAACGATGTGGTTACGATGGAGAAAGCATTCTAAAAATTTCAATTTCAATTTCTCTCCACCTGGAGACAAATCCTGTCAAGATTGATGCAAGTGCGATATCGGCTGCTCATCGAGCCAGATACTTCTGGGGGAACCTGCCTGGCGTGAACAGCCTTTTAGTAGCTACAAACAATGACAAGACAAAGCATCAAGATAGCTTTGAGCCCGGAAGAGTCGCAAAGTTTATCAAGATACGTCACTAAAGATTTTGCCGCATATAACTGCAGCACTGAACGCTGAATAAATCTTGTTTTTCGACCGAAATACGTCAATAAAGATTTTACCGCATATAACTGCAGTGCTGAACGCTGAATAAAATTAGTTTTTCGTCCTAAAATGTTTTACCACATATAATTTTGACCGAAATATGTCAAAAAAGATTTGACCACATATAACGGAGCACGGAGATGGAGAGGGTCTTCGGATTCCCCCTATACATACTATATGTACGTCTCAAAAATGAACTGCTGCTCCCGACAGCAGCTCCTGGGAAGGTGATGGAGCGTCACGGTCGTCCGGCATCTATTCGCCCCGCTGAAGGATAATTATGAAAGTGTGTAGAAGCCACACGGGGCCCCCACGCTGCAGATTTATCATGGAGACATCATGGAGATTTTACCGCATATAACCGCAGCGCTGACCACTGAATTAATTTTGTTTTTCGACTGAAATACATCAATAAAGATTTTACCAAATATAACTGCAAAAGTGAACGCTGAATATATTTTGTTTTTGTACTGAAATAATAACTGCAGAAGTGAAATGCGTATATATTTTTCTTTTTGTACTGAAAAAGGCCAGTAAACGCTTTTAGCAGAAATAAATGCACAAGTGAAGTGTATATATATTTTTCCTTTTTGTACTGAAATAGGCCACTAAACACTTTCAAGACATATAACTGTCGCCAACGTGAACTGAAAATATATTTTTCTTTTTGTACTGAAATACAAAATAACACATATAACCGTCTCACTGACTGACTGCTACCCCCGCTACTTCCGTGAACGCCTGCACCACTACTTCCCAGGTAGATAGGCTGCTGCGAAGCAGGTGATCTACCTAGGGCACCTTTGGCCCCCAACCTCCCACTGCTGCCACCCTGCTGACTCCCAGCCATGCTTTTAACACATATAACCGCCGATGTGAACTGAGAATATATTTTTCATTTTGTACTGAAATAGGCCAGTAAACGCTTTTAGCAGAAATAAATGCACCAGTGAAATGCGTATAAATGTATCTTTCTGTGCTAAAATAAGCCACTACCCCTGGAACGTTTGGCTCCCAACCCCCCACTGCTGCCACCCTGCTGACTCCCAGCCATGCTTTCAAGACATTTAACCGCCGCCGACATGAACTGAGAATGTATTTTTCTTTTTGTACTGAAATACAAAATAACACATATAACCACCGCACTGACTGACTGCTACTGCCGCTACTTCTGTGAACCCCTGCACCACTACTTCCCAGGTAGATAGGCTTCTGCGAAGCAGGTGATCTACCTAGGGCACCTTTGGCCCCCAACCTCCCACTGCTGCCACCCTGCTGACTCCCAGCCATGCTTTTAACACATATAACCGCCGATGTGAACTGAGAATATATTTTTCATTTTGTACTGAAATAGGCCAGTTAACGCTTTTAGCAGAAATAAATGCACCAGTGAAATGCGTATAAATGTATCTTTCTGTGCTAAAATAAGCCACTAAACCCTTTGGCCACAAATAACTGCACCAGTGAAGTGCGTATATTTTTTTCTTTCTATAATGAAATAGGCCACTAGTGATGGATGAACATCAGCCGGGACGATTCACGAACGCGATCAAATGTTTGCGAACCGCAAGTTCGCGGCGGGCCGCATTCACTTTAATGGCAGGCGAACCTGAAAAACCTTCAGGTCATTATTTCAGCCACCAAATACTTACAAGAAGTGCAAAAATAGTCCCACAACATGGACAGTGACATACCAGAGGGGGATCAATGGCAAACATTCCCACAAAAAATATGTATTTTAATCAGGGGCCATTTTCATGCGTCTTATGGGGAAACTGTTAAAAATGTGGCCTGCTGGAGCCTAGAAAATGTTTATTTTAGGCAACTGGAGTACAGGCTCCAAAAATTAGCCATTCACCGGACAGAAAACATAAAGTGATTATGTGGCTGGAGGTATATTAGACGGTCATTGGATATCAATTTTACTGCAGGCCCGTACAAATAGATGTCAAATAAATACAAGATGCGTCCTCTCTTACCTGATCTCTAAACTGGAAGTGGTGTCAATTTTGTCCTGACAGCAAAACAACATCATATCTCGAGACTGTAACTAAACTCTAAAAATCTGCAATACACATCACAACCACTGGGCGGTGAATGCTCCACATTTAGCTTATTGCTTAAGCTGCAGAGAAGCTAGCCTCAAATATGAGATATTTAGTGGCAGACCTAACTAGATTTGGAGAGATCTATTGAGAATATTAAATGTGCGAAAGTCAAACACATGAGAATAAAGGAACACTAAATCCAGAATCCAAATATCATGTGTGATACTGCCTGCTTAGCTGTGTATCTAATCATATAATGCGTGATACTGTCAGCGGAGCCGTGTACCTCTGTAATTCTACCTTGTGTGATACTTTCTGCTCTGCTGTGTATCTAAACCTATCATGTGTGATACTGTCTGCAGAGTCTTGTATCTATGCCTATTGTGTGTGATACTGACTGCTGAGCTGTGTATCTGATCCTATCATGTGTGATACTGACTGCAGTGTTGTGTATATAAGCCTATTGTGTGTGATACTGCCTGCTGAGTTATGTATCTAATCATATCATGTGTGATACTGCCTACTGAGCTGTGTATCTAATCCTATCATGTGTGATACTTTCTGCTGACCTGTGTATCTAAACCTATCATGTGTGATACTTTATGCTGAGCTGTATATCTAATCCTATCATGTGTGATACTGCCTGCATAGCTACTACTAGGTAGAGCAGTGGTATATCACACCCAAAAATTGCTGAATTTCACCCGAAAATGTAACAGACAAATTAGTGTTTTTTTTTTACCTGTCTACTAGGTATAGCAGTGGTATATCACACCCAAAAATTGGTGAATTTCACCTGAAAATGTAACAGACAGATTAGTGAAATTGTTTTACCTGTCTACTAGGTAGAGCATGGGTATATCACACCCAAAAATTGGTGAATTTCACCGGAAAATTTAACAGACAAATTAGTGAAATGACATAAAATAAAATACGTACAAATAAAAAATAAAAAACTTGATTTATGAGGCTGAAGTCCATATGGAGTAGGAGGTTGAGGAGGCGGTTGACGTAGCGGTGTAGGTGGAAGCAGCGGTGGAGGACGAGGAAGTCAACACTAATTTTTGTTTTAATTTTAATTTTTTAATTTTATTTTTAAATTAGGGTACACTCCAAAAGAGAGTGAAATATCCAAAATACAAGAATGAGCAATTGCGCTGTAGTATAACAATGGCTGGTTAAAGCCGGTATACATCTCTATTCTACTCTATTCTATCCATGCCTGGTTCATTTTAATGAACGTGAGCTTGTCCATATTGGCTGTGGACAGGCGGCTGCGCTTGTCTGTGATCACCCCCCCTGCCGTGCTATACACACACATTCAGATAATACACTGGCTGCAGGGCAGGCCAGCACCTCCAAGGCATACAGGGCAAGCTCAGGCCATTTGCCCAATTTGGAGACCCAGAACCAGAAGTTGAAGGGGGCAGACCCGTCATTCAGTACGTGTAGGTGTGTGCACACATACTGCTCCACCATGTTGGTGAAATGCTGCCTCCTGCTAAGACGTTCCATATCAGCTGGTGGTGCTGGTTGTTGTGGCGTGCTGACAAAGATTTTCCACATTTTGGCCATGATAACCCTGCCTTCTGAGGTGCTGGCGGTGCCCAAGCTGCATTAACGACCTCTTCCTCCTCCTCTGCCTTCGCCTTGTGCTTCCACTGTGACCCCGCTGTCAGGTGGGAATGCCACCAGCAGCACGTCTACCAGCGTGCGCTTGTACTCGCGCATCTTACGATCACGCTCCAGTGAGGGAATTAAGGATGGTACGTTGTCCTTGTAACGGGGATCCAGCAGCGTGGCCACCCAGTAATCAGCACAAGTTAGAATGTGGGCAACTCGGCGGTCGTTGCGGAGACACTGCAGCATGTAATCGCTCATGTGTGCCACGCTGCCCAGAGGCAATGAAAAGCTGTCATCTGTGGGAGGTGTATCGTCTGTGTCTTCTGTATCCCCCCAGCCACGCACCAGTGATGGCCATGAGCTGGTCTGTGTGCCACCCTGCTGTGAACATGGTTCCTCCTCCTCCATCTCCTCATCCTCCACCTCGTCATCCTTCAGAACTGTGCCCTGGCTGGACAATTGTGTACCTTGCATTTGTGGGTGCAGGAACCCAACTTCGGAGCCACTTGTGAATGACTGGCCGGAAACCCTATGAAATGATCCCTCTTACTCCTCCTCCTGTGCCACTTCCTCTTCCATCATCGCCTGCAGCGTTTATTCAAGAAGGCATAGAAGTGGGATAGTAATGCTGAGAACGGCGTTATCGGCACTGGCCATGTTGGTGGAGTACTCGAAACAGCGCAACAAGGATAACAGGTCTCGTATGGAGGCCCAGTCATTGGTGGTGCTAACCCGTGTGTGCTGCAACTGAAACGCCACTATCACCTGCTGCTGTTTGCACAGTCTGGCCAGCATATGCAAGGTGGAGGCGGTGAACAGAAAGGCCAAAGTTACGCTGCAGCGCTGACAGGTGAGCAGCAGCAGGTTGAAAATGTCAAAAGCGCGCATAGATTGCCCGCACTTTATGCAGCAGCTCTGACATATCGGGGGAATTTTTAAGGAATCTCTGCACCACCAAATTCAGCACATGCGCCAGGCAAGGGATGTGCGTCAAACTGGCTAGTCGCAGAGCTGCTACAAAATTTATCGCACACCACCAAGCCGGGCTTGAGGATCACTGGCACCAACCACTCATGGGTCTGATGTTTAAGGCCCGTCCACAGCTCCTGCAAGTTGTGGGGTTTGTCCCCCAAACACATAAGATTAAAACTGCCTGCTGTCGTTTACCCCTGGCTGTGCTGAAGCTGGTGGTGAAGGTATTACGCTGACTGGATGAGGAGCTGGTAAAGGATGAGGAAGCGGAGGAGGAGGAGGAGGAAGCAACAGGAGGCAAACTGAAGCGCCCTGCGATCCTCGGTGGTGGAAGGACATGCGCCAAACTGCTATCCGCCTCAGTCCCAGCCACCACTGCATTTACCCAGTGTGCTGTTATGGAGATATAATGTCCCTGACCTTGCTTACTGGTCCACGTATCCGTAGTGAGGTGCACCTTGCCACAGATGGCGTTGCGCAGTGCACACCTGATTTTTAGTCTTGATCACGAATATTCAAATTGCGAATTTTAATCGCGAATATCGGCACTTCGAGAATTCGCGAATATTTAGAATATCGCAAAATATATTCGTAATCGCGAATATTCAATTTTTAAAAAAGTACCAGTTCATGTGAATTTTCGCAATCAAGAAAATAATGCCTGGAGATCATGAATTCGCGAATTCTCGAATATATGGCGAATATTCGCCCAAATATTCCTGAAATATCGCGATTTCGAATATTGCCCCTGCCGCTCATCACTACTGATTTTATCCCCCACTTGGTTGTGCAGGGAAGGGATGGCACGCCTGGAAAAGTAGTGGCGGATGGGCATGACATACTGTGGGATAGCCACCACCATAAGGCTTTTTAAACTCTCCATCTCCACCAGACAGAATGACAGCATTTCAAAGGCCAGTAATTTTGAAATGTTGGCATTCAGGGCCAAGGATCACAGTTGGGTAGGTAGGTACTTCCTCTTCCGCTCCAGTGTTTGGGAGATGGAGAGCTGAACGCTTCCGTGGGACATTGTGGAGATGCTTGGTGACCCAGATGGTGGTGTTGCTGGAAGATCCTCTGTTTGCGGGGTGGCAGGTGGTACTGTCACTCCAGAGGTGGATGAAGAGGCCGAGACTGCAGCAGAAGAGGAAGCAGGAGGAGCCAGAGACCTTTCTTGGTTTTTGAGGTGTCTACCCCACTGTAGATCGTGCTTTGCACTTAGATGCCTGGTCATGCAGGTTGTGCTCAGCTTGAGAACGTTCATGCCTCGCTTCAGGCAAACCACTCATGTCTTGTCGTCAGTACATTGTCTGAAGAACTGTCACGCCAGGGAACTCCTTGGAGCTGTCTTTGGTGTGCTCGGTCCCTTGCTGCGGTGGGCAGTAGCAGGCGTACTGTCTAAGGGACGGCAGCTCCGCTTTTGCGCCCTGCTCCCTTTTCTGCTGTGCTGGTGGCTCTGTGCGACCACCGCCTCTTCCTCCGAACTACACAGGTCATTCGCATGACCTTGTTTCCATGTAGGGTCGAGGACCTCATCGTCCTCCACATCATCTTCCACCCAGTCTTCACCCCTGCCCTCCTTGTCGGTCTGCACACTTTCGAAAGCCCCAGCAGTTGGCACCTGTGTTTCGTCATCATCCGAGACGTGCTGCGATGGTCCTCCCATGTACTCATCTTGAAACATAAGTGGTTGGGCATCGGTGCACTCAATCTCTTCCACTTCTGGGGCAGGGCTAGGTGGATGGCCCTGGGAAACCCTGCTAACAGAGTCATGAAAAAGCAGAAGAGACTGCTGCATGACTTGGGGCTCAGACTGCTTGGCTGAATTGCAAGGGGGTGAGCTGAAAGACTGATTGACATCGGCTGCAGGTGCCAACTTTGGTCTTTCAGCAGGAGACTGGGTGGGAGACAATGTGAAGGAACTGGAGGCACTGTCAGCAACCCAATCTGCAATGAGCAGGACTGTGGTACGGTGGCCAATTATGCAGTGGGTCAGGATATGTGTATAAAAGTCTATGATTTGTTCGTGACGCCAATTGCAGTTTGCGCAGGGTACTGTTACAGGGCCCTTTAAGATGTTATTACTTATGTACAAGGTGAGGAATGCCAGAGTGGGGATAATGTCTCTATGTAGTGTCAACGGTGTCTCCTACCTTGGTACGGCTGGACTCCTGGATCCTGGCTCACTTGCAATAAATTGAGTGCGGTTAGTAGGAATAATTGAGGAACTTGGTGGTAATAATGAATGAATGAATGAGTCTTGTAATTAAGTTCAACTTGTCTTTACTGAATGGCAGCTTTAATCCATACGAGGTACAGCATTAGCCTTAGGTCCCAGCAGGTATTGGCAATATGTGGCAGGGATCAATATCTCTTCTGCTTCTTATCATATGCCTGGAGAATCTGGCAGGTATCTATCTTCTGCTCTGTCTGTCTTCTGCTTGATATGGGCCTGACTAGCTGAGGAGGAATTTGGCTTCTCCTGGTTACTCACAGTTCTGCTTGCAGGGAATGTTTATTTCTGGAGATCTGTAGTACTGGAGGTGCTGCTTGCTTGTCAACCAGCTGAGGCTGAGGGCTCAGTCTGGGAAGGGTGATCTTTGGTCTCAGCCGAGACAGATCCTGGTCTGGGATCCCTATTTCTGAGAGCTCCTACCAACACAGCCTTCCCCAAGCAGGGATGGCTGGTACACTAACTAGAACTTTCCTTCCTCCCCATGAGACAGGACATGGGCCAGCCCACTTCTGCTCAAAGAGGGGGGGCTAGACTGGAATGAACAATTCCAGTCTAGATATACTAAACTGGCGAAGGTCCTGCTACATACTGCTGCCACCTGCTGGTGTACATAGAAATTACAGCACAATATATAAGACAGGCCTAGAAAATAAGTATAATTAAGAATGCAGTGTTAGATTACACCAGATGACAATACACATACACCTAACATGTTGTAGCGGGGAGAAAGAGTTTAGTGACATACTCCGGGATGTTACAAATCTACTATTGCCTGTACTTGTTCTGGCCTCACCATTCGTAGAGCCGCATTAGGCCCGACCAAATACCACTGAAGGTTCTGTCGCCTACTCGTACCTGAGGAAGGTGTTTCACTTGTGCGTGTAGCTGGCACAGATCGACCACGTCCTCTCCCTGCAACAGGAGCTCCACCAGCAGCACCACGACCGGGGCCATGTCCCTTATTTGACGCTCTCCTCATATTTCTCAAATTTAGGATCTTGCCCAAAATGGGTGCATAGGAAACAGGTAAGCATATACACATACATACAGAGAAAACGAATTAAGCTGGACCGGGAATTCCGGTGGCCTGGGGTCTTGCTTAAACAAAAACAAGCTTGCATTGACACGAGACCTGGAGAGGAGTGCATAGTAACAGAAATGACCGTACGAAGATAACCGTATGGGCCTGAGGATCGGAAAAACCAAGCCAGCAAGGCGCAACCTGGTGGAACCGGAACCAGAACAACAGAAGACCAGAACCCAGTCTGGGTGCTATGACAAACTAACAAAAGGTCCCTGACCTGAAGAATCAGGCACCGAAGCCGTGCCTTCTGAAGAATGACCTGAGCGATTCAGGTAATTATACATGCGGAAACATAATTTTGGTTAAACAGGAACCAACAGGGCACTGCAGGAAAAAGAGACTTGAGCGATTCAGGTAATTACAAAAAACCGGAGCGATTCAGGCAAGTACATAAAACCTGAGCGATTCAGGCAATTATATAGAACCTGAGCGATTCAGGCAATTACATAGAACCTGAGCGATTCAGGTAATTTACATAGAACCTGAGCGATTCAGGCCATTTACATAGAACCTGAGCGATTCAGGGAATTTACATAGAACCTGAGCGATTCAGGCAAATAACACAAAACCTGAGCGATTCAGGCACTTACACAAAACCTGAGCGATTCAGGCAATTACACAAAACCTGAGCGATTCAGGCAATTACACAAAACCTGAGCGATTCAGGCAATTACACAAAACCTGAGCGATTCAGGCAATGCATAAAACCTGAGTCAATCAGGCAACTGCATAACCCGAGCGAATCAGGCAAATGCATATGACCCGAGCGATTCAGGCAATTACATAAAACCTGAGCGATTCAGGCAATTACATGAAACCTGAGTGACTCAGGAACCAACGTGACCTTGTAAAACCAACACCTGAGTGAATCTGACCCCAATCGAGAAGACATAAACCTGAGAGACTCCAGAATAAACGTACTATAGCGAAACAGACCACCTGAGTGGATTGGACAACCAAAAACTAATTGTTACTTGACCTTAGAGAACCGGAACCAGCGTCACCCTGCAAGAAAAAGACCTGAGCGATTCAGGCAACTGCATATGGCCTGAGCGAATCAGGATTCAACGTAACATTGAAAAACAGCACCTGCGCGAATCAGGCAACGAACATGACTGATACCTGATTTGAATGGTATTAGGAACCACCAAACCCCTGCAGGAAGAAAATATGAGTGAAACAGACAAATACGTTAGACCTGAGCGATTCAGGGACCAACGTGACCTGTGAGGCGGATAACCTGAGGGATCCAGGCAACAATACATGATTGTAACGTGCCTTGAGAAATGTCAGGAGTTAATGTTATGCCTGAATGTTGACCTGAGTGTTTATAGGTGATGCAAATGGACCAGCTTTGAGCGACTCCGTGCGCCACATCGCATCTGATGAAACGTGCCCTATGCAAACACATGCAGCAGGAGGTCTCTGGGGATAAGTACTTTTTATCCTAAAAGAAAAGTAACAAAGTAAACTAGTAAAGTTCCTAAGTTATCTGTTTTAAGGAAACTGGGTGACTATATGGCTGCCGATAAAGCTACCATGAGCGCATGACACCAGCATTTCATGGAGTCTTGAAAGGCAAACATGCAAGTAGTACTGCAATAGTATGGTATATGGTAATAGTATGGGAGCAAACTGTACATAGGTTGGAGGCAATGATATACACTGCAAAAAATAAAGGGAACACTTAAACAACATAATGTAACTCCAAGTCAATCACACTTCTGTGAAATCAAACTGTCCACTTAGGAAGCAACACTGAGTGACAATCAATTTCACATGCTGTTGTGCAAATGGGATAGACAACAGGTGGAAATTATAGGCAATTAGCAAGACACCCCCAATAAAGGAGTGGTTCTGCAGGTGGTAACCACAGACCACTTCTCAGTTCCTATGCTTCCTGGCTGATGTTTTGGTCACTTTTGAATGCTGGCGGTGCTTTCACTCTAGTGGTATCATGAGACGGAGTCTACAACCCACACAAGTGGCTCAGTTAGTGCAGCTTATCCAGGATGGCACATCAATGCGAGCTGTGGCAAGAAGGTTTGCTGTGTCTGTCAGCGTAGTGTCCAGAGCATGGAGGCGCTACCAGAAGACAGGCCAGTACATCAGGAGCATGGAGGAGGCCATAGGAGGGAAACAACCCAGCAGCAGGACCGCTACCTCCGCCTTTGTGCAAGGAGGAACAGGAGGAGCACTGCCAGAGCCCTGCAAAATGACCTCCAGCAGGCCACAAATGTGCATGTGTCTGCTCAAACGGTCAGAAACAGACTCCATGAGGGTGATATGAGGGCCCGACATCCACAGGTGGGGGTTGTGCTTACAGCCCAACACCGTGCAGGACGTTTGGCATTTGCCAGAGAACACCAAGATTGGCAAATTCGCCACTGGCACCCTGTGCTCTTCACAGATGAAAGCAGGTTCACACTGAGCACATGTGACAGACGTGACAGAGTCTGGAGATGCCGTGGAGAACGTTCTGCTGCCTGCAACATCCTCCAGCATGACCGGTTTGGCATTGGGTCAGTAATGGTGTGGGGTGGCATTTCTTTGGAGGGCCGCACAGCCCTCCATGTGCTCACCAGAGGTAGCCTGACTGCCATTAGGTACCGAGATGAGATCCTCAGACCCCTTGTGAGACCATATGCTGGTGCAGTTGGCCCTGGGTTCCTCCTAATGCAAGACAATGCTAGACCTCATGTGGCTGGAGTGTGTCAGCAGTTCCTTCAAGACGAAATTCATTGATGCTATGGACTGGCCCGCCCGTTCCCCAGACCTGAATCCAATTGAGCACATCTGGGACATCATGTCTCGCTCTATCCACCAACGTCACGTTGCACCACAGACTGTCCAGGAGTTGGCAGATGCTTTAGTCCAGGTCTGGGAGGAGATCCCTCGGGAGACCGTCCGCCACCTCATCAGGAGCATGCACAGGCGTTGTAGGGAGGTCATACAGGCACGTGGAGGCCACACACACTACTGAGCCTCATTTTGACTTATTTTAAGGACATTCATCAAAGTTGGATCAGCCTGTAGTGTGTTTTTCCACTTTAATTTTGAGTGTGACTCCAAATCCAGACCTCCATGGGTTGAAAATTTTGATTTCCATTTTTTTATTTTTGTGTGATTTTGTTGTCTGCACATTCAACTATGTAAAGAACAAAGTATTTCAGAAGAATATTTAATTAATTCAGATCTAGGATGTGTTATTTTTGTGTTCCCTTTATTTTTTTGAGCAGTGTACATTGTGGTAGACAAATAGATATTAGATAGGTAGATACTGTAGACCTTAAATAGATATTAGTATTAGAAACCACCAAACCGCGGTGGGGGCGGAGCCAGCGCTTGATCCGGATGGACGTGTGAAGCGCTGCTCTCCTGCCTGCATATCCCTCTCAGCACCTTGTCTCAAGCTTACTGGATGCTGAAATGGTCAAGATCGGGGGCCAAAAGTCCACAGACCAGCTAGGAACCAACCGCTCTCAAAATCCGGCTGGGGAGATGGAGAAATTTATCAAAAAGGCTGCCGGTGTAGCAGTGAACCGTGACTCCAAGATGGCGCCCGGCACACCACGCTCCGGACACAAGCCGCCTGCTGCCTCTTGCAGTGACAAGGTAGGGGACGATCCCAGTGAGGTGGAATGCCTGCCGATTTCCAGAGCTTTCTTAAAAGAAGCTCTTGCAGAAGCCCTGGGTCCCCTCAGTGTGGACATTTCTTCAATAAAAGAAGATATTAAACACATAGGCAGGAGAGTAGAGGCCTTAGAGGAAACTCAGGCTACAATCCTCCAACACCAGAGTGAAGTGTCCTCTAGCATGTCGCTAGCCCAGTGCCATATAAATGCCTTGTACACAGCTATGGAGGACCAAGAAAATAGAAGCAGGCGCAATAACTTGCGCTTTAGAGGGATTCCTGAAACCATCCTAGCTATGGACATTCCGGAAACGGTAATCCAGATATGCCTTAAGATCTTAGGTCCTGACTCAGCACATGAGGTCCTACTTGAACGGGCACATAGAGTCCTCAGACCCAAACCACAGGCGAATGAACCCCCCAGGGATGTAATTTGTAAATTCCTGCACTTCCCAGTAAAAGAAGCCATACTGGCAAACGCCAGAAACTCCAACTCTGTGGAATGGGAAGAGAACAACATCACTATTTATCAAGATTTGGCGCAATCAACCCTCAAGAAGCGGAAAGCCTTGAAGCCTCTCACTGATTGGTTGAGACAACACAGGATTATCTACAGATGGACATTCCCCTTCGGTCTATCCTTCCTGCATGAGGGCCGCCGCATCCATATCTCCTCATTTACAGATTTGGACAAGGCGTACAATCTTCTCCAGCTATCTCCACTACCTATTGCAAACTGGGACATGGTCCAGAATTTGAACTCTCTACCTGATCTAACTAAGACGATCCCCTGGGAGCCCCAACGCACCCCAAGGCCCCAAAGAAGCAGAAGAAGAGACTCCTTCTCCACCCCAAAATGCCTATCTATGGCAGATAAGTAATCTGCCCTACTTTCTTCTCTCTAGGTTTGGGAGACCAAGAGAAATATCAGATGGGACTTATTACCTTTGAGTTACTGTTCCTCAGATTGATTTTTGACTGCATGCTATGTGCTGGGGGGAGGGCCGGGCTCGCTATATATTCGGGCCTCGCCCTCCACCTAGTAATAGATGTAGAGACAGTAGGGATTTCTCTCTTGAGTTTTCCCATCTGTTTGAAAGTCAGGCCAGTCATGTTATTACTAATTTACTCAGGTATTGCTCTAATAACTCCCCATATACTTATGCTCTCCTATACCTCAGGTGTCAGGTGAATTACCCTCACCTAATCGCCTATACATTTAAGCACTCTGTGTTATCCTCCCCTCTAGATGAGTGTAGATATAATATACTCCCTTCATTTAACTCTTACCTGCTCCATAGAGAGCTAAAATCTGAAAGCCATTCTAGTTACCATACTGACCCCCACTCTTCCTCCACCATCGTCACAAGAAATATTAGGCTCCAGTATGTTTGCCACTGTCGAGGGAAGTGCTTCTGGGTATACTACCCTATCCCCCCCTACATGTTACTTACTCAAAAAGACAAAGTTGATATATCCCGCCTTGTCTGAATGATATCCATTCATTTTTTGTCTCTATTTACTTTTTTGTTTTGTTTTCTATTTTGTTCTTATTCTGACAGGTACTCAAGAAATGCTTCAACACTCTTTCAAATGTGTGAGCGGGGAAGGAAAGCTTATGAATGGGTCAATCCGGAAATTTGGATGTTTTCTGGCTCTCTTCGTGGCTGCACTCTCTTCCTCACGATGTATCTGGTTTGTCATTCCTTCCCTTGCTGTATCACTTATAGCCCTCTGACTTCCCACCTTACTAAAAAGTTATGGCTGACTTTAAATTAGCATCATACAATGTTAAGGGGCTGAGATCCCCCTCTAAAAGATGCCAGGTCTTATCTCTCCTGCACAAAGAAAAATGTTCAGTAGTCTTTCTTCAGGAGACGCACTTCAAACATAATAATTATCCCAACCTTTCTTTCTCTAAATTCCCCTGCTGGTACCATTGTGGGGCCGGGGGTGCAGCTTCGAGGGGGTCAGTATAGGCTTCCGCAGAGTCCTTCCTTTTCAATATAAGTCTCATGTACAGGACTCAGATGGTCGATACTTGATCCTCAAAGGACAAGTGGGACAATCTATGTTCACGTTTGTAAACATATATGCCCCCAAACAATGACCAGCTTAGGCTACTTTCACACTGCCGTTCAGAGCGGGTCCGTCTGATGTCTGCTCAGACGGATCCGCTCCTATAATGCAGACGTTTGGATCCGTTCAGAACGGATCCGTCTGCATTATAGTTTAAAAAAATTTCTAAGTGTGAAAGTAGCCTGAGCGGATCCGTCCAGACTTTACATTGAAAGTCAATGGGGGACGGATCCGTTTGAAGATTGAGCCATATGGTGTCATCTTCAAGCGGATCCGTCCCCATTGACTTCCATTGTAAGTCTGGACGGATCCGCTTGCCTCCGCACGGCCAGGCGGACACCCGAACGCTGCAAGCAGCGTTCAGGTGTCCGCTTGCTGAGCAGGGCGGAGGCTGAACGCTGCCAGACTGATGCATTCTGAGTGGATCCGCGTCCACTCAAAATGCATTAGGGCAGTACGGATGCGTTCGGGGCCGCTTGTGAGCCCCTTCAAACGGAGCTCACAAGCGGACACCCGAACGCAGGTGTGAAAGTAGCCTTAGCTGGCTTATCCCCGTCTTCTCCTTAATCGAGCAGCACAGGGAAGGTTTCCTAATTGTCGCTGGAGATTTTAATGTGGCCTTCAATCCTTTAATTGACACATCCTCCAAAAAGTCCCCTATTTCAGCAAAGACTCTCAGACTGATGCATACAAAATTACACAACCTGGGAATTATAGACGTGTGGCGTTGCCACAACCCTGAATCAATTGACTACTCCTTTTATTCTTCTGCGAATAACTCCTATAGCAGAATTGATTACATTTTAGTTCCAAAGGAGAAACTACAACTCTACTCATTTCCTAAAATAGGAGACATCACCTTATCAGACCACTCTCCAGTCTTCTGTAATATATCCTCAGACAAGAAAAATGCTGGACACCCAAACTGGAGATTTAATGAGTCTTTGCTGAATAATGCCAAACATACTACCCAAATTACTTCTTATTTAGAGGAATATTTCTTAACCAATAATACCCCAGAGGTATCTCCCCAGATTCTCTGGGACGCACACAAAGCTTATATCCGAGGTAGGCTGATCAGTCTCTGCTCTTTTCTTAAGAAAGAATCAGAGAAAAGACTCAACACCTTGCTATCACAAATTCACAAAGTAGAAAAAGCACATAAGCAATCTTTGATGGCACAACAACTGTCGGAACTTTCTTCTCTTAGAACTCAGTTGAAGAATCTTCTGAATGAGCACTCAGCCAAATTTTTTCTGTCCGCTCAGCAGAAGATTTTTGCCCATGGCAACAAAGCCTCCAAATATGTTATGAGCCGAATCAAACAGAGGAGAAACTCCCGCTACGTTCAGTCCAGTAAATTCCCCCAAGGAGTACAACTCTTTAAAGCAGAAGAAATTGCTGAACAATTTAGATCATTTTATAAGTCCCTCTATAATCTCCCAGCCCCTGATCTCCCTAATCCCTCCTTTAGTAGATCCCTCCTTTAGTAGAGAGTCCAATATTAGCTCCTTTCTGGAGACCCTTGACCTCCCTGCATTGAATCTGGCACAACAGGAATCCCTGACTAAACCGTTCACTATCCCTGAACTAACTACAGCTATCAAATCTACCCCTAAGGGCAAGTGTCCTGGCCCTGACGGTCTCCCCATAACTTACTACTCGTCTTTTAAAAATATCTTGCTACCCCACTTACTCCCTATCTGCAATTTATCGATGGATAATCACCCACTTTCCTCTGATATGACCAAAGCAGTCATTACGATAATACCCAAAGAAGGTAAAGACCCCACGATTTGCCCCAACTACCGCCCAATCTCCTTACTTAATGTCGATCTTAAACTTCTAGCCAAAATGTTGGCCACTAGGTTACAAAGCCTGCTCCCTGAGCTAGTCCACCCAGATCAAGTTGGATTTGTCAAAGGTCGGTAGGGAAAAGATAATACCACAAAAATACTAGATACCCTGTTTTTTGCCTCACATAAATCCATCCCCCTGGTCCTGCTTGGCACGGATGCCGAGAAAGCATTTGATAGAGTTGAATGGACCTACAGTGGGGGAAATAATTATTTGACCCCTCACTGATTTTGTAAGTTTGTCCAATGACAAAGAAATGAAAAGTCTCAGAACAGTATCATTTCAATGGTAGGTTTATTGTAACAGTGGCAGATAGCACATCAAAAGGAAAATCGAAAAAATAACTTTAAATAAAAGATAGCAACTGATTTGCATTTCATTGAGTGAAATAAGTATTTGAACCCTCTAACAAAAAAAGACTTAATACTTGGTGGAAAAACCCTTGTTTGCAAGCACAGAGGTCAAACGTTTCTTGTAATTGATGACCAAGTTTGCGCACATTTTAGGAGGAATGTTGGTCCACTCCTCTTTGCAGATCATCTCTAAATCCCTAAGGTTTCGAGGCTGTCTCTGTGCAACTCTGAGCTTGAGCTCCCTCCATAGGTTTTCGATTGGATTAAGGTCCGGAGACTGACTAGGCCACTCCATGACCTTAATGTGCTTCTTCTTGAGCCACTCCTTTGTTGCCTTTGCTGTATGTTTTGGGTCATTGTCGTGCTGGAACACCCATCCACGACCCATTTTCAGTTTCCTGGCAGAGGGAAGGAGGTTGTCGCTCAGGATTTCACGATACATGGCTCCGTCCATTTTCCCGTTTATGCGAATAATTTGTCCTGTGCCCTTAGCAGAAAAACACCCCCAAAGCAAAATGTTTCCACCCCCATGCTTGACGGTGGGGACGGTGTTTTGGGGGTCATAGGCAGCATTTTTCTTCCTCCAAACACAGCGAGTTGAGTTAATGCCAAAGAGCTCTATTTTGGTCTCATCAGACCACAGCACCTTCTCCCAGTCACTCTCTGAATCATTCAGGTGTTCATTGGCAAACTTCAGACGGGCCTGCACATGTGCCTTCCTGAGCAGGGGGACCTTGCGAGCCCTGCAGGATTTTAATCCATTGCGGTGTAATGTGTTTCCAATGGTTTTCTTGGTGACTGTGGTCCCTGCTAATTTGAGGTCATTAACTAACTCCTCCCGTGTAGTTCTAGGATGCTTTTTCACCTTTCTCAGAACCATTGACACCCCACGAGGTGAGATCTTGCGTGGAGCCCCAGAGCGAGGTCGATTGATGGTCATTTTGTGCTCCTTCCATTTTCGAACAATCGCACCAACAGTTGTCACCTTCTCTCCCAGCTTCTTGCTAATGGTTTTGTAGCCCATTCCAGCCTTGTGCAGGTCTACAATTTTGTCTCTGACATCCTTGGATAGCTCTTTGGTCTTTCCCATGTTGGAGAGTTTGGAGTCTGCTTGATTGATTGATTCTGTGGACAGGTGTCTTTTATACAGGTGACTAGTTAAGACAGGTGTCCTTAATGAGGGTGACTAATTGAGTAGAAGTGTCTAACCACTCTGTGGGAGCCAGAACTCTTAATGGTTGGTAGGGGTTCAAATACTTATTTCACTCAATGAAATGCAAATCAGTTGCTATCTTTTATTTAAAGTTTTTTTTTCGATTTTCCTTTTGATGTGCTATCTGCCACTGTTACAATAAACCTACCATTGAAATGATACTGTTCTGAGACTTTTCATTTCTTTGTCATTGGACAAACTTACAAAATCAGTGAGGGGTCAAATAATTATTTCCCCCACTGTATATCAGACTAACCCTGTCTAAATTCCAAATACCAGAACAATATATCAACTCTATATTCTCCATGTACACTTGCTCCTCGGCGTCCGTGTCAGTAAATGGGCTTCTCTCCTCCCATTTCCCCATTAGAAATGGAACGAGACAGGGATGTCCCCTCTCAACTCTCCTTTTTGTCCTGGTAATGGAATCTCTTTTGCAAGCCCTCAGACAGGACGGAGAAATTAAGGGCCTGAAAGTGGGGTCTCGAGAATTTAAACTGGCAGCCTTTGCTGACGATTTACTGATTGTCACCACTAACCCACAGAGAGCCATGCCCAAGATCCTCTCAACGCTCAGCCTTTTTGGCTCCCTTTCCAACTTTAAGGTAAACCCCTCCTAATCCCAGGTTTTGCATATGGGCCTCTCTTCCGCCAGTCTCTCCTCCCTCCAAATAAATTCCCCTTTCAATTGGCAAACCCAACAATTAACCTACCTAGGGATCAAATTATCCCCTCATTTGCCTGACTTATTTCAATTAAACTACAAACCCCTCCTAGCATCTATGACAGCTCAAACGGATTCCCTAGATTCTCCTTATCTCTCCTGGTTCGGAAGGAAAAACATCTTTATGTCATTGATCATGCCAAAACTCACATATATGATGCAGGTCCTCCCTAATGATATCCCTAGGTCCTATTTTACATCCCTAAACAAACATATCCGCAAGTTCATATGGCAAGGTAAAAGCCCTCGTATATCCTTTGACACTTTGACTAAACCTAGGGCTAGAGGGGGCATAGGTCTTCCTGATCCTAAGTCATATATGTTTGCTATTCAGCTCTCTAGAGTTATAGATTGGATTAGAGAACCCGCTCATAAATCTTGGCTCACATTGGAGACCACTTTCCTCCCCTCCTCTCCTCGGACCCTCCTGCTGGCTGACAGACTACCCCCGACCCAAAGCTCAATACCCAACCCTCTTTTACGTAGCACTTTAAGGGTCTGGGGGGGTTTCTCATCCAGCTGTGGGATCCCAGTGCCTCTCACTTCACTCATGCTTATAAAAGATATAATCGATTTAGCCCCCAAGAGCTGAAAGAAAGCTGTTCGCTGCACATAAGGTCCTCGGTAATTCCCATATCTCAGTTTCTGGATCCTGAGGGTAGTATACTCCCTGATCCTGAAATATGCAAACTCCTGGGGACGCAGATTCATAACCCCACCCTGTTGCATTTCCTTAAAACAGAGCTACTTAACATGGCAAAAAGCTCCCCCCCATCAGAAGAAATAAATTGGTTTGTGGAAATGTTGAGTAATAAGAGATATCCCCCTAAACTTATTTCTACGATCTATAAACGCCTGAAGTCTCCTACCTCCACCATTAAGCCCGCAATTGTGGGCCTATGGGAGAAAGACCTTCAAAGGTCCTTGACACCTCAAGAAATTTCTAAAATACTAATCCTCCCACACAAGATATCTAGATGCATACACATCCAAGAAAACAGCCCTAAGATCCTTATGCACTGGTATAAGACTCCAGACAAAACGTGTAGATATAGCAAAACTGCCTCTGATCTTTGTTGGAGATGCCATGAAGCTAAAGGCTCCTTTATACATATTTGGTGGTCATCTGAATTGAACAATCCATGGTGGCATACAATAACTCAATTATGTAACCGAATATGTATGTCAACCCTCTCCTGCTCTCCTGAACTGACTTTACTATCACTTGGGATGGAAAACTTGGGCCCATATAAAAAATCCCTTTTTGCCCTCTTGTTGGCAGCTGCTAGATTGCTCCTGCCGACTCACTGGTTATCCTCGGATATCCCTAGTATTGAGCATTGGACCAATAAGGTCGACCAAATATATAGACTAGAGGAAATTTCACACTGGGAGTCGCATTCTAGATCCTCTTTCTTAAAAACTTGGTCACCATGGAAGCTATATAGGAACTTTGATTAGGAACAGAGGTAAATAGTTGTCCCTTATTGCCCTATCTCTTTCATTCCCATATAGATAATTATTTACTTATCTTCCCCCCCCTTATACATACACATATATCACTTGTAATAGGATTAACTTCCACGATTCTATGCTCAATTTGGATTAATCATATGTTTTTTCTTGCCGATGCCTGTCATGTTGGGCTTAACCATCCGTTAGTTATTTACACTTGTGACGCCTAAAGATAGGCGACTGTCGCTCTTTTTTATGTCACATGTATTGTTGTATACTTTACCTCTTGGAAAATGTACAATGCTTTGAAAAATTGAAAACAATAAAAAAATTCAATATAAAAAAAAAAGCATATAAAAAAAAAAAAAAAAAAGAAGGCACCAAACCGCGATATATATATTTGGGAACGCAGAACCGGGACAGACCATCCGGCGTCGGGAGCCCCCTGCCAGGCCGCAGAGCGCCCTGCCGCGGACTCGTACCAGCTGGGGGACGATGCAGCCTTTTAGCTACGGGGAGGCTGGTGCAGGTTGGAGACACCGAAAGCTTAACTTACCGCCGGGCTGCACGCTGGAGGATCGAAACCTGAAGTTGCCGAGATCGGAAGTGACGTCGTGATAGTTTGCCAGGCTGCCTGCACGAGATCAAGGTAGGAACCTGTAGCACAGAACGACGGCCCTCTGACTCCCAGCCGCTGGCTATAAGTAGAGGAGGCAGCCCCTCCCACAATTACAGGCTGTACACAGCCTTCACTATATATATATATATATATATATATATATATTACAGAGGGGGCCATTACAGGGAGTGCAGAATTATTAGGCAAATGAGTATTTTGACCACATCATCCTCTTTATGCATGTTGTCTTACTCCAAGCTGTATAGGCTCGAAAGCCTACTACCAATTAAGCATATTAGGTGATGTGCATCTCTGTAATGAGAAGGGGTGTGGTCTAATGACATCAACACCCTATATTAGGTGTGCATAATTATTAGGCAACTTCCTTTCCTTTGGCAAAATGGGTCAAAAGAAGGACTTGACAGGCTCAGAAAAGTCAAAAATAGTGAGATATCTTGCAGAGGGATGCAGCACTCTTAAAATTGCAAAGCTTCTGAAGTGTGATCATCGAACAATCAAGCGTTTCATTCAAAATAGTCAACAGGGTCGCAAGAAGCGTGTGGAAAAACCAAGGCGCAAAATAACTGCCCATGAACTGAGAAAAGTCAAGCGTGCAGCTGCCAAGATGCCACTTGCCACCAGTTTGGCCATATTTCAGAGCTGCAACATCACTGGAGTGCCCAAAAGCACAAGGTGTGCAATACTCAGAGACATGGCCTAGGTAAGAAAGGCTGAAAGACGACCACCACTGAACAAGACACACAAGCTGAAACGTCAAGACTGGGCCAAGAAATATCTCAAGACTGATTTTTCTAAGGTTTTATGGACTGATGAAATGAGAGTGAGTCTTGATGGGCCAGATGGATGGGCCAGTGGCTGGATTGGTAAAGGGCAGAGAGCTCCAGTCCGACTCAGACGCCAGCAAGGTGGAGGTGGAGTACTGGTTTGGGCTGGTATCATCAAAGATGAGCTTGTGGGGCCTTTTCGGGTTGAGGATGGAGTCAAGCTCAACTCCCAGTCCTACTGCCAGTTTCTGGAAGACACCTTCTTCAAGCAGTGGTACAGGAAGAAGTCTGCATCCTTCAAGAAAAACATGATTTTCGGGGCGAAGCTAGCTGCGGCAGGAAATGGCCGCCTGAGCTGAGAGCTCCTCACAGCAGCATACTGTTTACAGCTATTTGACGGGTTCCCACCCTGCTTTATTATGGGAAAACCTAATAGAGACAAGCCTAAAGAGACACAGATGACGCCCAAACACGCCAGAGGACAATCCGACCTGGATAAGTTCCTAAAAAAGAAGTTATCTTCTCCGGCAGTCAGATCCAAGATGGCGCTGGATGCCGCCGCCGCTACATGCACTGAAGACTCCGACGATGAGGGCTCCTGCGCTATGTCCGAGACACGCAGCGAGCGGGGCTCAACACCTATCACCAGAACCTTCCTCAAGGAGTCACTGGCCCTCGCTTTTGAACCAGTTCTGAGAGAACTATCCGCTATCAAAACGGAGTTTAAACAGACAGGGCACAGAGTAGCAGCCCTAGAAGACTCCCAGCTCGCCATAACTAAACACAGCCGTGCGATGCAGTCGACAGTGGAAGAGATCCGCGAACATCTGAATACCACTTACCTGTACCTGGAAGATCAGGAGAACAGGAGTCGTAGAAAGAACGTTCGCATCAGGGGAGTTCCTGAAAGCGTGCAAAGAGAGGACATCTTAGACACGGTCAGTCAACTCTTCTCCTCCTTACTGGGACAGGAAAGGGCAGAGAAAATAGTCATAGAGAGAGCCCATAGGGCCCTCAGACCCAAGCCACCGCCAGAAGCACCGCCACAAGACATTGTATGCGGCCTACTAAGTTTTGTCGACACGGCCGCCATCTTAACTGCCGCCAGACATAAAGGCGAACTAACAATTGAAAACGCCAAAATACAGCTATACCAGGATCTCGCAGCAAGTACCCTGGCAAAGCGCAGGCAACTCAAGCCACTCACCGACCTCCTTAGGGAGAGAAGACACCCTCTGTGCTGGCTCTTTCCATTTGGTCTCTGTGCTACCATAAATGGAAAGCAGGTCACTGTCCGGCACCCAGTGGACCTCACCAAAATGTGGGACACTTTGCAGATTGATCCTTTGGATATCCCCTCCTGGCTGCCTATGACAGGGGACTTAAAGGTGCCTCCGCTACCCGCAATTGTAGAATGGAAGTTAGCTAAAAAATTCAAGTCGCCGCAAGCGAAGAAACGACAAGCGGAACTTCAGGACACTTGAATGTTCTCACCATCAGTTAATAATATTTAACCTCCCTCAAGAGATGTCCAGAGGTTAAGCCGGTATCTACACCAGTCCCAAGAGCAGTTAAATAGACTTTCAAGTATCGTCTGTGTTTCTTGTTTTAACTTGTCTTAAGTTGTTATATTGTGGTCCCTACCACTACCATTACCTTCTTACCTAATAACTACCTCCTATGGTAAAGTGCCTCCTGAGTCGACAACCTCATTAGATCCTAGTTAAGGCACATCTCAATCCTAGTGAGGGGGTAATGGTACGTTGCATATATCTGCTCTTCTAAGGACCTCAGTATACCACATGTCTCTGTATAACAGTACTTCACTCGTTTTAGGAATGTTTTTTCCTTATGTTCATACCCCATTGCTTAAGAATTGCGGGGGAGACCCATATTTAGGATGGGCCACCCAGCTTTTACTACTGTGGAACCCCACTGCCTTGATAATATGCCTGTGCTGTGAGAGGTCCATACAGGCTTTGTGTATTTCACAGTTCTCTCCACTCCTACCTCCTTTTCCTAACTTTCTCTCTATCCTTTTCTTACATTGAATACTTATTTCTTGCTATTCACCCCCTCCCCCTTCCTGCTCACCTCCTCCTCTGAGTACCCTCCCCTACAGGAGGCCACCAATTGCCTGCTCTTTCTGAGTATTAACATGCTCAATCTCGTTTTTATATGTTTTGTTTATAGTTTTCCAAGATGGGTACTGTTTTCAGCAATTTTTGATCGTCTGGGATGCAACTTCTGGCATGGTCGCATAACCTACCACACCTCATGGATTCCTTGAAGGTAACTTCACTAAACGTAAATGGGCTTAATATTCCCCAGAAGAGAAGCCAGGTCTATCAGATGCTTAAGAGAGAGAGGGCAGACCTCCTGTTCTTGCAGGAGACACATTTCAGACATAATCATATCCCAACCCTTTTCACTAAACAATACCCAAAATGGATTCACAGCTCCCACTCTTCTGCCTCCAGGGGGGTGTCCATTGGTATTGGAGCCAATATCCCTTTTCAAATCCAGGCACAGTATGTAGATCCTGAGAGCAGATTTTTATTCCTGAAGGGTACGCTCTTTGGTAATAAGCTGACCTTAGTCAACGTGTATGCTCCTAATGCCAAGCAAATTCCCTGGTTACTTAGAGTATTAAAGCTACTTAAAGACTTCAGAGAGGGAATATTGATTCTTGGAGGTGATTTGAACCTTGCTTTGGATCACCCCTTGGACTCTACCTCGGGGGCCCCCAAATACTCTGCTGCACAACTCTGTAAATTGCGGAGGTCACTCTCTGATCATCAAATTACAGATGCTTGGAGATTGGCTCACCCTAGTGACAGAGACTTCACGTTTTTCTCAGCTGTTCATGGGTCTTTTCAGCGCCTTGACTACCTTTTTCTCTCTAATCACGTCCTGGAGAGGATTAAATCCTCATCTATTGGGCAGATTACAGTGTCTGACCACGCCCCTGTCTCTCTGGTGTTCCAGTTGAAAGGCCTCCCTCCTAAAGCATGGTCATGGAGACTTAATGAGACCCTCCTGGAGAATGACAGAGACAGACTTAAGCTAGAGAGGAAACTTGAGGCCTTCTTTGAACTTAACTGTACCCCTCTTATGGATAAGGCCATGATATGGGAGGCACATAAGGCGTATATGAGTGGAGAGCTTATATCCTTAGGCACATGGGTGCGCAAACAAAGGACGCTTCAAGTGGACTCTGTTTTGACCCAAATCTCTGTCTTGGAAAACATCTCTAAGAGAGATGCCACAGATGCCCATTATAAGGAACTCACTAAACTAAGAATGCAGCTGAAGGATTTATTAAACATTAAATCAGCCAGGGCCCTCAGGGCTGCTAAATACAAGATCTATATGCATGGTGATAGAGGCTCTAAGCTACTCTCCCAAATGATCAAAGGACAAAGGGAGAAAACCTTTATACAGGGAATCAAGTCCGAAAAGGGTCATCAGCTTACCAACACACCTGCGATTGCAGAGGAATTTACAAAATTTTATTCCTCCCTCTATAACCTAGAATCCAATAGCCCAGAACTTACATTGGCCAATATCAAGTCCTTCCTTGAGACAACTAAATTTCCGACCCTAGACTCAATAGAAAAAGAAATGTTACTGACTCCGGTTACGGTAGAGGAGATATTAGAGGTCTTAGCAAGTACTCCATCAGGGAAATCCCCAGGTCCAGATGGGCTACCTATAACCTACTACAAAAAGTTTAAGAAAACCCTTGCTCCACAGTTAGCAGACTTATGCAATTCCCTATTAAAAGGTACTTCCCTCCCTCCGCAATCGCTAATCGCTCACATAACAGTGATTCCCAAAGAAGGGAAGGATCCCGCTAAATGCAGCAGCTACAGACCAATATCCCTACTTAACGTAGATGTTAAACTATGGGCCAAACTTTTAAGTTGTAGAATAGCAAAGCTACTCCCCAAACTAATTGGCGAGGAACAAGTGGGTTTTGTAAAGGGGCGGGAGGGCAAACATAATGTTAGCAGAGTTTTACATGCCATATACTACGCGAAAAAACACAAGATCCCATTGACCCTGTTAGGTACTGATGCTGAAAAAGCATTTGACAGGGTCAATTGGACTTTTATCGAAAGTACCTTGCGCCATTTTGGTTTTCCCCCTCTGTTTGTTTCTGCCGTTTTCTCGCTTTACTCACATCCCTCAGCCAGAGTCCTAATCAATGGCACCCTATCTCCGCCCTTCAGCATATCCAATGGAACGAGGTAGGGCTGCCCTCTCTCTCCGGCTCTGTTCATTTTAACCCTTGAGCTTCTCCTTTGTAAATTAAGATCTTCTGAGATCATCAAGGGACTCCAAGTGAAGGGGAAAACACATTCATTGGCAGCCTTTGCGGACGATCTGCTCCTCTTTATTACAAATCCAGCAGTTGCAATCCCAGAGGTGATAAAAATTTTCACAGACTTCGGAGTAGTTTCTAATTTCAAGGTCAATTATGACAAATCTGAGATACTTAATATCTCAGCACCGGAAAAACACATGATAGAAGTTAAAAAGCACACTTCTTTCCAATGGCCCAAAGAAGCTATTAAACATTTGGGAATCATGATTCCGGCAAACCCCTCACATCTATTTAGACATAACTATGTCCCCTTATTTAGTAAAATCAAAACCTTCCTGGCCTCTATCAAGCTACCTTTTCTCTCATGGTTGGGCAGGAAAAATCTATTGGCTACCTATGTTCTCCCGCAGATTCTTATACCCTGAGATGTCTACCCATTCCGCTGACAAACAAGTTCTTCTCTGATTTCCGGTCCCTTTTCAGTAATTTCCTCTGGTCCAATAAAAAGCCACGACTAGCTTACCCCTTACTTGTTAGGAGAACAAATAGAGGAGGTTTATCCTTACCGGATCTTAAGACCTATCTACATGCTATCCAGTTGGAGAGATGGATTGAATTGGCCAGACCCCATAACGGTTCATTACATGTAGCTTTGGAGAAAGCTTTATTAGGTGAGGACGTTGCCCATAACTTTTGGGTTGCCTCCCCAACTAAGAAGAAAAAATATCCTCTTAGTGCCCTTACGTACTGCATGCTCCAATACTGTAACAGCTCGGCGGCCCTATCAATGTCTGCTAACAAACTATCCCCTGTAGCCCCACTTTCTGTCCTCCCATTTTTTCTTAACAGAAGTGGAAGCGACTTTCATAAAGCCTGGTCGTATCTTTCAGAACTTAAAATATCTGACCTGGTTAAAGCCAAAAACCTCCAGGAGTTTCTCACCAAGATTCAAACTTATATTCCCGAGCACCTCCGTTCTAGACTAGTTGAATTAGACCTAGAACTCAGCTGCAAAAAATATAGGAAGATACATGTGGAGACCCATGTAGATCCCACCTGGCTTGAAAATTACATTCTACTTCCCTATCCTCCCACAAAAACCCTCTCCAAGCTGTACTCCCAACTTATATTAGACTCTTCAGGTGAGAAACCCACATACTTAAAAGCTTGGGAACGAGAGCTGCAGTTGACTCTCTCAGACGAAGACGTTAATACAGTTTTAAAGCACTCCCACGGATTTTCGAGGTGTATCCGTATCCAGGAGAATTCCTTTAAAATTGTATCTAGGTGGTACAGAACTCCAGACTTTCTATATAGAGCCCACCTGTCGCCCTCAGATAAGTGTTGGCGCTGTCAAGATGAGTGTGGAACCATCTCACACATCTGGTGGTCCTGTAAAGCTATTTCCAACTTCTGGATAGAAGTGGAACAAATTATTAACAGAGTCTGTAGTTCCCGTATCTCTTTAGCACCAGCACTCATACTTCTGTGGCTGCCACATGGAGGCTTCAAACCCTCCTCCAACAATTTAATCACGCATATGATAGGAGCAGCTAAATTTGTTGTCCCCACCAAATGGAAAAATACTGAACCACCTACCATTAAAGAATGGTTAGAAAAAGTGCACCAGATCTGCCTCATGGAACAGATGGTTGGTTGGGAAAAGGGAAACAGGAAAAATTTTCTGAAAACGTGGCAATCATGGCTGGATTTCTATAAGAACTATAATTAGATCGAATGCTCCCTCTCTTTATGAGTACATTAATCAGCACCCTCTCGCTGATTCAATATTTAGACCCACAAGAATCTATACATAATGGAACATCTTTTCTCTACCTCAAAGTATTACGTTTAGTGTACCACCTCCTGCTTATACGTGCTTCAACAAGTACACTCTAGTGTGGCTTCGGTTAATTGAACCTGCAATTTACCTTATGCATTTGATACAAGATTGCTCCCATGCCTTATATTTCGAGCTGAAACAACCCATAAGTTAAGTTCTATATGTTGTGTTTTGGTTAGACTATACAGATACTTACTGTTAGCCAAATCAAGTGATGCTCCCTATATGATCAAGCTATGGTCTGACATCCAGATTCACATTGTGCCTTATGATATTGGGTCTATGAGAAAATAGTCAAATTTACTTATTACATGCTTTTACTACTCTCCTTCACTGCACTCAGATTCATGCTTGTATCTACCAAACGGTGACATGACTATCCTATTGCGTCTACGGCATTTCATGTGTCTTATGTGCTTTATTATTCTGTATAGATCTTTTCATGTTTGTTACCTATTGAAAATTCTTCAGAAATAAAGAATTTACAAAAAAAAGAAAAACATGATTTTCATGCAGGACAATGCTCCATCAGACGCGTCCAAGTACTCCACAGCGTGGCTGGCAAGAAAGGGTATAAAAGAAGAAAATCTAATGACATGGCCTCCTTGTTCACCTGATCTGAACCCCATTGAGAACCTGTGGTCCATCATCAAATGTGAGATTTACAAGGAGGGAAAACAGTACACCTCTCTGAACAGTGTCTGGGAGGCTGTGGTTGCTGCTGCACGCAATGTTGATGGTGAACAGATCAAAACACTGACAGAATCCATGGATGTCAGGCTTTTGAGTGTCTTTGCAAAGAAAGGTGGCTATATTGGTCACTGATTTGTTTTTGTTTTGTTTTTGAATGTCACAAATGTATATTTGTGAATGTTGAGATGTTATATTGGTTTCACTGGTAAAAATAAATAATTGAAATGGGTGTTTTTTGTTAAGTTGCCTAATAATTATGCACAGTAGTAATTGTCACCTGCACACACAGATATCCCCCTAAAATAGCTAAAACTAAAAACAAACTAAAAACTACTTCCAAAAATATTCAGCTTTGATATTAATGAGTTTTTTGGGTTCATTGAGAACATGGTTGTTGTTCAATAATAAAATTAATCCTCAAAAATACAACTTGCCTAATAATTCTGCACTCCCTGTATATATGCTAATAGTAATACAGAGGGGCCATTACATATAATTATACAGGGGGCCATTATATATATTATACATAATGTGTATATGTATACAGCAGAAAACTTCCATGTGTAGAGCCCTGGTACAGACTATGCAGTATAGGGATTGTAGTCATGTCTTGGTGAGCGGTGACCAGCAGAACCAGGCCTCCAGCACAGTACAGCAGGCACGATCATGAACGGCTCTGTACCGGGAGGGTCACTGAGTCCACACTGTGAGGGACAGACAGACAGTGTGTGCAGTGTACATGTTAGGGGTCCCTCCTTTTTAACGAAAATGCCTCTGTCTCTCCTTGGTCGGATCTACCGGTAATTATTGAGACTGAAGTGTAAGTAGGTTTGCAGTCACAGCAGCATCTTGAGATCATGCCTGGCATCAAAGGTGGCCCCTGGATCGCCGTTGCGCTTGGTCCTAAAGAGGCAGCCATCTTCTTTTAGTTCTTCTTGCTCCACAGTGTCTGGAAGGTGGGCGGAGCCTATATCAGTGCCAGGTGCTTACAGCCGTGCACGCGCTCCTTCGGCCGGGCTGAGAGTTTACTGCTCCCCTCGCTCACTCTCTGCGCAGTGCAGCAGAGGAGCAGAGCGAAAACATTAGTGATTTTGCGCCAGTGGCCAGTCAGCGCCCCCTGCAGTCTGGCGCCCGAGGCAACGCCCCCTCCCCCCACGCTATGTCCCTGACTGCAGCAGCTGTATTAAGCATTGTGCCACAGCTCCTCAGCTGCTCACTGCTTACAGTCTCTAGTATTCTACACAATAATTTTTTTATATTCTTGCCCTATACCAGTGGTTCTCAACCTTTCTAAAGCCGTGACGCCTTAATACAGTTCCTCATGTTGTGGTGACCCCCAACCATTACATTTTTTTCCTTGCTACGTCATAACTAATTTTGCTACTGTTATGATGACCCACCAAAAACACGCACAGACACCAATACACCAAATGTTAATTCAAATACACAAGTATTCATTCATAACCACAGAACTTTAGCATAAATACAAAATATTTGTAAACCAAATAAATAACTTTAAAATAAATAATAAACAACAAATACCCCCTAAAAAATAAATCAGTGGTGCGCACAGTACCCCTCAAATAAATAACTCAGTGGTGCTCACAGTACCCCCCCCCAAAAAAAAAATAAAAAATAAAAAATCAGTGGGGCTCAGGGTACCCCTCAAATAAATAAATCAGTGGTGCTTCAAGTCCCCCCCAAAAAAATAAATCAGAAGTGCTCAGGGTCCCCCAAATAAATAAATCAGCGGGGCTTCAGGTCTCCCCCAAATAAATAAATCAGAGGTGCTCAGGGTACCCCCAAATATATAAATCAGTGGTGCATCAGGTTTCCCCCATATAAATAAATCAATGGTGCTCAGGGTCCCCCAAATAAATAAATCAGAAGTGCTCAGGGTCCCCCAAATAAATAAATCAGCGGTGCTTCATGTCCCCCCAAATAAATTAAGCCTTGCTCAGCCAAATAATTAAAATAAAATTAGCCAGGCTCAGCCAGGCTCAATTAAATGATTGGTGGCAGTGGTGCACAGCGGCGGTGTCATTAACGAAAAAACTCGGACCTCAGCAGACAGGCGGCCCGACTTACCCGTCCAGACGTCAGGCTCCTTCAAGCACAGGCAGTGATAGGACATCACTTCCTGTGCGCGAGGATAAGGGGGCGCTGCCGTTGTGCGGGCGACCCACAATAGGAAGCCTCAGGCGACCCCCGGAAAGGGTCGATCGACCCCCAAAGGGGTCGCGACCCCTAGGTTGAGAACCGCTGCCCTATACTGTCCCTGTTACACTAGAAGAAATGCTTGCTTGTGACTCTGTATACTGTCTAAGATCATTTTCTTTCAGACAGCCAGCCACCCACCCTTATTAACTGCTCAACACAGACCAACATTTTTCTTGTTCTGCAAAGGCATCTCCCTGCCTGCTTCTCCACTGATTGGCTGATCTAGGCTGACTGTCAGCCTGTGAGATAATCAGGGCAAGCACCCCTCCCCCCCTTCCCAACACACACACACTTTCTCCCAAGGTGATGTGAGCATCCTTTTTCTTCCTCCTGGTATTGCCCACCAACATGTGCAATAAAATGGCACTATGTGCCGTTTTACTGGATTCGTCTGAAGCGAACCTGAAAAGCTTTGGGTTCATTTGTCAGATGAATTTTTGTGAAATTTGTAACAAACCGGTTCACTATGAACTGATTCACTCATCCTTAATGTCAAATACTCCCAAGCAACGCAGACTGCAAAGTACGGTATAACTCTGCAGATTTCAGACAAATTTCAATTTTTTTCATTAAGCGGAAGAAATTTCCATTAAAATTTTTTATTTTTAAAGTCAATCTCAGCTTCACTCACGTTTTCTAACTTGTCATAAAAGTGGAACAAATGCTTCACACATATGGTGCTCATCCTGAGCACCACATTTCTCCATGTATTTACACAAAACTGGATAAATGGGTTGATAAATCTCCCCATACAGCTGTATGTCTGTATACAGTCTACTATAAAACTGCCTACACCCACCACTATGGACCGCTCAGTGCACAGGAATTTATATAGCTACCATTGATTACAATGGAAGCTATAAAAATCGTTTTGCACTGAGCTACCCCTAATGACAGCTGCTTGGAAATGCAGTGTTTTTATGTCAGAAGTTTAGTGCTGGGAACCCCTGGAACCCTTAACAGTATCTTGATCTGTCTCCATGAAGGATACGCCACTGGTTGTGGCTAGAAATGAGCAAATTATTTTTAATGAACAGTTCAAAAATGATCTCTTTTCAGGCAGTAGCAGCTGGTTTGATGTTATTTTAACAAAAATATATATAATCCTGAAAAGTAACAAAGCAATGTTTTTTTTTTCAAAAGCCTGCAAAAATGTTCTTTTTTTGTAGCATTTTGAGGTTTGTAATACTGAGCAGGATACAGTTCTCAGCAGCATCAGTACAGTATGGAACATAATGGACGGTACAGGAGATGTGCGGCTTATATACAGTACAATATAAGGGCAGTAACGGCTCATGCAGATGAACGTATTTTCTTTCCGCGTCCGTTCCAAATTTTCTGTGGACAGAATGCGGAACCATTCATTTCAACGCGTTCACAAAAAAAAACTGAAGTTACTCCATGTGCATTACGTTTGTCGATGCTGCAAAACAATAGAACATGTCCGCATTACGGACAAGGATAGTACTGTTCTATTAGGGGCCAGCTGTTCCGTTCCACAAAATACGGAATGGACATGGACTTCATCCGTATTCTTTGCGGATCTGTTTATTTACTGACCGCAAAATACATACGGCCTTGTGCATTAGCACTAATTGTGATGCACACCAATATGACAGGCAGCACACTATCAGCATCAGGATTAATATTGTAAAAGATTTGTTGTAATGTGCATTATATGAAGAAGATTGGGGGGGGGGGGAGTTGGGATGATTCATAATAATAAATTGAGCAGTGTATCTTTAAATGCTGCAGCCCTCAATAAAATGGCTCTGTCAGTGTGCCCGAGGCAGCCTAAGTGTTACACAATCACACACCAGGTCCTGTCTCTGAAACACATCTCTGTCAATTAGAAAATTGAACCAGCTATTATATTCTCTTAACTGCGAAAGAACCTCACTGACCCTAAACTAGCTGTATTCTGTTAAAGGGGTTATCTGGCAATTTATAATGATGACCTATCCTCAGTATAGGTCATCAATATCAGATCAACAGGGGTCCGGCGCCCGGGACCCCCGCTGAACAGCTGTTAGAAGAGGCCAGCGCTCCGTGAGCACCACAGCCTCTTCCTAGTCCATGTGACATCACCATACATCAGTTACATGGCCTATTTGCAGCTCAGCCTTATTCAAGTCAATGAGGATGAACTACAATACCAAGCTCAGCCGCTGTACAATGCATGGCGCTGTGTTTGGAAAGCTGCGGGAGCCGCATCCTAAAACAGCTGATCGCGGGGGTGCCGAGACTCGGAACCGCCGATGTGATAATGATGACCTAACCTGAAGATAAGTCATCATTATCATTTCCTGGATAACCCTTTTAAGATGTATTTCCTCTGTCTGACAGATGTGCTATGCTTCCAATGTAGAAGCTCAGAAAAGCATGGCAGATCCTGGCTGGGATCTTACATAGTAACTTTGACATGTCCATCATGGCTATTGTCCCTAATGGTTGGCTGAGGCTGATAGCAAGGTATTGTGGGCAAACCTGTCAGGATGGGGTCATGTGATCCTCCTTCATCTTCTCTTCCTCCCTCTATTCTGATATGTATAATGTTGGACACCATTTTGATTGACTCTTGTTGAACAAAACCAAAAAACTTCAGATTTGTTTGAAACTAAAGTTTTTTTAGATTATTTACTCATCTCTAGTTGTGGACAAATGAGATTCCAGACCTCGATATGCCGGCACTTCAAGATATCAGGAGAATCACAATGTTAATGGACTGGAACCTGTCTAAGGTTGGGCAGGTTTGCAAACAAGACATACAAAATATCTTCAAAACTGAGGGGTGGAAGGGCAGCAATGGGGTCAGAACACAACAGTGAGGATCAGATAAGTATGATAAGTATGATCACTGCCATGGGTCCGGCCACTCTGTGGGGGCTGTGGAAAAATGCTTCAAAGGTGAACAATCACTTTAAGTTTTGATGAATATAAAGAACAAACAAAAAGAACAATAAGCAAATGAGCATGCCATGTGCTGAAGCAATGCTTAACTGGGCTACGGTATCACTTATTGTAATTTGCGGCAAACCTCTCAATGCAG
This sequence comes from Bufo bufo, assembly GCF_905171765.1. Lineage (NCBI taxonomy): Eukaryota > Metazoa > Chordata > Amphibia > Anura > Bufonidae > Bufo > Bufo bufo. Next base: position 137,917,746 of record NC_053390.1, on the reverse strand, counting down.
ACAACTCAGTGCTCTTGAATTTAAATTTGAAAACAAATTGAATGAACAGAATCTGAATTTTGAAAAGAAGTGTTCTGTTGCCCAAACAGTTATCAAGGCACTCCCTCTTGTGGCAAATATCGGTATAACATGCAGTTAACCAAACATCTTATTTACAGTAGAACCGATAAAGTAATGTCCAACAACAATGGTAATCCTGTAAAATGATGTAACTCACATTAAAGTGAAGAGATGCATCTATATACTCCAACTTGAAAAGTTTAAAAATCACTTAACAAATGTTTGAACGTTCTGGGAATTATTTTAAAAGAAAGATGACGCTGAAGCACAGAATTACACGGAAATCAACATGAGTTTATTAGGATTAAGCAACTTGACATACATACCTACTGTAATTATTTTAATCATTGTTCATATAATGACAACCAGTTCTGGAGCATTGCACACTACTCTCATCATTTACTGAGGCGAATGGGGCTCATATTTAAGATGAAGCCAACTAATCAGTTTTTATGTTTTTGGAAAGCGTTTAATTTAAAGAGAGATTATAGAGATAAAAGTACCCATGTGAACATAAGGGCAACAAACAAAGTCCTTTCAGGTGACACCTCATCAGATTTGTATCCAGGACCTTGATTTGCAAGTATGATTGCAATTTTTCCAGGCTGCCCTCTATAACATGAAAATATTAGGGGTACAATTAAAATTACAAGCATTTACTCTAAATACTCACATACAATATAAAAGAATAACCCCAGTCACTCCATTCTCACTTGCTTACCATGCTTTGATTGGCTCTACCTAGATAACCTGGGAAATGTAGGTGCATTTTCCTTTCAGAAGAATGACACTATTCTGTACAAATATGAAGTGTTTTAAAATGTATAGATCAGGTATAACATTAAAAGCCTAATTTTTTGTAAGTCCACTTGTGGCCCCATTTCAGCTCTGACACATTGAGGAATGAGAGAGATAATTCCTAGAAATTCGCTCATCACTAGCTGTGTCCCTTTACAGTCTGACACTGTCATTGGGCGGACTATTGCTAGGAGGAATGACAGAGGAATTGCACAATGTAGTGTTATGCAAACATTACCTATAACAGACAAACCATGGGAGATACCAGATCCTCTCTTGTAAGTTTCGAGGTGGTAGCCTCCATGATTTGGACTTTTTTAACACACCCCACAGATGTGGAGGCCAAGGTAAAACTTTGAACTCTTTGTCAAGTTCCTCAAATCATTTTTGGCTGGACACATTTTCCTGTTGAAAGAGGTTGCTGCCATCAGAAAATACAACTGCCAGGGTGGAGGGGTACTTGGTCTGCAAAAATGCTTAGGTAGATGGTATGTGTCAAAGTAACATCCTCATGAATGCCTGGCACCAAGCTCCAAGTAGAACATTACCAAGATCACCACCATGCCTCTTCTTGACTTTTTCCTACAGTGCATTCTGGTCTCATCTGATGTCATCTAAGTTGCAATGCACTGTGTGGAAGATTTATTAATCCTGTCCAAAATGTAGACAGTGTATAACCAGGCAGTCTCAAGTTTGCAGTGGCTCAGACTGGATTATAAATGTGACAGAATTGTGTGCCAAAACTTCTGTGCAAAATGATGCATCTCAAACCATGCCCCCTTTTTCCGCTAAGCCATGTCCAAATGTCCAAAACGAGACGTGTTAAAAAAGTATCAAATTTTGGCGCAAATTACACCAGAATTTGTGTAGTAAATATAGGCTAATGTGTTGGATTCTATCATAGCCAGCATTAAAGGGGTATTCTCATTTTGTAAATTTAATCTTTCAACAATTTGTGCTATAGTAGGTTTATCTATTTTGTGCGATTGGCTATACTGGCTATGTACTGTATGTCAATGAATCTTGGTGCCCACAAATCAAACAGAGCCATGAACCTGTCATTGCCAATCCTATAAAAAATATGTTTTGGGCTGACGTACGTAGAGCTTTATCAGAAAAAAATGACACGGTGGTCCATGAAAAAGTAGCCCGCCTCCAGCGATAGTATGACAAGACAAATGAGCAAGTGGATTTTTATTTTTAATTACCCACAAGTCATAAAAGAAGCTGAAAGTGGTGCCCGTTCACGTCTATGCATCGTTGGGCATGTTGGATTATGTTGGCTGATACTGCTTGCAGCTCATCATAAGTGATGCTGCAGAAGAAAAAATGACTGCTTTTTCCAACAAGTTGGGGTAACATGCCGCACCTCACAAATCTCACTGGTACGGGTTCATTGTTTAAGAAGGAGTGACCTGTGAGCAAGGGGTTATGGCCACCACATTCCCTAGACCTGTCCGCATGCAATTTTTTTTTATCTTTGGGGAAATTTAAAACAGAAAGTGTACGCTAACAATCCACAGACCCTGGATGAACTGAGAACATCACAAACACGATCTGCAGCATCACAAGCATTATCAGCCAATATAATCTGACCTGTCCAAAGATGCATAGATGTGAACAGGGACCACTTTCAGCATCTTTTGTGACTTGTGAGTAATTAAAAAAATATATATAATCCAGTTGCTCGTTCATCCTATCTATCATACTATCACTGGAGGCGGACTACTTTTTCTTGGGCCACCCTGTAGTAGATAATCCACATAAACAGTATATGACAATGATCACATTGGGTTTATAATAACTGTTATATGATAATAGAACTAGTCTTCATTTACAGGCTAAGAATAAGTAGGAAAGTTGGTGTAGCCAATAATTATCATCGAGTAATAAAAGACTTCAGACTTCAGAATCTGTAATGATTTTCAGGAAAAAAATACATAATGTAAATAGAGTGCTTAATAGTACATCCTGCAGTCATTAGATTCACAAAGCACAGAACAATGAGAAGCATTTATCAGTTGAGCGGAAAATACGGGTCCAGGAAGATAATAAAGTTGTGTAATTAGCCTACATTTTGCATAAATTTGTCAAATACAATGTAATAATAATATTTCTATTATCAGCCATTTAAACCGCATATACTGCATATCAACACAGCATGTATGGTATGTAGGGGTATAGTGACTCTTATTGCGTAGTATAGCATGATTAATTTTCTTACTGAACTACTGCTAATTAAAATGAAAAAAAAAATTAACTATCACAAAAATGTGTAAAGTGCTGGTTTATACGGATAGATAATAATTAGAAGAAAGGGATGAAAAATGATATACAGCTTTAATGCATAAAACTAGCTGGTCATTTGCTAACATTGCAAATCGCTAAATGCTACATCAGCGAGCAGCACCATATTAGAAGTGCTAACTGCATACATTGACTTAGTTATGTACAGTATGTGTTCACGTTACCATAGAATGCCAGGCAAGCCATAGTAGGTTTGGACAAAAATGTTTTGAAGAGTGTGATATTTTCTGTCAAGACAGAGGTCAGGTCTTTTATAAGCAAGCATCATAGACTTCGTACATCAGGGAACAACCTATTTCTATGGGTTGAAAAAGACATCTGTGTCTGAACTACAACTTTTTGTGCTATTTTGACCTATATTTGTGATGGAGAAGGAACAAGGCTTGGCTTCAATGCAACATGAAACCAAAAAGTAAAGGCTCTACATTCCAAAATGAGATCAGACAAGAGAAGCAAGACTCCCGAAAGAAAAGACTAAGCCTTGTGAGTACCAGAAGTGACCACAAATTCCTTTTTTAAACTGAAACCTTTTTGCATGTTGAGATTGAATATTTTTTTTAACTTTTTGTTGTGATGGAGTATGCTTATGGGTAACTATTAGAGATGAGCAAAGTTCTCGAAAATTCGATTTGGCTCCTTTGTCAAATAAAAAAAAAAAAATTCACTTTGTGACGAATTACTTCGTCACGAAGCGCATTTCTTTGTAAATAGGGGGAACAGGGAACAGCGATTGCGCCACCCCCCTTCGTTAAACCCCTCAGATACTGCGGTCATCGCTGATCGCGGCATCTGAGATCCATATAAAATCATTTTAGTGTTTGCAATTTAAAAAAAGAAATATTAAATTGTACTTACCTCATCCCTTTGATCGTGAAGAGGCTGCCGTGGCCATCTTGCTTGAAGATCCAGCATGAAATCTCATGTGGTGTGTGATGATGTGATCACATCGGCCGGCATGGTGACATCACACATCACAGCGCACAAGATTTCACATGAGATCTTCAAGCAAGATGGCCGCGTTTTTTTTTTATTTTTTATCGCTATTTCAGGGAAAATTGGTTGGTCGCCACCAATCACAAGGAAATTTGGCTTCACAGCAAATTAAATTTTTCCTGAAATTTGGATCGAAGGCCACTTTGTGAACTTCGATTCGTTCAACACTAGTAACTATCTTTGCTTTGGAGAAAATGTCCTGTTTGAGGCGATAAAATCCCTTAAAGTAAAGCCTTAGTTGTCACATAAGACTTGACCAAACTTGGAAGGTGAGGTGTCAAGGAACTACAAGGTATTTTGGCAACCTACAGTCAGTCTTGAAAGAAGATATTGACTCTAATGGTTTGTATGTGGGAATCTACAGAAAAGCTTTGTTCAATGATCATCAATATATAGCAATGGCACCAAACAAAAACTCTAAAGACATGGGAGGGATAAAGGGCAAGTATTTTGACCATTAAAATATATGATGTGTGAAAATGGAAAACAAGAGTTAATTTTGTGCTTATTGGACTTTTTTAAGATCTCAAAGAGGTGAATCCGTAGATTAGAGAGTTAAATAGGATGCAGCTAGAGGGTAGAACTTCCAATTTGGAAATGCTAGAAAAGTCATATTCTGTACCTGTTTAGGGCCCCAGCACTAGTGTTGATCGAGCACCAAAGTTCTCGGGTGCTCGGGTCGAACACATTGGGATGCTCGGGTGCTCGGGTCGAACACATCGGGATGCTCGGGTGCTCTACGAGCACCCGAGCACATCAGAAGTCAATGGGAGAACCCGAGCTTTAAACCAGGCAACCCCTGCTCTGAAGAGGGAAGGGTGTCTGGTTCATAGGAAAAGGTCAGAAATTTACGGAAACACCACCAAAATGGTTTCGGAACAGCATGGGGAGGATGTCTGGATGCATCTTGGACTCCCAAGTCGCTGCTGGGAACGATGTTGTCCGAGTGGTATGTCACTTTTACAGACTGACAATAATACGCACAAAATCGAAGATAAAATCGATTTTAGAGGAAATTTTTTTAGTAAACATTGTATAACCACCTGTATATTTACTTGTATATAAAGTGCAAGTGCTGCCAAAAATTACAAGGAAGAGGCACTCCGATACAACCTGTATATCACATAAAGGAGGGACTCATTCACATTGTGGTACAATTCTTCAGGTAGTGGGACTCCTACACTCATAAAGCCTATGCACTAAGTTAAAGGGCTTCCAAATATTACAAGGAACCAGCACTCCAATACACCCTTTATTACACATAAAAGGTGGGCATCATACACCCTTTAAAAATTATGATTGATGGCCTGCTGGTGACCCTCAAAAACATTAGGAGCAAGGGCCTGCTGGTGACCCTCTAAAAGGGCGAGGGCCTGCTGCTGATCTGACCATGCAAAAAAGTATGGGCGAGGGCCTGCTGCTGAGATGACCATCTTAAACATTACGAGCGAGGGCCTGCTGCTGAGCTGACCCTCAAAAACATTATATGCGAGGGCCTGCTGGTAAGCTGACCCTCTAAAAGATTGGAGGTGAGGGCCTGCTTGTGAGCTGACCCTGTAAAACATTATGGTTGAGGCCTGCTGGTGAGGTGACCCTCAAAAACATTATATGCGAGGGCCTGCAGGATAGATGACCCTCTAAAAGATTGTAGGTGAGGGCCTGCTGTTGAGCTGACCCTCTAAAACATTACATGTGATGGCCTGAAGGTGAGGTGACCCTCTAAAAGATTATAGGTGAGGGCTTGCTGGTGAGCTGACCCTCTAAAACATTACATGCAAGGACCTGCAGGTGAGCTGGCCTTTTAAAAGATTGTAGGTGAGGGCCTGCTGGTGAGCTGACCCTCTAAAACATTATATGCAAAGCCCTGCAGGAGCGAGGGCAGATTAATAAGCATGTTGATATGATGGAAGAGGAGGAGAAAAGGAAGATTGAACCATATACCCTTTTTTGTGGTGGAAGGAGTGCATGGGAATATAGTGTATTCAGTACATTATTAAAAAGACATTTAAAGTGCCTTTATGTTTAGCCGCTTTCCTCTGGTGGAGTAGAGAAGTCAGAGGCAATCCAGGCCTTGTTCATTTTTATAAGAGTCAACCTGTCAGCATTTTCAGTTGACAGGCGGATGCGCTTATCAGTTATTATGCGCCCAGCAGCACTAAATACCCGCTTTGACAAAACGCTGGTGGCAGGGCAGGCCAGCCCCTCCAAGGCGTAGAGCGCCAGTTTGTGCCATGTGTCCGGCTTGGACACCCAATAGTTGTAAGGCACAAAGGGATCATTGAGGATGCTGACACGTTCTGCTACGTACTCTTTCACTATCTTCCAAAATCTTTCCCTCCTTGTGACACTAGGCCATGCATCATGGTGAGGGTGCTGGCGGGGTGTCATGAAACTGTCCCAGGCTTTGGAGAGTGTTGCCCTGCCTCTGTTGGAACTGTTGTGTGTTCCCCTCGTCTCCCCTCTTCGGTTGCCCAAGGAACTACGTACTCTGCCGCCAGCGTTGTCAGCTTGAAATTTTTGGAGCAATTTTTCCACAAGGACTTTCTGGTATTGCACCATTTTGCTAGACCTCTCCACCACAGGAATGAGAGATGAGAAGTTCTCTTTGTAGCGGGGGTCAAGAAGGGTTAACAACCAGTAATTGGTGTTCTCCCAAAATGCGTAAAACGCTTGGGTAACAGGAAAGGCAGCATAACATAAAGTCAGCCATGTGTGCCAGAATCCCAAAAGGCAAGACTTCGCTGTAGTCATCAGGAGGATGACTCTCAATCTCCTTATACTCTTCAAACTCTTCTGCCCATCCACGCTGAACAGATGGAATTAAACTTCCATGGGTACTACCCTCTGTAGCAGAGGCAACCGTCTCCTGCTCCTTCTCCTCCTCATCATCATTCAATTTGTGCTGAGAAGACGAACTGAGGGTGGTCTGGCTATCACCCTGTGTAATGTCTTCCCCCATTTCCACCTCTTCCACATGCAAAGCGTCCGCCTTAATTGCGAGCAGTGAGCGTTTGAGTAGACACAGAAGTGGGATGGTTACGCTGATAATAGCAGCATCGCCGCTCACCATCTGTGTTGATTCCTCAAAGTTTCTTAAAACTTCACAGAGGTCAGACTCCCACTCCTCGCTTGTGAAGAAAAGCTGACTATAAAAGCGACAACTATGTTGCAGCTGGTATTCCACTACTGCCCTCTGCTACTTACAAAGCCTGGCTGACATGTGGAATGTGGAGTTCCAGCGTGTGCTCACGTCGCACAACAGTAGGTGAGCTGGCAATTGTAAGCGCTGCTGCAGCGTTCACAGACCGGCAGAAGCTGTCGATGACTTGCGGAAATGGGCACACACGTGGCTCACCTTCACCAGTAGCTCAGGCAAATTGGGGTAGGTTTTGAGAAACCGCTGAACCACTAAGTTGAATACGTGGGCTAGGCATGGTATGTGTGAGCTTGCCGAACTCCAAAACCGCCACCAAGTTACGGCCATTATCATACACAACCATGCCTGGTTCTAGGTTGAGTGGCGAGAGACACAGCTCAGTCTGGTCTCTTATCCCCTGCCACAGCTCTGCGGCGGTGTGCTATTTGTCACCTAAGCAGATTAGCTTCAGCGCGGCCTGTTGCCGCTTCCAGCTACCGACTGATGGCTGACTGGTGATGCAAGAGGATAATTCTGAGGTGAAAGTGAAGGAGGAGGCGGAGGAGGAGAAGTTGGAGCCACTAATGTAGGTGGTGGCGGAAACCCTTATGGAATTACGGCAATCAATCCTTGGCATCGGTAGCACCTGTGCCATCCCAGGGTATGACTCGCTCCCGGCCTCCATAACGTTCACCCAGTGTGCCGTCAGGGAAATGTAGGGTCCCTGGCTGAAATCACTTGTCCATGTGTCAGTGGTTAAGTGGACCTTCCCAGTAACTGAGTTGGGCACGGCACGGGTGATGTTACGGGACACATGCTGGTGTAAGGTGGGCTCGGCACACCGTGAAAAATAGTGGCGGCTGGGGACTGCGGAACGATGGACGGCCGCCGACATCAGGCTGCGGAAGGCCTCATTGTCCACAAGCCTAAATGGCAACATTTCCAGGGCTAGTAAATTGGAAAGTTGTGCATTTAGTGCTATAGCCTGTGGGTGGGTTGCTGGATATTTGCGCTTGCGTTCAAATGCCTGGGGTAGGGACATTTGTACGCTGCGCTGGGATGCGGAAGTGGATGTGGTTGCTGATGGTGCTTGCGAAGGTCCAGGGGCAGGGCAGGAGGGATCCTGCCTGCGCCTTTCAGAGGGGATTGGCCAGGAGGCAGTGGTGTGACCCGCAGACACAGATTGTGGACCCAGGCATTCGGTCCACCTATAATGGTGCTTTGATGCCATGTGGCAGATCATGATGGTGGTGGTGAGGTTGCTAGTGTTCACGCCCCTGCTCATTTTTGTTTGGCACAGGTTGCAAATTACAATTCTTTTGTCGTCCGCACTTTCCTCAAAAAAGCAACAGACTGTGGAACACCTAGCCCTTGGCAAGGGAGATTTCCGCAAGTTTTTGCTGCTACGGGGAACAGTTGCAGGCCTGTTTGGTGTGGCCCGCCTACTCCATTTTGCCACCCCACTGCCTCTTCCAGCCTGCAGAACCCTTCCCCTCTGTACTGCTGTCCTCACTCTCACTCTGCTCATCCTCCTGACTTGTTGACCTAACAACAACCTCAGTTATTGACAACTGTGTCTCATCCTCATCATCAACCTCTTGAGACAGTAATTGCCGTTGAGTTATTGACAACTGTGTCTCCTCATCATCCACCTCATTAAACAGTAATATGCCGTTCCCCACCGTCATCTTCTTGTGATTGTGGATGCTTATGAGTTTGGGAATCAGGGCACAAGATCTGTTCCTCTTCAAGCGTGCTTGGCGGGAGGGCCAAATCATGGAATGGCGATTAAAAGAGGTCCTCGAAATATCCGAGTGTGGGATCACTTGTTTGTCCAGACTCTCCATGGTGGAAGGAAGGAGGATCAGGGTGAGGATTGTGTTGAGCAAACTCTTGGCTACTGAGACTGGACTTGGTGGAAGACAGGGTGGTGTTTAACCGACTGGAAGCATTATCTGCTGCAATCCAACCAACCCCCTGGTCGCACTGGTCTGACCTCAAGAGTGGTGCCCTGCGCCACCCTGCAAACTGGGACATGAAGCTAGGTATCGTGGATTATTGTTTTTCTTGTGGATTTGTAAGTGTATGCGCAAAAAAATTAAAAAAGGTATTTGGTATGTGGAAACGTCACACAGGAGAAATACCGCAGATAATGTCGCTGATGTCACCAGCAGCTAATAAAAAAATTACAAGGAATGTCACAGGTATTTGGAATGTGGAAACGTTACCTAGGAGAAATGCCACAGATAATGTCGCTGATGTCAGCAGCGGCTAATATAAAATTACAGGGAATGTCACAGGTATTTGGGATTTGGAAACGTTACAAAGGAGAAATACCGCAGATAATGTCGCTGATGTCACCAGCGGCTAATAAAAAATTACAGGGATTGTCATAGGTATTTGGGATGTGGAAATGTTACACAGGAGATGTACCCCAGGTAATGTCACTGTCCGCAGCAGACACCATCTACGGAAAAAGTACACTGAATGTCACTGATATTTTTTGGGATGTGCACACGTCGCACAGGAGATGTAGTGCAGATAATGTCGCTGTCTCCAGCGGCCTAACTATTGCACGCTATTTAGCGTAGGATGCGCTAAAAATAGATATTGCTGCCACACAATAGAGTCCTTTAAAGGACTTTTGGGTCTGTAAAGTTTTAGCAATTTAGCGCAGGTTGCCCTAAAAATATATATTGCTGCAGTCACACACAACAATAGTCCATAAAAGGACATTTGGGTCACTGACAAGTTTTAAACTTAAAAAATATATATTTTTCACTCCCCACACTATCTTTCCCTTCTTCAGCACAGCTTTCCCTGACTAACACTGAGCCGAACATGTGTCATCAGGTGATATATAGCACCCGATGACGCGTTCCGGCCAGCCAATCACTGTAATTCCAGTAACCAACATGGCTGCGGCATTACAGTGAAGGACAGTACTTGCCGGCACATTTATTGGCTGCGTAACAGCCAACAAACGTGCGGGGAGGAGACTCGAGCATTGCGCTCGAGCACATGTGGTATTCGGCTGAATACCGCCATGTGCCGAGCATGCTCGATCGACACTAGCCAGCACACAATGCTAAATTTACCAGCACAGTGAACTTATAAATAATGAAAAAAAGTTTAAGGTAGAGAATTGATATCGGACATTATTTTGATACTTGAATCAACTTTCATCAGCAAAATCTAGCAGCAAAAATATGACTGATTAACTTGCTCCTGCTGATCAAGAGGAAAACCAAAAAATCCATATGAAGGCTCATGCACAATGCTGTAGCCGGTTGCGTTCTGCAAATTACGGATCCACCAAACACTGATACATTTTGTGAAACGGAACGTCCTGCTTTCTGTAAAACTGTCCTATCGTTGTCCATAAAATGGACGAGAATAGGACATGTTCTATTTTTTTGCGGGGCCGAGGAACAAACCCGCAGACACTGACAGTATGTTGTCTGCCGGCGGCAGATTGTTATTAGACAACATGATCTGCCGCTGGCAAATGATAATAATCAGCAGCAGTATTACACTGCCAGATGATCGCTAACGAGCGTTTGCATGAAGCGTTGATCTGCCAAAAGTCAGGCATTGTAAAGAATAAACTATCGTAAAGCTTTTAAACTCTTACTGTAAAGAAGTCTTTTTGCAACTAAATATTTTTTTTCTTCAACCAGAAACCATGCCTCTTGTCTTTTAATATTCCATTCATGTGGCTGTTCATGTAGACTTACCCAGGAGTGTAACTGGGGAAATTTTAAGGGCCAGCTAAAATCTAGCTATGACTACCTTTGACTCTGTCCTACCCGTGAGTTTGATAATCAAACTTAAGTTACATTCCAGAAAGGTTTCCTCAGACATCCTCCTAAATATAAAGGCTAATAATCAAGGTCAACAGAGTTTCTTGGAAGGTACTGTCTTACACACAATGCTCCCTGGGAAAAGTACACAAATTAGCACTCCTCCAGAAGGAAGAAATCTGTCTCTATAGTGCCACCTATAGGTATGTACCCTGTAGGTCAGTGTCTGCCAGTGTCTGACAAAAGACTCTTGAAACATGATATGGATATTAGCCAAGGTAATGTACTGTAGTATTATAAGATCATGCTTCAAATCTAATGCAGTAAAAAACGCCTTGGGAACGTAGGTGTTGGAACAAGTTCTTAGAGGATCTATCAACATATTTTCAATTCACTTCCCATGCATCAAAAAATATGAGCAGGACTAGAGCATGCTGTGCCAAACTCATTCTTTAAATTTGCCTAAATGAGGTCATATAAACATAGAAAACTGCATATAAAAAAATTGCTTTTGAACATTTTGTGACTGTGTTCGTTAGGAAAAGGAAGACATGGAACTTTCCAATTGTCACGCACCAGCGGGTGTGAACCCACTGTGCCACGTGTCCTACCTCCTCTAAGGGCGTTGTCTAAGTGAACCCCACGATCTTCACAGTACCCCTGATGGTGAGGATAGACTTTCCTGAGGGGAACACCAGGTTGCTACCTCCTGAGAAGGATTGGCACACGAGGCAGCAGGTGGACCAGGAGGTACCTGAACAAGGTACCAGAGGTACAGGCATTGTCAGCAGGCGTAACCAGGAGCAACAGTGCAGGACCAAAGGATGAGGCAGAGGTGAAGTCAAACAGGCAATAGGTCAGTGCAGGTGGCACAGGTACAAGTCAGGAAATCCGCATCAGCAATAGGAGAGTCAAGGCAAGCAGGCAGGGATCAAACAGGTAGCAGAGTCTAGGAATACAACCTTAGCAGGACACAAGGACCTTGACACTGAGGCATCTGGGAAGGGGGCTGAGCCACTTAAATATGTGCAGGAGGACTAGGATTGGTCAGCGAAGTCACATGATGCAACCCATAAAAGACAGGAAGTGACGCGCGCCTGCCCTTAAGGAAATGCTGCAGGAAGCAAGAAGAAAGCATGCTTTGGCCAGGCCTTAAAGAGGCAACATCATATCTGGACTATATTTCCTCTCCTTTTAAAATCCGCTCCTGATTTTGGCTTTAAAAACAGCATGCAGAAACCTGACCACGTGGTCGTACCTTAAGAAGCTCAGCTTCCTTGACTGATGTGACGTAGAAAGGAGCAAAATTGTGGGGCTAACTACAATTGTATCCAGATTTTTCCATTTTCAGTGGGAACGTGCTTCAAGAACATCCATTTTATAGTTTGGTGTTATACGTGTCAGCTTATGGGTCATTCCTAAAGTAAAACTCTGCATAAGTTTTCATAATTAGTAAAATGTAGCTATTATGATCATTTAACGTTCCTGGCTCACTCATTTTGTCATTCTGGTCTCGCAAATAAAAGTTTCAAGGTGTTTTGTGCACTATGAATCCTTAACACTACAGACAATAACAACAAAAAACAATGATGCCCTCCCCCCTCACTTCTTCTAAGTGCTTTGTAGTTTTTGGTTGACACCACCCCTTCACACCTTCTAGATACACCCTGCATCCTGCACCCCAAATATTTGGCAGACCCCTTCTCCATTTTAGCTGTATATGTAGTGTCCCACTAGGTAAATGTGGGCACTACACAAGGGTCAATTGGGCCACGTTGTTCTCCACCTCCTGTGGGACAGTGGCAGTGTATTCCACAGTACATTTTAATGCATTTTAATATGTATTTATGTGTATTTTCCTGTGACATGTGTAGCAGGCCTATTAGGGTGTAGTTCAGCATTCTAGGCACTAGAGGGAGCTAGGGAACCCCTAGTATATATATTTAGGCCCAGACAGGGAGGGGTCAGTCTGTGTAGTCAGGAGTCTGTGTAGAGACAGAAGGGAGTGTGCACCTTAGCCAGAGAGAAGCTGAGGGCCACATCCTGACATGCAGCTAGACAGCCCAGGCTTCTAGTTGACACCAGGAGGCCAGGGAGAGAGGACCAGCCTGCCTGAGGATAATGAGCCAGTGTTAGCTCAGAAGATTGTTACCAGGGGAAGAGTTGCCTCCTGAGAAACCAAGTTCCCATAAGCAGAGCAGAGCCAGTATTCCAGCTAGACAAGTGAGCTGAAGGGCAGAAGGATTCCCCCAAAGCAAGGATATATACCTGAGGAAGTTTGCTACCAAGGATAAAGCCAGCATTAGGGCATACGGGCCTTGGGATACAAACAGCCAGGATTTCTGAGGAAGAGTGCAGTCTGGTCTGTAAGTGTTGTTTTTACCCTCTGAGTATCTTGCAAAGAACATTGTGCCTTCCATTGATGTGAAAGCCTGCTTATTACTGCTGTATTACCTGGAACTTACAAAAGACTGTATAAAGTTAACCGTTTTCCAGTAAAGGAAGTTTTGGTTCACCATAACAACGTGTTCCTCACTTATTACCACTATCATCAACCGGTTTGCCACCGTTACAGGCACTGGCGTCACGAACCTTAAAGGGACCTTGCCCCCGGCACATTAAACACCTGCAACACCCAGGGCACCTCATCTACCATCAGGCCTGGTCCCTATATACAGAGAGTGCCCCAGAGGACTTCTGTGCCAGCCTCTCCATCACTGCTGTACGCCTGCCCAGGGTCTTCCTACAAACTGTGAGTAACCCATAGCAACCCTCGTTTGCCTAAGTAACCGTGACCTCACATCACAATACCCTGCAGGGCTGCGTACTGCATATATTCCTGTATTTTGACCATATAGTATGGGTAATTACTTGAGAAGGATGAGAGAGCTGAAGAAACCTGCATACACAGACCCTGTATGGCAGTATACAAAGTACTTGGGGCTCCACATTAGAGTGTGTTAGCATTCCGCATGCTGACAGATTATGCTTCTCTGAGCCCCTGTAATCTACCCTATTCTACCCTAGAAGCATACATCGCCAGGTTTGAAGAAATTTCTCACCGGGAATCAAGGTCTTATCAAGCTTTCTCCCGTATTTGGGCACCTTTTTCCCGCCACAGGGGACATCTCTATGACTCCTGCCCCTCACTCCCCTCTAATCTTCATTTGTTCACACCTATACCCTATTTTAAATAGATATTGAGCATGACACAATTATCCTTGTTGTCCCTTCTCAGATATTCCAATAAACCAGTTTCCTAGGGCACATCCAGGAGACAGCGGCTCCCTCCATAACCCCCCCCCCCCCAAGTCTCTTATCCCTTCCTTCCCTACTCTCTCTAGTTACGCGTTTCTAGTGTTCTACTAGTTCTAGACTTGTCGAGACCTGTTACAACGAAATTTCCATAACTCCGCTTACTTTAACTGAGCATTGTAACAAATAATTAATGTACCAATTTGCAATATTTTCCGCTTTATTCTCCTGTGATGACATTATGCACTGACACCATGAGTTTATTTCCTCTGTTACGCTGTTTATTCTACCTTACTTTGAAAACAATAAACAGATTTTGAAAAGAATATGCCCCCAAAATCTAATGGGGTCATTTATCAAACTGGTGTAGAACTGGCTTCCTTGCCCATAGCAACCAATCAGCTTCCACCTTTATTTTTGACAGCTCCTTTGGAAAATGAAAGATGGAATCTGATTGGTTGCTATGGGCAACTAAGCCAGTTCTACTTTACACCAGTTTGATAAATGACCCCATAAGTGTGACTTTATATAAAAACAGAGAAAGACAGAGTTACAGTGTGATTAAAATAAAATACAATATGACTAGTTAGCCATATAAATAAAAATTAAGTGTTGTCAATATGTTATATTCAGATATTTTTGGTCATTTTAAAGCAGAAGCAAGCAGCTTGATAAAATGTTGGGGCTGCTCTGAAGGCAGGTGATACTGACAGGTAAGGTCACAGGGCAAGCAAACAAAAGGAAGATGAAGTGCTAGTGTGAAAAGAAATAAAAAGACATGCTCGCAGAATAAAAAAAAAAACAGGAAACAATTAAAGGTCATATATGAATAGACAAAAAGGGAATGATTAAACAGTAGACAAATGAGTACAAGTGACAGGCTACAGATCAAAGACATAAGTATTTTGTCCAACTTGGTAAAAAAATAAAAATAGAAACTAAATGGTAAATTGGAATCTATCCATACTGAAGTAGTCACAGATCACATGAAAATGTTCTGACAGATACGGTAGGTGATTTTTATGGCTATTAACACATTGGTTAAAAGGCAGCATAAAACAACAGAACAGAAAGTGGCCTACTAGTATGTCTATCCATGATATTAGTCATTATCTTTAGACAGTGTTATCACCACCTACGTAATTCATTATGCCCGTGTGAGTATGAAAGCAGTTAACACATTCATTTGTACTGTAGTTCTTCACTAAGCTAATTAATATTTTTTACATACAATATCTAAATCTATTTTCTTCAGAATAATATGTGCAGTAGTAGATGAAGCTCTTCATGAGCATGCACATTCCCTTTACTGAGATGTGGTGATACAAGTAATTTTTGTATACAATAAAAGTAGATCAAATAAATAAACGGAATACCTTCAATACAACAAAGGAAGCCTGAATCACCATAAAATGGTGTCAAAATGTATCAAAACTGGAGTGGTGGAGGGAAATTATGGAGGAAAAACAATCAGGATATTATCTGAAGGGTTTCTGAATAGTGAAGTATGTTTGGAATAGCAAAGTCAATTTGATTGCCATGAACAATACTCCAATGTTCCTTTGCAACAGTTTTGTTAGATCTCCCCAATATCCCCGTTCATTAGGGAAAACATTTTTCTGCATCTCGCCTGGTTCATTGATTATTGATAGGTTTCTTGCAATGAATTCTTATAGACTTATCAGTTCTTCATTTAGCAACTCCACACTAGTTGTTCTATGTATCGAAAAACTGTCAAGGGAAAAAATCTAAGATATTGGGGACAAATAGGGACAAATGTTCACATTAAAGGTAAGTGAAATATGAAAAGTAAGCCTAGCTCAGTTTTGTCCAATAGCAACATCAGGTAACATAGTTGTAGGGATTACAAACTATTGTGGAATTTAGAAGAGATCTTGTCATTTTCTAAAATTCTTCATCTCAAACTAAACCTGAATAAGTAGTTACAAATGGCAAGTAAGACGATCACTTACTAAGGGGAACCTGTGGTATTCATTTGTTTGTTATTGCTTATATAGAACTAACATATTCTGCAGCAATACATAAAGAATCTACAAGGTATAGACTGTTTTATCTGTAGTTGGCAACTGGCAGTCTGTGGCATGTAGCCTTCAGGAGTAGTGTTGGGCGCGAATATTCGAATATCGAATATTAATCGTGAATATCGGCACTTCGAGAATTTGCAAATATTTAGAATATAGTGATATATATTCGCAATTTAGAATATTCTAGATTTTTGTTCATCAGTAAACTCCCTTCTTGCTTGTGGGCCAATGAGAAGGCTGCAATGTCTTTGTCTGAGCTTAGCAACATCCCTAGCAACCAATAGGAAAGTTGCCTGCCACTTACTATATAAGAACCTCCCCAGAACCCCTTGTATGCAGTATTTTGCAGATCTGAGAGAGACAGCAGTGTTATTGCTGTGCTCTCTGCTTTCCTGTGTCATTACATTATATAGTTAGTTAGTTAGCTTTTATATACTGTATAATACAGATAGTTAGTGGTAGATAGTCAGTGTAGGTTAGCTAGTGATAGGTTCTGCTGTCCATACATACATGCTACATACATAGTGCTGTATGTATATATGTATGTATGCTACATACATACATACATAGTGCTGTGATGTCACAAGTTCACAACAATACTTAGTGCACCAATCACTAATAAGTAGTCAGACCTGTAAAAATGTGAATTTGCACGTATTGCGCCAAAATATTTGCATCATTAGTGCCTATTTCACAGTCGCAAATATATTGGAGCACTCTATCTGCATATAAAGCTATTGTAATGTTCTGCCGTGCCAAACATTTTCTCCAGTCTCAGGAAATTTCTAGCAGCTTGAAAAATGTAGCTATAGTGACCCAAGCCTATATTTCGCACACATTACGTGATTATTACATTGCTGATTTTTCACGATCAAGAAAATAATCTCGAATTTGTGAATATATGACGAATAGTCTACCAAATATTCGTGAAATATCGCGAATTCGAATATTGCCCCTGCTGCTCATCACTATTCAGAAGCACTAACCTTCCACTCCATCTCTTTCCTTCCTCCTCCTCCTCCTGATTTATGAAGTTTTCATAAATGTTTTAGAGAGGACATAAGGAATTGTTGGCACAATCGCACTGATGTAGCCTCCTGCTCATAGCCACAATCAGAATATAGCTGAAAGAGGATTAGGTTAGAGTTTAGAAGAGGTATGTATTCTAGATGACTTAAAGGTGCCATTTGGCTGGCCCGACTCTTTGTATAGAAAGGTTGAGGATAGCCTGGCATAGTATATAGAAAGAATATGGCTACCCTATGTATAATGGCTATGAGGTTGTACTTTATATTCATGAGTCAATAAATTTGCACTTTGAATGAAATGTATGTGGCAGGCACTCATGGGTCATGTTATTGCACTGTATATAGGGACATGGGGCTGCACTTCATTTATGCAGGATATGACTGCACTTGGGAGCATATATGGATGCCACTGTATTTGGGATCTTCTTGCTTTCTCTGTATAGAAACACCAAAAAAATAGTGGCAATTTTGGAGGAGCTGCTCAGCCCCTGACACGGTGGCGTGTCTAGATTGGGGGAGCAGCCCAGCCGCATGTGGACCGCAATTATCGACTATCCCCAGCAAAATATGCATACAATGGAGGACGTCGGCGCGGTCCACATGCACCACAAGGACAAGCTACAGGGAATGTAGCAAAGCATCATATGAGACACCAAGAGAAAATGCACCAAACAAATAAGCTACTGACTATACTGGGAAGTCATAAATGCAGGTATTAAAAAGCTGAGACTTTCGCCAATATGTTCCGGTCAGGAAAATATCGGAGCCCTTCATGCACCACGTCACGGTCACTCAGCATGGCAAAGGGTTCCTACCACTACTCTGACTATGGTGTGAACAGGGTCTGAGGGTGATGGAATCCAGCTCACAGCAAAGCTTCCACACAACTGCCCAGCAAGGATACTGGTGCAATGTGAACAAGACCATACTGTGAGCCACACCCATATCAGACCCTGTGAAGGAGGTATAACAGGTGCAAAAGAGTGTTAGAATGCCAGGTAAAGGCACACACACTACAAATCAAACAAAACAGAAACACCAAAAAAATAGTGGCAATTTTGGAGGAGCTGCTCAGCCCCTGACACGGTGGCGTGTCTAGATTGGGGGAGCAGCCCAGCCGCATGTGGACCGCAATTATCGACTATCCCCAGCAAAATATGCATACAATGGAGGACGTCGGCGCGGTCCACATGCACCACAAGGACAAGCTACAGGGAATGTAGCAAAGCATCATATGAGACACCAAGAGAAAATGCACCAAACAAATAAGCTACTGACTATACTGGGAAGTCATAAATGCAGGTATTAAAAAGCTGAGACTTTCGCCAGTATGTGTGGCTCACAGTATGGTCTTGTTCACATTGCACCAGTATCCTTGCTGGGCAGTTGTGTGGAAGCTTTGCTGTGAGCTGGATTCCATCACCCTCAGACCCTGTTCACACCATAGTCAGAGTAGTGGTAGGAACCCTTTGCCATGCTGAGTGACCGTGACGTGGTGCATGAAGGGCTCCGATATTTTCCTGACCGGAACATATTGGCGAAAGTCTCAGCTTTTTAATACCTGCATTTATGACTTCCCAGTATAGTCAGTAGCTTATTTGTTTGGTGCATTTTCTCTTGGTGTCTCATTTCTCTGTATAGAGTTACAAGCAGAGATGAGCAAATTGCTAAAAATTATATTCAAGTTCAATTAATTCAAATCAGTCAACTGATTCAATTTGGTTCTAAATTGATTCTACCCAAATGAAAAGTGCTCCAGTTGGCCTGAAAAATGTATACGACACTATGAGTTCTCCCAGGACTCACTGTTTTTCTTTTAATAATTTCTCTCTCTTTATGATATTTGTCCATTTCCATGTTTATACTGATAATGGAGAGTAATAATACATGTGTGAACCTCATCTCTGCTGCAAAAATAATGAATGTGATGTGCAGCCATTCAATCGAGTCATCTAAGTCCCCCATTATGTGGTGGGTTGAACAACACTAGATGCTCACTGAAATATCCCATCTGAAACCGGGTCTGAAATCCCAGTGCCATACAGCTACGGCGCTCTGTTCGGGTGGCGCCGGAGCAGTCACTGATACCCGGACCCCTGCTGAATGCGCCGGCAACGGTGAAAACACTGATGCTAAAGCATTAACCATAGATGTGCCACGGTCAGCGCTGACCGCGGCACGTGCGATGTGTGGAGAGGGAGGGAGCTTCCATTGGGTCCCTGTGCTGCTGTGACTGGGACCCGATGGCAGGGAAGGCAGCCCGATGCCTTCCTTAGGCATCGTGGCTGCCTTCCATGACAGCCTGTGAGATCCAGCCCCCTGGATTTCACAGGCAAGCTGACTGAAGTGTATTACAGTGTGCAATACACTTACAGCCAATGCATCACAATACAGAACTATTGTAATGCATTGTAAAGGGAATCAGACCCCCAAAAGTTGAAGTCTGAGAGTGGGACAAAAAATAAGGTGAAAAAAAGTTACAAAAATAAAGTTTCCCAAAAAGTTTTTAAGTTTCAAGTAGAAAAAAAGCGTCCTTTTCCCAAAATAAAGGAAAAAAAAATGTAAAAAATAGGGAGAAAAAGAAAAGTAGACAGATGAGGTATCGCCCCGTCTGTATCGACCGGCTCTTTAAAAATATCACATTACCTAACCCGTCAGATGAACACCGTCAAAACAATAAAATAAAAGCTGTGTTAAAAAAAACTTTTTTTGTCACCTTACATCACTTAAAGTCCAACACCAAGCGATCAAAAAGGCGTATGCCCCCCAAAATAGTACTAATCTAACCGCCACCTCATTCCTCAAAAAATGTGCCTATACCTAGGACAATTGGCTAAATAATAAAAAAAATGATGGCTCTCAGATTATGGAGACACTAAAAAATGACTTTTATTGTGTTAAATGTAAAAAATAAATTAAAAAAATTGACATATTAGGTATTGCCACGTCCGTTACAACCTGCTCTATAAGAATACCACATGATCTAACCCCTCATATGAACACCGTAAAAAAGATAAAATTAAAACGGTATCAAAAAAGCAATTTTTTTGTCACCTTACATCACAAAAAGTGCAATATAGCAAGCGATGTCATATGCACCCCAAAATAGTGCCAATCAAACCGTCATCTCATCCCGTAAAAATGATACCCTACCTAAGACAATTGCCCAAAAAATAAAAAAGCTATGGTTCTCAGACTATGGAGACACTAAAACATGTTTTTTTGTTTTGTTTCAAAAATGATATTATTGTCTAAAACTTCAATTAATAAAAAAAAAGTATACATATTAGGCATTGCCACCTTTGTAACGACCTGCTCTATAAAATTATCTCATGACCTAACCCCTCAGATGAACACCGTAAAAAAAAAAAAAAAAAGTGTTGGCAAAAAAGCCATTTTATGATTACATATGGGGTGTTTCTGTAAACTACAGAATAAGGGCAATAAATATTGAGTTTTGTTTGGCTGTTGCTTTGTTACTGGAAAAAATTGATTAAAATGGAAAATTTGCCAAATTTGCCAAAAAGCCAGAAATTTAGTCTACATTTTGCTTTAATTCTTGTGGAACACCTAAAGGGTTAATAAAGTTAGTAAAATCAGTTTTGAATACGTTGAGGGGTGTAATTTCTAAAATGGGGCCATTTATGGGTGGTTTCTATTATATAAGCCCCACAACGTGACTTCAGACCTGAACTTGTGGGTTTTGGAAATTTTTTGAAAAATTTCAAGATTCGCTTCTAAACTTCTAAGTCTTCTAACGTCCAAAAAAAAGAAAATATAATTTACAAAATGATAGAACCATGAAGTAGACATATGGGAAATGTAAAGTAATAACTATTAGGAGCTATCACTATCTGTTTTAAAAGCAGAGAAATGGAAATTTTGAAAATTGCTAATTATTCAAAATTTTGGGTTATTTTGGTATTTTTTATAAATAAAAATGAAATATTTTGACTTAACTTTACCACTGTCATGAAGTACAATATGTGATGAGAAAACAATCTCAGAATGGCTTGGATAAGTAAAAGTGTTTTGAAGTTATCACCACAATGTGACACGTCAGATTTGCAATAATTGGCCTGGGATTTAAGGTGAAAAGTGGCTCGGTACTGAAGGGGTTAATATATGTGTCGCATCTTTGCAGGCCCATGCGACAGAGTGCAGAACTGATGTACAGTTAGACAATAATCTTTGCCGCTTTTTGATTTAAATCAGTTATACAAATAGCAACAGTAATACATACAACATGGAGAAAAGGAAATGGTCCTAAAGAGCATCCTACATTTACAATTGGTGATGTGACGGCAACTTCTTTTATGTTAGTCTATACCCTGTCAGGTGCAGTATTACATGGCATCAAACATCATGAGAACACAAGAGCAACCCTGATGCCAAGCTATTCAGTGTTGGCTCTGGGCCACATACTCCTACAGATACCCAACAACAGAGATGACCACGCATCCCCAAAACCACATTAGATATATTTAAAAAGCTAACATTTGCATGAGCCAAACACGGGGGTGGATACAAAAGAGATAGCTATCATTATTTCCTTTATACATTACTTATTTTTGGATCCACCCTCAGCTTTGGCTTAAAAAAAAAAAACAACATCAGAAACTGATGTAAACTGTATGATTCCAGCCATATGCAGTCTCCTGATAATTAAAAATGCTTTGCCCAAATAGTGTTGGATCCAGCAAATGTGTCATAGAAAAAGTCACTGTCCATACCTCCAAATTTACAGTGAACTATTGTGCTTAGAAAATTTTCAAAACTTAATTGGTTTTTCAGGACCCCAAACAATTTTTATGAATGGCAGGAATGTTCTAAAATATATAAAAGAAGCCTTTACCTGCTCTATCCTCCACCATTCCAGTGTCACCTCTCCTGTGCTCATGGTGGTTTTTGTTTTCAGTACTGCAGCAATAACTTCATCAATTACTCCATGTGATTGCTGCAGTCAATCGCTAGTTACAGCGATCATATGGGGTAGTCAGATATGTCAATGCCATAGTGAGACCTGCAGTGCAGCTCCACTGAGATCACAGGAACATGAGCACTAAAATGGTGGGGGATTTAGCAGGTGAGTAAGGCTTCTGTTTTTACTTTAGAACATTCCTGACCCTCAAAAAAATATTTTGAGGACCCAAGTAATCCCTTTAACATCAAGTTCCCAGTACAAATTTTGATCAAACAGTAAAAGCTAATTGCCAGAACCCGTGGCACCAGAACACAGCACCCACAGAGAGTACAATCATTCTAAGTAATTCACTCTTATGGCCCCTTTACACTGCTTGATGGAGCAGATGATGTTTTCGAGAAGGAAGCCTGCTTGTCAGTGGAGAAGAAAGCTTCATTTACATGCAGGGATCCCCTCCACAGTATTCACTCATCCCCTTACAGAATCATTGTTTGCCAGCAGCTGAGGGCTGTAGTTAACGCCACAGCATATAGTGAGGGCGTTTTTGACTGCAGATACTGTTGGCAGCTCATGTGTTAAATCTCTCATGTCTTCTGCCAGCATTGTGGTTTCTCCTGAAGAGGGGGGGGGGGGGGTCGTTTCCTTTAGCACTGTGCCTGCCTGTTTGAGTATTTGGTTCACTCCCTTATTCCCCCCTCCTTTTTCTCAGGTTCAGATCAGATGATCTCTCCTGTCCCTCCCACTAGAGTTAATAAATAGGAGGGCTTATCACATCTCTGTCTCTTTTCACCGGCACCTTCAACAGGAATTTTCCCACCCTCCCGCCCCTTTTATTGTTTTCTCTATTATGGTTTTTCTTACATTTCTTTCTGTTACAGTTGTTATGGTTTAAGTCACAGCTGGAGGTCGGTGGAAATAAATTACTAAGACCGGAGGAGAAGGCGGACTTGCCCACTGTGGTTTTCGTGGGGCATATCGCTTCTCATACTCCTGGAAGAGGTTTCTGGTGATAAGAGTTTGGTGTTTTTGGTGAAGAAAATTGTTAAAAAAGATAAATAAAGCTGTGACCGATCCTCGCTCCACAAAACATGTGCCTCTGTCGTTATTTGGTTTAGGCGGGGAAGACATGTTAAGCGGTTGGGTTTTAGTTATCTGCAGTCTTTGTTTAGACAGCACAATCTGGCAAATGAAGATGTAGGTGTCCGCACCAACAAACCTATTACCAATGAATGAGTGTTTCGCTCGTTCATCACGTAATTGATAGCACCTTTACAGCAGCAGAGTATCTCTAAAAAGCATTCATACAAACATAAGTAATAATCTGGATGTTTAAACACTATGGGGGTGACTTTTGTGGCGTATATCTGGCGCAGATTCTGTTGCATGCCATGTTGCGGCAGAATCTGTGAATTCTTCCCCGCTCACTCTAGATCTAAAAAAATTAGTGTGTGTGCCATGGACGGGGAAGGTCTGGCACACCCACAGTTGGTTTAGGCGTAGAAAATGGTCTAAATGTAAGACATCAAGGAAGCTCTCTTACATTTAGAATCGGTGGTGGATACACCAAAGTTATGTAAAGGTCGGCACCTCTATATAACTTCAGCCATTCACCTTCAGCGCAGGGACTTATTAAAACCAGCGTCTAAAATGCCGGTCTAAATAAATGTGCCCCCATATGTTATATCTTCAGTGCATAAAGCATACCTTTATAATGAGCCATTCTATTTCATGGGAGGTGAGGAATATTAGGCTTAAGGCAAAAATAAGTGCAAGACAAGTGATTTAAAGATTTCCTAATGTCATAAATCATGTTGAGTGTAATGTTGGCTCATTGCTATTTTGCAAGAATGACACCAATATTTATTGCATGATTAATGATGAAAGAATATAATAATTTCTCGTGGATATAGGCTGAAACACCAAAGGATCTAGAAATCGCCTTATTCTGATTTTGTGTACAAAAAAATACTTTATGTCCAAAATGACAATCGGAAATTTAATAAATGCTATTAGCTGTGTTAAAAAACCAGAATATTTAATTTTATCTGATAATTTTCCATTTAACCAAGTTTGGCTGTAATGATTCAAATAAGTGCACACGACTTCCTTTGTTCTTTGAATCAGACAGAATGCTCTCCGTTTATTAAAAAACACACATCTTATATACCCCTGGACACAGCAGGGCACAAACAGATAGAACATTGTAGCCACTTTCAGATGCCTTTGAGTCTGATAGATAAGGAAGTCAGAAATCTGAAGCTTCCCTATCTCTCAGATATGTGAGGCTGCAGGGGAGGTGGAGAATACACAGAAATACAACACATTTCTCTTTAGGTAGACAAGTAACATGGTCCTGGGACAGGTGGACACATAACTCCCCCTTTCTTGGAGTGCCAGTCCGGGGTTGCCTTGACGGGTAACCTTGTGATTGGTCGCTAGGTGGTCTTGTGCCAGGGGTGCAGGGTTACATCCAATTGCCGGGACAGGCCATTTGCATTCTTATTGTCTCTCCCAGGCCGGTACTGTACTGAAAAGTTAAAAGGTTGGAGGGCAAGGCTCCAGCGTAGCAAACGTCCATTATCTCCAGCCACCCGTTTGAGCCAGGCCAGGGGATTGTGGTCTGTTAGGATGGTAAACTCTCGCCCATAGAGGTAAGGCTGGAAGCGCTTGAGGGCCCATACGTGGGCTAGGCACTCTTTCTCTATGGCGGCGTACCCCACCTCTCGGTCCAGCAGCTTCTGAATTTGGTAGGCCACGGGATGTTCTTCCCCCTGGCCGTTGACTTGGCTCAGCACCGCCCCTAGTCCGTACATGGAGGCGTCTGTATGGACCAGAAATTTGCGGTTAAAATCAGGTGCAGCTAGTACAGGGCCGCCTCCTAGGGCAGTCTTCAGTTTTCCAAAACCTCGTTGCACTCGGGGGACCACAGGACAGCTCGGGGAAGGGAATTTTTGGTTAGGTTGGTCAGGGGCTTGGTGTCACGACCTATGGGGTGCGCTGTGACACTGTTGCTACACTTGCGGTTGCCCGCTGCAACGTGTTGATGTGTGTGCATGCGGTGGCAGTGTCTTGGCCTTCTGGGTGATTGCCCGGACATGGTTGCCACGCATGCTGTTGCCGGTGGTAACATGTGGATTGGTATGCTTGTGTGTGCACTTCCCCTTTAAGTGGCTTCCTTCCCTTGTCTGGTGTTGGAAGAGTTAACTCCCTTCCTAGTGTTTTGTGAATACTGGGTTTATGTGTTTGTGGGTGTGGCTGCTTGGGCTATTTAGTCTCTGCTGGATGCCTGAAGCTGGGGGGTACTCCAGCCATGGTGTATGCTGGAGCTATCCTCCTGGTCTTCATATTCGATCTTATTGCATATCGATCATATTGTCTCTCCCCTGCTCCTAAGTGAGGGATTTCCAGGGCGACTTAGGGTTTCTAGGTATCCTGAGTATGAGTCGTCCTACCATCGGGGTCCGCTCATACAGTGAGGAGTCAGAGAGAGGACAAGGGACGCGGTAGGAGGTGACCTGCTCTCTTATTACTCCTTTTGGCCAGGCTGATCCCCTTTACCCTTTGACACCGCACGGTGGGGGGTTTCCCCCACTCCCCGCCGTGACACTTGGCAGTCGTGCTGTAAAGGGGTACAAATATTCTATAGTATCTAGCTGTCTCCAGGAAAGCTAACACCTGTTTTTTGGTTTGGGGGATCGGCCAATTGAGAATGGCCTGCATCTTGGCTGGCTCGGGTCGTTGGGTTCCCCCTCCCACTCTATGGCTGAGATACTGGACCTCTGCCATCCCTATCTGACACTTGTCGGGGCGTATGGTAAACCCTGCCTGCTGTATCCTACCCAGGACTGCATTTAGGTGTTGCAGAATGCTCTCCCCAAGAGTCACTTAAGATGGCTATGTCATCCAGGTAAGCACAGGAAAATTCCTGTTGGCCTTACAGCAGCTGATCTACTAGCCACTGGAATATGACTAGGGCATTCTTCATCCCTAACGGCATAACTTTAAATTGAAATAAGCCGAACAGGGTGATGAAGGCCGATTTGGGGATGGCTTTGGGGGCCAAGGAGATCTGCCAGTAACCGCAGCTGAGATCAAGGGTGATGACCCAAGTGGCACCTGCTAATTGGTCTAGGGGCTCATCTACTCAGGGCATGGGGTAGGCATCAGTCGTGGTTTTATCATTGATTTTTCTGTAGTCTACACAGAATCTCGTAGTCCCATCTTTTTTGGGGACTAAAACTACCGGGGAGGCCCAGGTGTTTTTGGAGAGCTCTATTATTCCTAGGGCTCTCATCTCGTCAAGTTCAGCTTGAATGTGCCTTTGCACGGCTTCAGGGACTCGGTAGGCGGGTTGGCGTAGGGCAGCTTGGCCTGGGGTCTCGACTTTGTGTCTAGTCAGGGTTGTAGCCCCGGGGTGGGCTGAGAAGAGGGGGGCCCTGGCATGCAGTATTGCTTGTAACTGGTTCTGCTCGCTTGGGCTCAGACGGTTGCCCAGTTTAATCTGCTCTAGGCTGCTAGCATTTCGTGTTTCAGCTAGCAAATCTGGGATTGCCCTATCGCCTGCTTTGGTATGGGAAGGGATGCAAATTGCCGCTACATGCGCAGCGCGATCTATATATGCCTTGAGCTTGTTCACATGGCTGATGCGTTTGACCTTTTGTTGCACCCCCTTGGCGATAACGTAGGTAGTCTCTACCTTCCTTTCTAATACCTCATAAGGTCCCTTCCATTCCGTTTGTAGCTTATTTTGGCACGTGGGTCTGAGCATCAGTACCCTCTGCCCTGGGATAAATTCTCAGGGTCTGGTGTGGGCATCATACTGCTCTTTCTGTTTGGCTTGGGCGGCCTTCAGGTTGCCCTGGGCTAGTTCCATGATTTAGGCCAGTTTTGCCCGGAGTTCGACTGCATAAGTAATGGCTGGTGCTTCCTCTGGGTTTCCCTTTTTCTCCCAGAACTCTTGTAATATATCTAGGGGCCCTCTGACCCGCCGGCCATCTAACAATTCAAATGGAGAAAACCCGGTAGATTCCTGGGGGACCTCTCAGTACGCAAATAGGAAATGGGGTATGAACCGCTTCCAGTCAGTGTGCTGGGCTACAAACATTCTGAGCATCTGTTTCAAGGTTCCATTGAACCTTTTGCAGAGTCCGTTGGCCTGAGGATGGTAGGGGGTTGTATGGAGGGCTTTGACCCCGCAGAGCGCCCATACCTGCTGGAGTATTTCGGACATAAGCTGAGTGCCCCGGTCGCAGAGGACCTCTTCGGGGAACCCTACTCGAGAGAATACCTTGAGTAGTGCATCTGCTACAGTGGTGGCTGTAATGTTGGGGAGCGCAATGGCTTCGGGGTATCGGGTAGCAAACTCTACCACTGTAAGGATGTATTGTTTCCCTGAATTGCTGCATTTTTTGAGGGGGCCAACAATGTCTACTGCTGCCCTCTGTAAGGGTTCGCCTATGAGGGGTTTGGTTTGAAGGGGGACCTTGGAGGAGTCGTTACGCTTTCCTACCCGCTGGCACAGATCGAGCGAGCGGCAATACTTGGCCACTTCTTGGGACAGCTCGGGCCAGAAAAATGTCTTAGATAGGCGGTCAGTGCTTTTAGCAATCCTTAGGTGGCCGGCCAGTGAAGCTTCGTGGGCTAAGGCTAGAAGTGCGGGACGGTGGACGGCTGGGACTACCAGTTTGAGTTTAGGGACAGCTGTGTGGCCCTTAGTGTCACCGGGGGTGGATCGGTAGAGTAGGCCTCCATTCCAGACTATCTGGTCAGCATATTGGCCTACACCTCCTGATTCTGCTCGTTCCCTGTACCATTTCTAGGTTGGATCAGTACAGGTCTGGTCTTGGAATAGGTCGGGGTCTGGCCATGGTGTGGGATCAGTCATGGGACGGGGGTCTGGGTCAGAGCGTACCTGGGTCCTGGTGCGAAGGGCTTGGCTCTAGTTTAATGCTAGGCACTCAGGGTTGGTGTTGTCCTCCTCGGGGGCTACAAAGTGGCTTTCCAGCCGCCCCAGATCATTTCCCAATAATACATCCATGGAGAGCCCTGGCATGACTTCCACCTTTCTGTACCCTTTGTCTGCACCCCAGTCTAGGTTGACCAGGGCCATATCAATTTGGTGGACCTGTCCGCCAGCTACCTTTACATCTACATTGTGTCCTAGTGGCTGGGCTGGTAGCAGTGTGCTGAGTTGTACCAGGGTCAGGGTAGCCCCAGATTCTCTGAGTCCTTCCTTCTGTTGCCCATCAACCCAGATGGGCTGGTAGTGATGCCCCCAGTTGTGTAGTGCTGTTTGTTGGACAAGGGAGACTTCATGTGGATAGCACCATTCGTCGTATGTATATTGAGGCATGGGGTAGGTGTCGTAGGTTTCCTCAGTGTAGGCGTCCTGATCTCTAGTTGATTCCTGGAGGCAATAAGCTTGTCTGGGTGCCGGTGAAGCTTGGTTTGGGTTGTGACGGGGCCTTGGCTGGAGGTGGGGATAGTTTCTCTTTAAGTGTCCAGGCTGGTTGCAGTGGAAGCACCCATCTGCAGGGGTATTTTTGCGGGCTGGGGCCGGGTACTGGCATTGTGAGGGGACTGTAACATGTCTCTGGGGTGCCAGTGGCTGAGCTCGGGAATGAGGAAAAGTAGGTCCCGAAGGCAGGGGGTAGGTGTTGCTGATCCTGTTGGGGGGCCTCCTGATGTCCATAAACTTGTCAGCCATTTCTGCCGCTTCTTCGAGTGGCTTTGGGTTGTGGACCCAGTCTTTGATGTCCCCAGCAATATTGAGAAAAAATTGCTCCATTAGTACTTGCTGTAGTGCGGTTTCAAAGGTGTTGGCCTTACACCCTTGTAACCAGCTGCGGGCGGCACGATTCATCCTGTGCACCCATTCCATGTAAGTGTCTCTTGGTCCCATCCTTGCCTCTCGGAAGTGTCGGAGGCAATGGCATACCGGGCTAGGAGGCGTTTTTTGACCCCCGCATTGTCTCTGCTTAGCTCATCTGGAATGGCCCGGTATGCTTCCGCTGCTTGGCCTATTAATTTGCCGGCCAGGATGGGGACTCACTCAGTCGGCAATGTTGTGTAGTTTACACTGCCTTTTGAAGTCCTGGAGGAATCCATCAATGTCCCCAGGGTTGTCCTCAAACACTTTGAAGGATTGATGGGTCACCTTTAGACTATTATTGAAAGTTGTGCTCCGGTTGGAGGTGGTGTCTCCAGAACTACTCCTGCTGCTGCTTTCTATTTTGCTAGCCCTTTCTCTCTCCGCCATTTGAGTTACCCGGTCTATCACTTCAAAGGGAGGATTTGGCCCATATACTGCCAGTCTGCTCCTTACCCGCTGGGAGACGACATCCATTTCTATGTGGGGAGTGGATTCACAGCCATTTTGGCTTAGAGTTGTTTCTCTTTCGTCCGTGTCATGCTGTCTTTCGTCTCGCTGATCAAGATCTATGAGGGTGGCAATTAGCTCCACTTTTTTGAGTCCTGCTGCGTCTTCCCCTCTCTGCGTTAGTAGATCTTGAAGTGCTGCTACATTCATCAGTTTGTAGCTTTCTGACATCTCTCTGCGCTGAGGTTCCTTTGTTTGAGGAGTATCCCGCCGCTTGCCACCAATGTAACGGGTTCACTTGTCTGGGTAAATTGTCCTCCAACCTGGATGGCTTTCTGTATTTCTTCTTCCTTGGTTAGCTCTCTTAGGACGAGTCAGTCTGGATCCCTACTGTAATGATTCAAATAAGTACACACGACTTCCTTTGTTCTTTGAATCAGACAGAATGCTCTCCTTTTATTAAAAACCACACATCTTATATACCCCTGGACACAGCAGGGCACAAATAGATAGAACATTGTAGCCACTCCCAGGTGCCTCTGAGTCTGATAGATAAGGAAGTCAGAAATCTGAAGCTTCCCTATCTCTCAGATATGTGAGGCCGCTGGGGGGTGGGGAATACACAGAAATACAACACATTTCCCTTTAGGTGGACAAGTAACATGGTCCTGGGACAGGGGTACACATAGGAGCACACAGGGCAATTCAATGGGGGGGCAAAGGGCAACCAACAAAGTCTTAAAGTCATAGCGCTCCGTGACAATCATACTTACCCTCATCCATTTGATCATGAAAAGCCAGCCGCTGCCATCTTGATTGAAGATCTCGCTTTGGCCCGGGATGACGTCATTACATCGGTTGGCGTGGTGACGTCATTCGTCACTGTGCACAGGATTTTGTGCGAGATGTTCAATTGAGATTGCGGCAACCAGCTCTTTGCGCTCAAACGGATGAGGTAAGTATGATTTTTAAATTTATTTTTTACCACTATTCAGGGTAAATCGAGTACCCACATAGGGTTTATTAGGGATTCCACCCTTACAGGGTCAGGCATCCGGACGGGGACGCCCCTTGCGGGGCAAGTTCCTCGTGTAGATAGGTAGGGCGTACTAGCCCCTGTCCCTCACCTAGAGTTTTCTAGGGTCAAACCACCCTGCTACCCAACTACGCACAGGGGCACTTACGCTTGGTACCTTCCAGTATGGCGATTCACCAACACAGGTCAGTCTCTATCCTCAACAACGTCTGAGAGAACCCGTGGTCCACATCCACACCTGGGTGAGAACGTTCTTGTTTATTTATATCATCTTTTCCATACTGTTTGTGTATGTTCAGTCTAGGCCCTTAGGGCTGTTTTCATGTCGTTTGTTACAGAGGTCCTTCCTCTAGTGTCCACCTATTTTAGAAATACCGTTAATAAATGTTACGTTTTACCCCTCTGTCCCCTAGAGGATTAGTACATTTGCCACATTAATTTTGAGAGTAAATAGGTCTGGTCGTCGAACCCGGCCTCTCTGTGTTTCTTCTAAATCGATTCACTAACAAGAAGCAGGAGTAAATTCAGCTTCGTGTCAAATCAAATTTTCCCAGAAATTCTAATCAAATGCCACTTTGTGGAGTTTGATTCGCTCAACCCTAGTCATGAATACAGTCATGTGAAAAAATTAGGACACCCTTTGAAAGCATGTGGTTTTTTGTAACATTTTTAATAAATGGTTATTTCATCTCCGTTTCAACAATACAGAGAGATTAAAGTAATCCAACTAAACAAAGAAAACTGAAGAAAAGTCTTTTCAAGATCTTCTGTAAATGTCATTCTACAAAAATGCCTATTCTAACTGAGGAAAAAGATAGGACACCCTCACATGTATTCCCTCTTAAATTGGCTCAGATCTCACACAGGTATATCACACCAGGTGCATATAATTAGTAGATCGTTACTCTGCATGTTAAATGAGGCTTGCCCTATTTAAACCTCAGACATTTAGTTTGGTGTGCTCCTGACTGTTGAAGTGAGAGTGAGCACCATGGTGAGAGCAAAAGAGCTGTCAGAGGACTTCAGAAAAAAGATTGTAGCAGCCTATGAGTCTGGGAAGGGATTTAAAAAGATCTCAAAAGATTTTGAAATCAGCCATTCCACTGTCCGGAAGATAGTCTACAAGTGGAGGGCTTTCAAAACAACTGCCAACATGCCCAGGACTGGTCGCCCCAGCACGTTCACCCCAAGAGCAGACCGCAAGATGCTAAAAGAGGTATCCAAAAACCCTAAAGTGTCATCTCGAGAACTACAGCAGGCTCTGGCTACTGTTGATGTAGAAGTACATGCCTCTACAATCAGAAAGAGACTGTACAAGTTTAACTTGCATGGGAGGTGTGCAAGGAGGAAACCTTTGCTTTCCAAGAGAAACATCGAGGCCAGACTGACATTTGCCAGCGATAAAGTTGACAAAGACCAGGACTTCTGGAATAATGTTCTTTGGACAGATGAGTCCAAAATTGAATTATTTGGACACAACAGCAGAGGACATGTTTGGCGTAAACCAAACACAGCATTCCAAGAAAAGAACCTCATACCAACTGTGAAGCATGGAGGTGGAAGTGTCATGGTTTGGGGCTGCTTTGCTGCAGCAGGACCTGGTCAGCTCACCATCATAGAATCCACGATGAATTCTACTGTGTATCAGAAGGTGCTTGAAGAACATGTGAGACCATCAGTTAGAAAATTAAAGCTGAAGCGGAACTGGACCATGCAACATGACAATGACCCAAAACATACTAGTAAATCAACCAAAGATTGGCTGAAAAAGAAGAAATGGAGAGTCCTGGAATGGCCAAGTCAAAGTCCAGATTTGAATCCCATTGAGATGCTGTGGGGTGACTTGAAAAGGGCTGTACGTGCAAGAAACCCCTCAAACATCTCACAGCTGAAAAAGTTCTGCATTGAGGAGTGGGGTAAAATTTCCTCAGACCGATGTCGAAGACTGGTAGATGGCTACAAGAACCGTCTCACTGCAGTTATTTCAGCCAAAGGAGGTAACACTCGCTATTAGGGGCAAGGGTGTCCTATCTTTTTCCTCAGTTAGAATAGGCATTTTTGTAGAATGACATTTACAGAAGATCTTGAAAAGACTTTTCTTCAGTTTTCTTTGTTTAGTCGGATTACTTTAATCTCTCTGTATTGTTGAAACGGAGATGAAATAACCATTTATTAAAAATGTTACAAAAAACCACATGCTTTCAAAGGGTGTCCTAATTTTTTCACATGACTGTATATACTGGCTGCACAACCCCTTAAAGTTTAACTTGCAATGTAACAGCTTGCAATGAGACAGACAAAACTTGAACTGCTATTCACTCAGGAGGACAACACTTGGAATTACCATTAAAGGTCTGTTGGGTTAACACACTCTCCCTGAACCCCCCCCCCCCCCTTCTCCCACACACACACACTAGTCCACAAGCTTCAAAGGACTGTAAGGACAGGTCACTTACTGTACAATCCAAAGGGTAGTCAACTAACCCTATCATAATTCGTAACAGTTCTTCTCAGTACTGAAGCTTCTCAAAACTTAACTACAACTCTCCCCATGGCTAAAGGTTTCACACAACCCACTTAGTCGCTAAAGCTTCACTCCCCACAAGGTTTTGGAGTGTAAGGAGCGAGCTTACGCTCCGAAACATGTTTGGGTAAATAAGCATACTAATACAGAAAACTACAGTGCTGGAGCGCTCCAAAAGAAATAAAGACTCATGGTAAACTGACCTATTCCCATACAAGTGGAACACCGGCAGCTAAATAAAAAGGCGAACAGAACATCTAAGGGGCGAACCTGAATTATACAGAGACGCCTCCATAACACGAGGGACGCCGAATCTGGAAGACAGCTGCGATCAGAGTTTCCTAAAAGAATAGGATAAAGGCCAGACTGTTCTCAGAATTTGTGCGGGACGCCGCACCAAGAGACAGCCGAACCGTGAGTAAAGACATCCATTTCTTATTGCATGTAACGGAGGAATTGCTTACACTAAAAAGTGTGACTACATTAAAAGGTGCGATCATTTGCACCATATAAGAAGTGAAGTCTGATTGACACTACATTTGGAAATATCAAGCCATCATCATCTATTGCTACCAACAACGATGTTGCTGTGATCTTAACCAACAGCATT
Source organism: Bufo bufo (assembly GCF_905171765.1). Taxonomy (NCBI): domain Eukaryota; kingdom Metazoa; phylum Chordata; class Amphibia; order Anura; family Bufonidae; genus Bufo; species Bufo bufo. The sequence goes on along the minus strand of NC_053390.1, from coordinate 137,883,909 downwards.
AACGTTGTTGCAACATTGTTATTTGCACATCGCACTTTTACTTTGCTGCTGTGGAACATTGACACAATCTATTGAGACATTGACATTACTTTTTATGATGAACTATTGTTAAACTAAAAACCGGCCGACTATTGAGGTGCTTATGCTGCTATTACAGGACTATATTCTGTTATAACATACTGTTATTTTATATTTCATATTGCCATCAACTGCTGTTATATTATTGCTATTGTTATTTATTTCATCTTTATTGTTATCAATATTATTGTATTTTTAAATTGAATAAAATATTCCCACTTATTCTCATGAACCCATAATTGGAGTGCCTGCCCAGAATAAGTACAAGACCTATATGGGGGAGCAGTAGTTAAGATATATGAATAATCATATAGTAGCTGAAATTATGCAACTTTCTGCATGACATAAAAGATAAGACATTCAGTGCAATACATATTGCTGGCTTAATTGGAGGAATATCAGGTATGGAAGCTGCAATATAATCCTCATCAAGAGCATCAGCGTGAGGATACATAATAAAGAGCAGAGCAAGAACTGCAGGAGAACACACAGCAATAATGGCGGCATCTGGCAGGACACACAAACAAACCTTAGTGATGAGGATCTGGAGGCATCGGGTGGACTTGTGTGTCAAGCGGGAGATCGGGGTATTTGTAAAGAGATGGAGGAGGACACTGCGCAGGCGCCGGCGTCCATACGCCGGTGCCAAAGTATCGCTGGAGGCAGCAGAAATACGCAGGCGCAGGCTTGCTGCATAACAAAGAATGTACAGGGCTTATCAATAATATGTAACTATAAATAAATGCACATCAGGTATGAATAGAGAATATTAGACTACAGGCAAACAAGGGACATAGAGGCCAATACTAATAATAGCTCTAAACTATGTGGAAGTATATACTACCTGTTATGATGAGGCTATGGGGGTCATTTTTTCTGTGAAAAGCAAGAAGAGGAGAATTAATTAATGTAATCAAGGCTATATATATATAACAATAGTAATGATAAGCAAAACAAAAACCACAGTCAATACATAAGCAAAATATAGAAATCAAATACGAAAGTCAAAGTCCCTATTCATTCCATGGGGAGACAAAGTTTTTAATTCGAAGATCCAAAATGCCTCTCGCTCTTTGAGGTGTGCGATTCGATTTCCTCCTCGTCTTGCTGGTAACACATGCTCCAAAACCTGGAATTAAAGCTGATTGATTTGGTGTTTTGTGGCAACGAATATCGGACTTATGTTTGGAAATACGGTCACGGATACACTGGGTTGTTTCACCTACATAGGCTAGACCACAAGGGCATTTAATAAGATACACCACAAAAGAGGATTTGCATGTATAAAAGTCTCTAGGGTGGTAAATTTTACCCGAATGGGGGTGTACAATCCTATAACCCTTAATGACATTAGTACACTGAGCGCAGTGGAGGCACGAGTAGGTACCTGTTTTACGAGGTATTAAGGTGGTTTGTCAAAGTTTGGGTGTGAGTGGGCCTAAGTCAGCGTGTACCAGTTTATCTTTAAGATTAGTAAGGCGTTTATAACACATATGGATCGGATTTTGTAATTCGGAGACATTGGGGTATGATCGCCCTAATAGAAGCCAGTGTTTTTTAATTATGGTTTGTATCTTCGGAGCAAAAGGATGGTAGGTAGTTATAAAAGGAATACATGGTGAAGATGTAGGTTTAGTAGATCTAGAGGGAGCCGATTTAGCCAAAGTGATTTCTTCTTCCAAAAGCCTAGTGGGATAGCCTCTGTCTGTGAATTTACTCGCCATTTCATTAAGGCGTTGGTTACAGAGGGAAGAGTCAGCTACAATCCTAGATACACGTTTGAACTGAGACCGGGGTAAAGAATGTTTAGTATTTTGAGGATGACAACTGGAGTAATGTAGCAATGTGTTACGATCTGTAGATTTCCTGTAGAAGTCAGTAGTTAGTGATCCCGTTTGTGTCTTAAGTACCAGTGTGTCTAGAAAGCTTATGTTGTGTCGGTCTAAGTGAGAAGTAAAGGAAAGATCCCGGTCTTGTTTGTTGATATAGTCAATGAAGTGAGAAAGTGAATCAGTGTCGCCAGTCCAAATGCAAAAGATATCATCGATATAACGATACCAAATCCATGCAAACTGTTGAAAAAGGGGGTGAGGGTAAATTTTGTCCTCCTCAAATTTAGCCTAAAAGGCATTTGCGTATGGTGGCGCCATATTCGCACCCATCGCAGTTCCACGCTTCTGAATATAGTAATCATCGCCAAACATGAAATAGTTTTTTTGTAGTACAAACCTCAGAAGTGTTAAGCAGAAAGCCTGGGCGTTGGGTGAATAGTTGGAAGTAGAAAGAAGAGAGGAAACAGCTTCAATGCCTTTCTCATGGGCAATAGAAGTATACAGACTGTTAACGTCTAGTGTGACTAATAGACTGTCAGAGGGAATGTTCTGTAATAAAGAAATGACAGATAAAAATGGTGTCGTGTCTAATAGAAAATACCGGGTATTTTTGATGAGTGGAGTAAGAATTCTTTCTAGAAATATGGAAAGTGGAGAGAGAATAGAATCTGTAGATGTGACTATAGGTCGGCCTGGAGGATTAGTGAGATTCTTATGGGCAGTATGTAGAAGACGGGAGTAACCGGGTGATCGTTGATAAGAAAGGTATAGGTGGGTTTATCAATTGTACCTAACTGGAGGTGATGGTCAAGTAAGGAAATGATTTCTTTCTTAATGCGAAAAATAGGGTTGCTGGACACTTTGGAGTAGGTATTGATGTCGGACAATTGTCGTTTAATTTCAGTGACATAGGATGTAGTGTCCATCACAACAATAGTCCCACCTTTATTGGCCGGTTTTATTGTGATATTTTTGTCATCCCTCAGTATATTGAGGGCAATCTGTTCTTCGCTTTTGAGATTACGTGGTATGTGCATGAATCTATGTTTAGAATGTTTTAGACTAGTATCAAGATCTTGTTTGACAAGGTTGATGAAAGCTTCCGCTGCATGGTATTGTTTTGATTTTTTGCAAATTTGACATGTGTCACTTTATGTCGTGATAACTTTAAAACGCTTTCACTTCTCCAGGCCATTCTGAGAATGTTTTCTCGTCACATATTGTACTTCATGACAGTGGTAAAATTGAGTCAAAATATTTTATTTTTATTTATAAAAAAATACAAAATTTACAAAAAAAAGTGAAAAATTTGCAAATTTCCAAATTTCAATTTCTATACTTTTTTAATAGATAGTAATAGCTCCAAAAATAGTAATTACTTTACATTCACCATATGTCTATTTCATGTTTGGATCATTTTGAAAGTGATATTTTATTTTTTTGGGACGTTAGAAGGCTTAGAAGTTTAGAAGCAAATCATAACATTTTTAAGAAAATTTCCAAAACTTAATTTTTTCAGGACCAGTTCAGTTATGAAGTCGCTTTCTGGGGCTTTCATATTAGAAACCACTCATAAATCACCCCATTTTAGAAACTACACCCCTCAAGTAGAGTTGAGCGGACACATGGATGTTCGGGTTCGGCAGGTTCGGGCCGAACTTGAAAAAAAAGTTCGGGTTCGGGACCCGAACTTGACCCCGAACCACATTGAAGTCAATGGGGACCCGAACTTTTGGGCACTAAAATGGCTCTAAAATAGTCCTGGAAAGGGCTAGAGGGCTGCAAAAGGCATCAAAATGTGCTTGACTTAAAATAACATAAAATACAGAAAAATTCAAAATAACAATCTGTATCTAGGAGTAGGAGGTTGAGGAGGCGGTGTATGGGTGCATGTGGCAGTGTAGGTTGACGTGGCGGTGTAGGTGGAAGTGGCAGTGAAGGAGGAATAGGTAGCCAACACTGATTTGTGTTATTTTTTTATTTTTAAATTGGGGTATCCCCCAAAATATTGGGACATATAACAAAATAAAACAAAGAATAAGTGCACTTGAGTACAAGAATGGATGGTTGAGGCTGGTATAAATGTCTATTCTGCACAAGGTACGGACAAGTCCCGTGGGATCCATGCCTAGTTCATTTTAATAGACATAAGCTTGTCCACATTGGCTGCGGCCTGTGATAATACTCTCTGCTGTACTAAACACACGTTCACACTGTACACTGGCTGCAGGGCAGGGCAGGTCAGCACCTCCAAGGCTGACAAATCTTTTCCACATTTTGGCCATGATAACCCTGCCTTCTCAGGTGCTGGTGGTGCCCCAGCTGCGTTGGCGACCTCTTCCTCCTCCTCTGCCTTCGCCTTGTGCTTCCACTGTGCCTTCGCTGTCAGGTGGGAATGCTATCATTGTAGTCGCGCATCTTCCGATCAGTAACAGATGTTTTCACTAAATTTAGTTCCCTGTTAGCAATGCAGAGCAGGGGTTCATTCACGGCAAAAGGGGGTTCATGTCACCCAGCAATACAACAGAGGATTTTGAGAGATTTAGGCCCCTGTCGCCCAGACACAGCAGGGGTTCATTCACAGTAAAAGGGAGATCATGTCACCCAGCAATAGAACAGAGGATTTTGAGAGATTTAGGCCCCTGTCAGCAATGCAGAGCAGGGGTTCATTCACGGCAAAAGGGAATTCATGTCACCCAGCAATAGAACAGAGGATTTTAAAAGATTTAGGCCCCTGTCAGCAATGCAGAGCAGGGGTTCATTCATGGCAAAAGGGGGTTCATGTCACCCAGCAATACAACAGAGGATTTTGAGAGATTTAGGCCCCTGTCACCCAGGCACAGCAGGGGTTCATTCACAGCAAAAGGGGGATCATGTCACCCAGCAATAGAACAAAGGATTTTGAAAGATTTAGGCCCCTGTCAGCAATGCAGAGCAGGGGTTCATTCATGGCAAAAGGGGGTTCATGTCACCCAGCAATACAACAGAGGATTTTGAGAGATTTAGGCCCCTGTCAGCAATGCAGAGCAGGGGTTCATTCACGGCAAAAGGGGGTTCATGTCACCCAGCAATAGAACAGAGGATTTTGAGAGATTTAGGCCCCTGTCAGCAATGCAGAACAGGGGTTCATTCACGGCAAAAGGGGGTTCATGTCACCCAGCAATACAACAGAGGATTTTGAGAGATTTAGGCCTCTGTCAGCAATGCAGAGCAGGGGTTCATTCATGGCAAAAGGGGGTTCATGTCACCCAGCAATACAACAGAGGATTTTGAGAGATTTAGGCCCCTGTCAGCAATGCAGAGCAGGGGTTCATTCATGGCAAAAGGGGGTTCATGTCACCCAGCAATACAGCAGAGGATTTTGAGAGATTTAGGCCCCTGTCACCCAGGCACAGCAGGGGTTCATTCACGGCAAAAGGGGGATCATGTCACCCAGCAATACAACAGAGGATTTTGAAAGATTTAGGCCCCTGTCAGCAATGCAGAGCAGGAGTTCATTCATGGCAAAAGGGGGTTCATGTCACCCAGCAATACAACAGAGGATTTTGAGAGATTTAGGCCCCTGTCAGCAATGCAGAGCAGGGGTTCATTCACGGCAAAAGGGGGTTCATGTCACCCAGCAATAGAACAGAGGATTTTGAGAGATTTAGGCCCCTGTCAGCAATGCAGAGCAGGGGTTCATTCACGGCAAAAGGGGGTTCATGTCACCCAGCAATACAACAGAGGATTTTGAGAGATTTAGGACTCTGTCAGCAATGCAGAGCAGCGGTTCATTCACGGCAAAAGGGGGTTCATGTCACCCAGCAATACAACAGAGGATTTTGAGAGATTTAGGCCCCTGTCAGCAATGCAGAGCAGGGGTTCATTCACGGCAAAAGGGGGTTCATGTCACCCAGCAATACAACAGAGGATTTTGAGAGATTTAGGCCCCTGTCAGCAATGCAGAGCAGGGGTTCATTCATGGCAAAAGGGGGTTCATGTCACCCAGCAATACAGCAGAGGATTTTGAGAGATTTAGGCCCCTGTCACCCAGGCACAGCAGGGGTTCATTCACGGCAAAAGGGGGATCATGTCACCCAGCAATACAACAGAGGATTTTGAAAGATTTAGGCCCCTGTCAGCAATGCAGAGCAGGAGTTCATTCATGGCAAAAGGGGGTTCATGTCACCCAGCAATACAACAGAGGATTTTGAGAGATTTAGGCCCCTGTCAGCAATGCAGAGCAGGGGTTCATTCACGGCAAAAGGGGGTTCATGTCACCCAGCAATAGAACAGAGGATTTTGAGAGATTTAGGCCCCTGTCAGCAATGCAGAGCAGGGGTTCATTCACGGCAAAAGGGGGTTCATGTCACCCAGCAATACAACAGAGGATTTTGAGAGATTTAGGACTCTGTCAGCAATGCAGAGCAGCGGTTCATTCACGGCAAAAGGGGGTTCATGTCACCCAGCAATACAACAGAGGATTTTGAGAGATTTAGGCCCCTGTCAGCAATGCAGAGCAGGGGTTCATTCACGGCAAAAGGGGGTTCATGTCACCCAGCAATAGAACAGAGGATTTTGAGAGATTTAGGCCCCTGTCAGCAATGCAGAGCAGGGGTTTATTCACGGCAAAAGGGGGTTCATGTCACCCAGCAAAACAACAGAGGATTTTGAGAGATTTAGGCCCCTGTCAGCAATGCAGAGCAGGGGTTCATTCACGGCAAAAGGGGGTTCATGTCACCCAGCAATAGAACAAAGGATTTTGAGAGATTTAGGCCCCTGTCAGCAATGCAGAGCAAGGGTTCATTCACGGCAAAAGGGAGTTCATGTCACCCAGCAATAGAACAGAGGATTTTGAGAGATTTAGGCCTCTGTCAGCAATGCAGAGCAAGGGTTCATTCATGGCAAAAGGGGGTTCATGTCACCCAGCAATACAACAGAGGATTTTGAGAGATTTAGGCCCCTGTCAGGAATGCAGAGCAGGGGTTCATTCACGGCAAAAGGTGGTTCATGTCACCCAGGAATAGAACAGAGGATTTTGAGAGATTTAGGCCCCTGTCAGGAATGCAGAGCAAGGGTTCATTCATTGCAAAAGGGGGTTCATGTCACCCAGCAATACAACAGAGGATTTTGAGAGATTTAGGCCTCTGTCAGCAATGCAGAGCAGGGGTTCATTCATGGCAAAAGGGGGTTCATGTCACCCAGCAATACAACAGAGGATTTTGAGAGATTTAGGCCCCTGTCAGCAATGCAGAGCAGGGGTTCATTCATGGCAAAAGGGGGTTCATGTCACCCAGCAATACAGCAGAGGATTTTGAGAGATTTAGGCCCCTGTCACCCAGGCACAGCAGGGGTTCATTCACGGCAAAAGGGGGATCATGTCACCCAGCAATACAACAGAGGATTTTGAAAGATTTAGGCCCCTGTCAGCAATGCAGAGCAGGAGTTCATTCATGGCAAAAGGGGGTTCATGTCACCCAGCAATACAACAGAGGATTTTGAGAGATTTAGGCCCCTGTCAGCAATGCAGAGCAGGGGTTCATTCACGGCAAAAGGGGGTTCATGTCACCCAGCAATAGAACAGAGGATTTTGAGAGATTTAGGCCCCTGTCAGCAATGCAGAGCAGGGGTTCATTCACGGCAAAAGGGGGTTCATGTCACCCAGCAATACAACAGAGGATTTTGAGAGATTTAGGACTCTGTCAGCAATGCAGAGCAGCGGTTCATTCACGGCAAAAGGGGGTTCATGTCACCCAGCAATACAACAGAGGATTTTGAGAGATTTAGGCCCCTGTCAGCAATGCAGAGCAGGGGTTCATTCACGGCAAAAGGGGGTTCATGTCACCCAGCAATACAACAGAGGATTTTGAGAGATTTAGGCCCCTGTCAGCAATGCAGAGCAGGGGTTCATTCATGGCAAAAGGGGGTTCATGTCACCCAGCAATACAGCAGAGGATTTTGAGAGATTTAGGCCCCTGTCACCCAGGCACAGCAGGGGTTCATTCACGGCAAAAGGGGGATCATGTCACCCAGCAATACAACAGAGGATTTTGAAAGATTTAGGCCCCTGTCAGCAATGCAGAGCAGGAGTTCATTCATGGCAAAAGGGTGTTCATGTCACCCAGCAATACAACAGAGGATTTTGAGAGATTTAGGCCCCTGTCAGCAATGCAGAGCAGGGGTTCATTCACGGCAAAAGGGGGTTCATGTCACCCAGCAATAGAACAGAGGATTTTGAGAGATTTAGGCCCCTGTCAGCAATGCAGAGCAGGGGTTCATTCACGGCAAAAGGGGGTTCATGTCACCCAGCAATACAACAGAGGATTTTGAGAGATTTAGGACTCTGTCAGCAATGCAGAGCAGCGGTTCATTCACGGCAAAAGGGGGTTCATGTCACCCAGCAATACAACAGAGGATTTTGAGAGATTTAGGCCCCTGTCAGCAATGCAGAGCAGGGGTTCATTCACGGCAAAAGGGGGTTCATGTCACCCAGCAATAGAACAGAGGATTTTGAGAGATTTAGGCCCCTGTCAGCAATGCAGAGCAGGGGTTTATTCACGGCAAAAGGGGGTTCATGTCACCCAGCAAAACAACAGAGGATTTTGAGAGATTTAGGCCCCTGTCAGCAATGCAGAGCAGGGGTTCATTCACGGCAAAAGGGGGTTCATGTCACCCAGCAATAGAACAAAGGATTTTGAGAGATTTAGGCCCCTGTCAGCAATGCAGAGCAAGGGTTCATTCACGGCAAAAGGGAGTTCATGTCACCCAGCAATAGAACAGAGGATTTTGAGAGATTTAGGCCTCTGTCAGCAATGCAGAGCAAGGGTTCATTCATGGCAAAAGGGGGTTCATGTCACCCAGCAATACAACAGAGGATTTTGAGAGATTTAGGCCCCTGTCAGGAATGCAGAGCAGGGGTTCATTCACGGCAAAAGGTGGTTCATGTCACCCAGGAATAGAACAGAGGATTTTGAGCAATGCAGAGTAGGGGTTCATTCTGTCACTACCAGAGCTTTGAGACGTTCTCACAGCTCTGTTTCTCCACCCCTGTGATGATGTCACTACTAGAGCTTGGAGGAGTTCTCACTGCTCTGTTTCTCCGCCCCTGTGATGAGGTCGTTACTTTCTGTTTCCTTCCTCCCAGCTGTTCCTCCTGCGTTTGATTTCCCTGCCTTTAAATCACCCCTCCTCCTTTGTAGGGTGTGGATTATATTTCTCATTTGAGTTGTAGCTCTTGCTTGAGTATCTTCACTTGTTAGCTATCATTTCACTGGACCTGTGTTCTGCTGCAGCAAGTACTCCGGATATTGCCAGCTGTCTTTGGATCCGTCTTCTCTGCTGCTGCAGCTCCTTCAGCTAAGTGTGCAGACATTGTAGTGTATCTGTTTATTTTCTGACTGGATCTGAGGCGACCACGGTTCCCTCCATATACTGTGCAGAGCACCGGTGGCCGTGCCCCTTCCACTATTGTAGGGGTTACAGTGGTCATCAGTCTTAGGTACACGGGCAAGCCTCGTTCCACCATTTGGTTCCGGGCATGTGCTTTAGCAGCATAGGGAGAGCTTTGAGGGTCTGACAGGGGTCACCCTTTATCCTCCCTAGTTTGGGTCCGGTCAGTAGCTCTATTTTCTGTGTATGCTCTTGTTGCTCACATACTGTCGTGACACATTCACGGCAAAAGGGGGTTCATGTCACCCAGCAAAACAACAGAGGATTTTGAGAGATTTAGGCCCCTGTCGCCCAGGCACTGCATGGGGTTCATTCACGGCAAAAGGGGGATCATGTCACCCAGCAATACAACAGAGGATTTTGAGAGATTTAGGCCCCTTTCAGCAATGCAGAGCAGCGGTTCATTCACGGCAAAAGGGGGTTCATGTCACCCAGCAATACAACAGAGGATTTTGAGAGATTTAGGCCCCTGTCACCCAGGCACTGCATGGGGTTCATTCACGGCAAAAGGGGGATCATGTCACCCAGCAATACAACAGCGGATTTTGAGAGATTTAGGCCCTTGTCAGCAATGCAGAGCAGGGATTCATTCACGGCAAAAGGGGGTTCATATTACCCAGCAATACAACAGAGGATTTTGAGAGATTTAGGCCCCTGTCACGCAGGCACTGCATGAGGTTCATTCACGGCAAAAGGGGTTTCATGTCACCCAGCAATACAACAGAGGATTTTGGGAGATTTAGGCCCCTGTCAGGAATGCAGAGCAGGGGTTCATTCACGGCAAAAGGGGGTTCATGTCACCCAGAAATAGAACAGAGAATTTTGAGAGATTTAGGCCCCTGTCACCCAGGCACTGCATGGGGTTCATTCACGGCAAAAGGGGGTTCATGTCACCCAGCAATACAACAGAGGATTTTGAGAGATTTAGGCCCCTGTCACCCAGGCACAGCAGGGGTTCATTCACGGCAAAAGGGGGTTCATGTCACCCAGCAATAGAACAGAGGATTTTGAGAGATTTAGGCCTTTGTCAGCAATGCAGAGCAGCAGTTCATTCATGGCAAAAGGGGGTTCATGTCACCCAGCAATACAACAGAGGATTTTGAGAGATTTAGGCCCCTGTCAGCAATGCAGAGCAGGGGTTCATTCACGGCAAAAGGGGGTTCATGTCACCCAGCAATAGAACAGAGGATTTTGAGAGATTTAGGCCCCTGTCACCCAGGCACTGCATGGGGTTCATTCACGGCAAAAGGGGGATCATGTCACCTAGCAATACATCAGAGGATTTTGAGAGATTTAGGCCACTGTCAGCAATGCAGAGCAGGGGTTCATTCACGGCAAAAGGGGGTTCCTGTCACCCAGCAATAGAACAGAGGTTTTTTTTGAGATTTAGGCCCCTGTCAGCAATGCAGAGCAGCGGTTCATTCACGGCAAAAGGGGGTTCATGTCACCCAGCAATAGAACAGAGGATTTTGAGAGATTTAGGCCCCTGTCAGCAATGCAGAGCAGGGGATCATTCACGGCAAAAGGGGGTTCATGTCACCCAGCAATAGAACAGAGGATTTTGAGAGATTTAGGCCACTGTCAGCAATGCAGAGCAGGGGTTCATTCACGGCAAAAGGGGGTTCCTGTCACCCAGCAATAGAACAGAGGTTTTTTTAGAGATTTAGGCCCCTGTCAGCAATGCAGAGCAGCGGTTCATTCACGGCAAAAGGGGGTTCATGTCACCCAGCAATAGAACAGAGGATTTTGAGAGATTTAGGCCCCTGTCAGCAATGCAGAGCAGCGGTTCATTCACGGCAAAAGGGGTTCATGTCACCCAGCAATACAACAGAGGATTTTGAGAGATTTAGGCCCCTGTCACCCAGGCACAACAGGGGTTTGTATACGCCAAAAATGGTAAAATGTCACCCGACATTTGAAAATAAGATTTAGTCGTGTGCACAGGTACTGTTCCACCATGTTGTTTAAATGCTGCCTCCTGCTAACACGCTCCATATGAGCAGTTGGGGTCGGTTGTTGCGGCGAGGTGACAAAGCTATTCCACATGTCGGCCATGCTAACCCTGCCTTCTGAGGTGCTGGCGCTGACACAGCTGCGTTGGCGACCTCATCCTCCTCCTCTGCCTTCGCTTTGTGCTTCCACTTGTCCCCCGGCGTCAGTCGGGAATGCTCTCAGGAGCGCGTTTACCAGCGTGCGCCTGTAGTCGCGCATCTTCTGATCACGCTTCAGTGAGAGAATTAAGGACGGCACATTGTCTTTGTAACAGGGATCCAGCAGGGTGGCCACCCAGTAGTCAGCACACGTTAAAATGTGGGCAACTCTGCAGTCGTTGCGCAGGCACTGCAGCATGTAGTCGCTCATCTGTACCAGGCTGCCCATAGGTAAGGATAAGCTGTCCTCTGTGGGAGGCGTATCGTCTGCATCCTCCGTAACCCCCCAGCCATGCACCAGTGATGGGCCCAAAATGTGTTAGATGCCACCCGGTGTGAACATGCTTTATCCCCATCCTCCTCCTCATCCTCCTCCTCATCCTCCAGTAGTGGGCCCTGGCTGGCCAAATTTGTACCTGGCCTCTGCTGTTGCAAAAATCCTCTTTCTGAGCCACTTCTAAAAGACTGGCCAGAAAATGTTAGAGATGACACCTCTTCCTCCTCCTCATCCTGGGCCACATCCTCTTCCATCATAGCCCTAAGTGTTTTCTCAAGGAGACATAGAAGTGGTATTGTAACGCTGATAACGGCGTCATCGCCACTGGCCATGTTGGTGGAGTACTCAAAACAGCGCAACAGGGCACACAGGTCTCGCATGGAGGCCCAGTTATTGGTGGTGAAGTGGTGCTGTTCCACAGTGCGACTCACCCGTGGGTGCTGCAGCTGAAACTCCACTATGGCCTGCTGCTGCTCGCACAGTCTCTCCAGCATGTGCAAGGTGGAGTTCCACCTGGTGGGCACGTCGCATATGAGGAGGTGAGCGGGAAGGCCGAAGTTACGCTGTAGAGCAGACAGCCGAGCGGCGGCAGGATGAGAACGCCGGAAGCGCGCACAGACGGCCCGCACTTTATCCAGCAGCTCTGACATGTCGGGGTAGTTGTGAATGAATTTCTGCACCACCAAATTCAGCACATGCGCCAGGCAAGGGATGTGCGTCAAACCGGCTAGTCCCAGAGCTGCAACGAGATTTCGCCTATTATCGCACACCACCAGGCCGGGCTTGAGGCTCACTGGCAGCAACGACTCGTCGGTTTGTTGTTCTATACCCCGCCACAACTCCTGCGTGGTGTGGGGCCTGTCCCCCAAACACATCATTTTCAGAACGGCCTGCTGACGTTTACCCCTGGCTGTGCTGAAGTTGGTGGTGAAGGTCTGTCGCTGACCGGATGAGGAGGTGGTAGAAGAGGAGGAGGAAGCCGACATGAGCTGTTTGAAGCTGTCCGTCTCCACCAGCCTGAATGACAGCATTTCAAAGGCCAGTAGTTTAGAAATGCTGGCATTCAGGGCCAGGGATCGAGGGTGGCTAGGTGGGATTTTACGCTTTCTCTCAAAGGTTTGTGAGATGGAGAGCTGAATGCTTCTGTGTGACATGGTGGAGATGCTTGGTGACGGAGGTGGTGTTGTTGGTGGCACATCCTCTGTTTGCTAGGGGGCAGGTGCCAACATACCTCCAGAGGCAGAGGAAGATGCCGAGTCAGCTGCAGAAGAGGGAGCAGGAGGGGCCTGAGCCCTTTTTTGGTTTTGAAGGTGCTTACTCCACTGCAGCCCGTGTCTCGCATGTAGATGCCTGGTCACGCAGGTTGTGCTAAGGTTCAGAACGTTAATGCCTCGCTTCAGGCTCTGATGGCACAGCGTGCAAACCACTCGGGTCTTGTCGTCAGCACATTTTGTGAAGAAGTGCCATGCCAGGGAAATCCTTGAAGCTGCATTTGGTGTGCTCGGTCCCTGTTGACGTTGGCCAGTAGCAGGCGAACTGTTTTGGCGATGGCTGCTCTGCTTTTGCACCCTGCTCCCGCTTTTGCTATGCTGTTGGCTCGGTCTCACCACTGCCTCTTCCTCCGAACTCTGAAAGTCAGTGGCACGACATTCATTTCATGTGGGGTCTAGGAACTCATCGTCCCCTGCATCGTCTTCCACCCAGTCTTCGTCCCTGACCTCCTTTTCGGTCTGCACACTGGAGAAAGACGCAGCAGTTGGCACCTGTGTTTCGTCATCATCAGAGACGTGCTGAGGTGGTATTCCCATGTGCTCATCAGGAAAGTGGTTGTGCATTAGTGCATTCTATGTCTTCCACCCCTGGGAAGGGCTAGGTGGATGCCCTTGGGAAACCCTGCCAGCAGAGTCTTCAAACAGCATAAGAGACTGATGCATGACTTGAGGCTCAGACAGGTTCCCCGATATGCACGGGGGTGATGTGACAGACTGATGGGTATGGGTTTCAGGCGCCACCTGTGCGCCTGACCAAATATCGCTGTAGATTCTGGCGGCTACTGGGACCTGAGGTAGTAGGTACAGTAGGACGTGTAGCTGTGGCAGAACGGCCACGTCCTCTCCCTCCACCAGAGGCTCCACCAACGCCACCACCACGACCATGACCGCATCCCTTATTAAATGTTTGCCTCATAGTTAGCGTTCACAAAGCAAAGTAAAAAGTGGTTAAGTATGTTAAAAATAACTAACCGCCAATATAAACCCTAATGTAGGGTATTGCACTCTATTTTTTTTAAAACTCTATATAACAGCGGTATTTGTAGCCTAAATGTGACACTCACTTATGCACGTGTTATCCCAGATGTGCAGTATATCAAAGGTTTTTTTCACCCCAGTAACCAAAAAGCCGTATTTCTGGCCTAAATATGACAGTCACTGATGCTTGTCTAATCCCAGATGTGCAGTATATTAGAGGGTTTTTTCACCCCAGTATGCCAAAGCCGTATTTATGGTCTAAATGTGACAGTGACTTATGCACGTGTAATCACAGATGTGCAGTATATTAGAGGGTTTTTCCACCCTATCCAAAAAGCTGTATTTCTGTCCTAAATGTGACAGTGATTTATGCACGTGTAATCCCAGATGTGTAGTATATTAGAGGGTTTTTTCACCCTAACCAAAAAGCTGTATTTCTGTCCTAAATCTGACAGTCACTTATGCTTGTCTAATCCCAGATGTGCAGTATATTAGATGGTTTTTTCACCCTAACCAAAAAGCTGTATTTCTGTCCTAAATGTGACAGTCACTTATGCTTGTCTAATCCCAGATGTGCAGTATATTAGAGGGTTTTTTCACCCTAACCAAAAAGCTGTATTTCTGTCCTAAATGTGACAGTGACTTATGCACGTGTAATCCCAGATGTGCAGTATATTAGAGGGTTTTTTCACCCCAGTATGCCAAAACCGTATTTATGGCCTAAATGTGACAGTGACTTATGCACGTGTAATCACAGATGTGCAGTATATTAGAGGGTTTTTTCACCCCAGTATGCCAAAAAGCTGTATTTCTGTCCTAAATGTGACAGTGACTTATGCATGTGTAATCCCAGATGTGTAGTATTTTTGAGTTTTTTTTCACCCTAACCAAAAAGCTGTATTTTTGTCCTAAATGTGACAGTGACCTATGCACGTGTAATCCCAGATGTGCAGTATATTAGAGGGTTTTTTCACCCTAACCAAAAAGCTGTATTTCTGTCCTAAATGTGACAGTCACTTATGCTTGTCTAATGCCAGATGTGCAGTATATTAGAGGGTTTTTTCACCCTAACCAAAAAGCTGTATTTCTGTCCTAAATGTGACAGTGACTTATGCACGTGTAATCCCAGATGTGCAGTATATTAGAGGGTTTTTTCACCCTAACCAAAAAGCTGTATTTATGTCCTAAATGTGACAGTCACTTATGCTTGTCTAATCCCAGATGTGCAGTATATTAGAATGTTTTTTCACCCCAGTATGCCAAAGCTGTATTTCTGGACTTGCAGATAGCCTATGCTGGTGCACTATTGTTGCATAAAATGGCTGCCGATCATGTTTTGATATTGACTAACTGAAGAAAAAAAAGTTCGTTTTCAGCAGTAGTTGAACTGCACCCACAAAACACTTTTTCTGTAGATCGCTGAGTACATAAACCAGTTCTTGATAAGATTTCTCCCTGATCTCTCCCTCACAGCAGCTGCAGCCTCTCCCTACACTAATCCGAGCAGAGTGACGGGCGGCGCTACGTGACTACAGCTTAAATAGAGGCTGGGTCACATGCTGCAGTTGGCCAATCACAGCCATGCCAATAATAAAAGTTTTGGGACCGCGCTGCTAGAGACTATGTTCCCCGGTCAATCGTGAATAGCACAGGGCACCGGCCCCTCTCCTCTTCACCCAAAGGATTCGATCTTCCACAGACCTCCTCCTCTACAGGATTAAGAAGATTGGCAGAATAGTGAAGCACCCTTTTGCAAGTTGGTTTAAAAGGTTTTATTCTACTCACAAGAGTCGGTAGACAAAAAGCATATAACACAATAAAACCGTCGCGTTCCTGCCCGACCCGGGTTTCGCTGCCTCGCTTCCTCAGGGCATGGCTGTGATGGCCTTTTGGGGCAAGTAGTATGACGCTTGTTGATTGGCTGCTTTACAGTTCGGGATCACTCAACTCTACCCTTAAGCTATTCAAAACTGATTTTACAAACTTTGTTAACCCTTTAGGTGCCCCACAAGAATTAAAGGAAAATGGGAATTAAATTGACAAATTTCAAGTTTTTTAGCAGATTTTTAAATTTAATATATTTTCTCCGAAACACATCAAGGGTTAACAGCCAAACAAAACTCAAAATCTATTACCCTGAATCTGGAGTTTACAGAAACACCCCATGTGTGCTCAAAAACTGATGTATGGCCGCACAGCAGGTTTCAGACTGGAAAAATCACCATATGGCTTTTGGAAAGAGGATTTAGCTGGAATTGTAATTGGAAGCTATGTCGCATATGAAGACACCCTAAGAAGCCCCCAAAAAGTCACCCCATTCTGGAAACTACACCCCTCAAGGAATACTTCAAGGTGTGTAGTGAGCACTTTGACCAATCAGGCTTTTCACAGAATTAAGAAACATTTGGCAGTGAAAATGAAAAATTGCATTTTGTTCACAAAAAAGTTGCTTTACACCTACATTTTTCACTTTCCCAAAGCGTAACAAGACAAAATGCACCTCACATTTTGTTCCCTAATGCCCCCGAATACAGCAACACCCCATGTGTGCTCAAAAACTGATGTATGGGTGCACAGCAGGCTTCAGATTGGAAGGATCACATATGGCTTTTGGAGAGTGGATTTAGCTGGAATGGTAATTGGGAGCTATGTCGCATATGAAGACACCCTGAGGTGGCCCTACAGTGGAAACCCCCAAAAAGTCAATCCATTCCGGAAACTACACCCGTAAAGGAATATTTCAAGGTGTGTAGTGAGCACTTTGATCCATCAGGCATTTCACAGAATCAGGAAACACTTGGCTGGGAAAAGGAAAAATAAAATAAAAAATTCAGAAAAAGTTGCTTTACACTTACTGTACATTTTTCACTTTCACAAGGGGTAACAGGACAAAATGCACCTTAAATTTTGTTCCAAATTTCCCCCTGAATATGCCAACACCCCATATGTGCTCAAAAAATTATGTATGGGCGCCCAGCAGGGCTAAAAATGGATGGAGCACCAAATGGGTTTTAGATGGCAGATTTCAGTAGATTAATTTTCAGGTGCCATGTCGAATTTTAAGAAACCTTAAAGGGACACTGACAGGCCCTATAAACATATTTAGATATTCATATGCTGTCATAGGTCTTATAATGTGTATGCCAATCATATAAGTGTACCCCCTGTCCGCATTTCAAACACTGTAAAATCAACTTTATATTCCTATGTGAATCACTTGCCTTTGTGCCCAAGGGGCGGTCTTTCTCCTGCATTTGTGCCCAGCCGCGCCCCAACTGACGTTTCCTAGCGCCGCCCAGCTCATTATTATTCACTGTGCTGGAGACGCTGAAGCCGCCGCATTGAAGGTTATGGGACGCAGGCGCACTACGATTCCGGCGAGTGAGGGTGCCGGGTAAGGTATCCGGTGCATGCGCAGAAGCTCCAAGTGAGGCCGATGCCCATACATTTCTATTCGGCATGCGCGGGATCTCGCAGCATCGGGGACTGGAAAAGCCGCCCAGCGCAGTGAATAATAATGAGCTGGGCGGCGCGGCTGGGCACAAATGCAGGAGAAAGACCGCCCCTTGGGCACAAAGGCAAGTGATTCACATAGGAATGTAAAGTTGATTTTACAGTGTTTGAAATGCGGACAGGGGGTACACTTATATGATTGGCATACACATTATAAGACCTATGACAGCATATGAATATCTAAATATGTTTATAGGGCCTGTCAGTGTCCCTTTAAGGTATCCCCTACAGTGGATACCCCAGAAAAAGTAACCTCATTTTTGCAGTAGTGAACACTTTGGCCCAACAGTCGTTTATAGAATTTAGAAACAATTGGCCATGAACATGAAAAATTTCATTTTTTTCATGAAAATGTTGCTTTAGGCCCACATTTTTACATTTCCCAAGGGGCAAAAGGAGAAAATTTACCCCACCATTTATTAACCGTTTACTCTTGAATATGGCAACACCCCGTACTTGTTCGTAAACTAATATACTGTATTGGCACAAAGCAGGGTTCAGATGGGAAAGAGTGCCATATGGTTTTGGAGGACAGATGTTGCAGGAATGGTTTTCAGGCACAATGTTTCACTTGAATAGATTCTGAGGTACCCCCACAGTGGAAACCGCTAATAAGTGACCACATTTTGGAAACTACTCCCACCAAGCTATTCATCTAGAGGTATATTGGATTTTTAGTTTCATTATAATCTGTACATTAAAGAGGACCTTTCATGGGTTTGGATTAATATAGATAAATACCTGGACCGCTGATGCTGCCACCCTGCCTGATTTTTTTTAAATATCGCCTTTGCCCCCCGAAGATTTAGTGCTCAGTATGCTAATACTGAACATTAGCAAAGGTATGGTATCAGCGCAAGAATAAAAGACATGGGGTAAAATCAAATAATAATAAGTACCTGTTCAGTCTAGTGTGCGTTTGGAAATGTTCCTAGTATAGGTTCGATCTTCAAAGCACTAAACAGTGCAAGATGGATAGCAAATCTTCCTGCTCTACTTCAAAAAGTCTAATCTTTTTTGAAGTAGAGCAGGAAGATTTGCTATCCATCTTGCACTGTTTAGTGCTATGAAGATCGAACCTATACTAGGAACATTTCCAAACGCACACTCGACTGAACAGGTACTTATTATTATTTGATTTTACCCCATGTCTTTTATTCCTGCGCTGATACCATACCTTTGCTTTTGATATATATATATTTTGTGGATCGAGGCAACCGATCCTTTACGGTATCCAGCAGCGGCTCTGTGCACAGTTGTGCACAGAGAAAGGACTTATTTGATAGCGCAGATACAATTACTAACTTTGACATTTAATACTGAACATTGGAACAAGGAGGAAGAGATGCCAGGGCTTCTCAATGGGCGTCTCCTTCTCCCTGCTGTAGCGCTGTCCAATCGCAGCACAGAGATTTACAGCCGGGGAGGTTTATTCTCGCTAAATCTGTGGGGGGCCACAGTGGGGCTCAGGGGCGATATTTTAAAAAATCAGGCGGGGTGGCAGCATCAACAAGGGGTACCCTGCAATTCCAGGTATTTATCTCCATTAATACAAACCCATGAAAGGTCCTCTTTAAATTTAGTTGGAATAATTTAGGCTACTTTCACACTACTGCTCAGACGGATCCGCTCCTATAATGCAGACGTTTGGATCCGTTCAGAACGGATCCGTCTGCATTATAGTTGAAAAAAATTTCTAAGTGTGAAAGTAGCCTGAACGGATCCGTCCAGACTTTACATTGAAAGTCAATGGGGGACGGATCCGTTTGAAGATTGAGCCATATGGTGTCATCTTCAAACGGATCCGTCCCCATTGACTTACATTGTAAGTCTGGACGGATCCGCTTGCCTCCGCATGGCCAGGCGGACACCCGAACGCTGCAAGCTGCGTTCAGGTGTCCGCTTGCTGAGCGGAGCGGAGGCTGAACGCTGGCAGACTGATGCATTCTCAGCGGATCCGCGTCCACTGAGAATGCATTAGGGCAGTACAGATGCGTTCGGGGCCGCTTGTGAGCCCCTTCAAACGGAGCTCACAAGCGGAGCCCCGAACGCTAGTGTGAAAGTAGCCTTAGACAAAGTGGACTAAGATTTTTCGAAAATATAAATTCTCACAGGGCAACAGGAAAGGATAGAAAGGGTTTCATGAAAGTAAAAGTATACAATTATACATCAAAAGTAGTATGGTAAATTTTGAAGCATCTTTTCATACAAAGGCCAGCTTTTGATGGACATGTTTCACAATGATAGCTGGTTTACTTTCTTATACCATTTTTGTAACACACACGGCAACATTTTAGTGGCTTGCTCTTTTTTAGTGGCTCACTGGGGAAGTGCTGTCCTGGCACTATCCTTGTTGCCTCACATGTAGAAGTGGTACTGGGGCCGGCCTCCACCTGGTCCCTATATATGAGGGCCTTTATTACATTTTCTTGAAATTCAAGAAAAGTTCTCTTTTGGCCTGCATTTTTGCAAAGTACAAATGCATTATATAATGCAACCTGTGTAAGGTGCACCACAAGTTTTTTATACCATATCCTGGATTTTTGCATGGCACTGTATGGTTTGAGTACCTGGTCTGACAGGTCTACCCCACCCATAAATGTATTATATTCTTGAATGCACACTGGTTTAGGGGTTTCAGTGTCAGTACCTCTAACAGGGACAAGTGTGCTGATGTCACAGTGTATTGTGGTTAACATAAGTACATCTCTTTTGTCTTTATATTTAACGCACAATACACTTTTGCTACAAAGTGCTCTGCTCTCTCCCACCCTAAGCATTTGCCCCAGCAGAATTTTTGGGAGGCCTTTTTGGTTCTTTCTTATTGTGCCACATGCCACCGTACTTCTGTTAGCAAGGCACTTAAAAAGTGATATATTGGAATAAAAGTTGTCATGGTAGCTATTTTAGAATCCTTCCCCTCTTATATTTTAAAGCGATGTGTGTAGCCATTCTCACTTCACACAATTTATACATTTTGATGCCGTATCTTGCCCTCTTGTTAGGCAAGTACTGTCGAAAATGCAGCCTTCCTTTGAAGTTCATTAGGGATTCGTCAACAACAAATTAGTTTTTCAGGGGTATATATTTCTGCAAACATAGAATTGAAATGGGTAATTATGGGCCTTAATTTATACAATCCATCAAAATTGGGATCATCTTGGGGTGGGCATCTGGTATTATCATTGTAGTGTATAAATTTCATGTTGGCTTCAAATCTCATTCTAGACATGACTGCACTGCACATTGGGGTGTAGTAAAGTACATCTGTACTCAAGTATGCTCTTATAGATGTTTTTTTTTTTCCCGGCCCATACTTAATACAATGCCCCAAAATGTACGCATCTCCGCAGCATTGATAGGGGTCCATTTCTGGGCATGAACTGTTGTAGGATTCATGGCAATGAATTGGTTTGCGTACAAATTGGTTTGCACAACCATCAATAAAATTTAATTATCAGTAAAGAAAAGCTTGAAAAAATCAACTTCTATAAACCCAGTCGTATTTACATGTATACCCGCATCAGCAGTAAAGTCGGGTACCTAGGTCACATAATTATTGGGGGTTCCCAAATAGGTTCATTTGATTGGATTAATGACTGATCATCAACCCTTTGGCACCTTCTTGGGGGTCCATCGGATTTATTTGAAGATGATGATGATGCAATACAATTTATTTGACCTTCACTTGCAGACTCAGTGTCTGAACAAATCATGGCGTACGCCTGCTCTGCAGCAAACTGCCTTTGATGCGCCACATTTGAATTTTAGTAAACAACATAACAATCCAGTAACTGTAGAAGATGAAATAGTTATTTTTTTTTAAAAAAGGTACTAACTGAAATATTTTTAATATATAAAGCAAATTTGCTCCAAAATAAAAATAGGAGCGGGATTGGGCTCACTGAGTCAGTGGTGGCGGTGGTTGGTGTCGATGGCAGAAAAAAACCCACTAGGAATATGCATTGCTTGGTCTGGCAAATAGGTCTGTGTGTACCCAAGAAAATAACAGAAAAACTGTTACTAAAAAAGATTTATATATGAGTGGGTTAGGGATCACTGAGTCAGTGACTGATGACCGTTAGTCAATGGGAAGGGGGGTGAGGGGGGAGGCCCTCCAGAAAATATATAGTTCTTGATGCGACTCTGATAGGGGTGCTGGGTGTACCTACTAAAATAACGGTAAAACGGTACTAACCAAAATAGTTTTTCTGTATGGAAAAAAAAATTAGAATAGAATATGTAGTTCTTGATGTCACTCTGATAGGGGTGCTGGCGTACCTACTGAAATAACACTAAAACTGTGTCAGTGACTGGCAGCCGGGATGTCAATAAGAAGGGGGGTGAGGGGGGAGGCCCCTAGAAAATATATAGTTTTTGATGCAACTCTGATAGGAATTCTGGGCATGCTTACTGTGCTGATGTCGATCGGAAGGGGGGGATATGTAGTGCTTTGTGTGACTGGCAAGCAAAAAATGGGGTAAGCAGCACTCCAGCTTTGTGCGACTGGCAGGAGCACTGGGTGTACTGGAGCTCACTGGGTCAGGGACTGGCAGGGACTGGCGACTAAAATTTAATGTGGATAAGTGCAAAATAATGCACCTGGGGCGTAAAAACCCAAGAGCAGAATATAAAATCAGTGATACAGTCCTAACCTCAGTATCTGAGGAAAGGGATTTAGGGGTCATTATTTCAGAAGACTTAAAGGTAGGCAGACATTGTCATAGAGCAGCAGGAAATGCTAGCAGAATGCTTGGGTGTATAGGGAGAGGAATTACCAGTAGAAAGAGGGAGGTGCTCATGCCGCTCTACATAGCACTAGTGAGACCTCATTTGGAGTATTGTGTGCAGTACTGGAGACCATATCTCCAGAAGGATATTGATACTTTGGAGAGAGTTCAGAGAAGAGCTACTAAACTGGTACATGGATTGCAGGATAAAACTTACCAGGAAAGATTCAAGCACCTTAACATGTATAGCTTGGAAGAAAGACGAGACAGAGGGGATATGATAGAAACTTTTAAATACATAAAGGGAATCAACAAGGTAAAAGAGGAGAGAATATTTAAAAGAAGAAAAACTGCTACAAGAGGACATAGTTTTAAATTAGAGGGGCAAAGGTTTAAAAGTAATATCAGGAAGTATTACTTTACTGAGAGAGTAGTGGATGCATGGAATAGCCTTCCTGCAGATGTGGTAGCTGCAAATACAGTGAAGGAGTTTAAGCATGCATGGGATAGGCATAAGGCCATCCTTCATATAAGATAGGGCCAGGGGCTATCCATAGTATTCAGTATATTGGGCAGACTAGATGGGCCAAATGGTTCTTATCTGCCGACACATTCTATGTTTCTATGTTTCTAGCCAGTGAGGATGATGATGGGGGAATTAAGGGCCGCTAACAAAATTAAAAAACTAAACGGCACTAAATATATATATTCAAAATGGGGGAAAAAATATTTGCTCTGAAAAAAAATAATAAATATGGAAGCAGGATGGGGTTCACTGGAATGTAATGGGAGGTGAATGGGGTGTGTATAGCGATTTTAGTGATTGGTGCAACTCTGACAGGAGCTCTGAGTGAAAATAACCCTCTCTAATCTCCTCTCTGACAGAACTGAGATGATCAGAGGCAGTGAAGTCACCTACCCAGACTCCTGTCCCCTGATTGGCCAACCAATGACCATCTTGATTGGCCCTGGGTTGGCAAACTGTGATTAGTAGTTATCTGTGACAGCTGCCAATCACAGCTCTGTCACCACCTACATGCTGACAGGTTCGTATCTGGGATGGCTGTCACAGCGAAATGACAACAGTGATCCCTGACGCCTTCCAGCTCTGATTGGTCCATTGGAGGGACGATCAGAGCCTCTAACAGTGTGGACCATACAGCCTATAACAGTAGATGGCTGTTGGAGCACCACTGCAGTCTCCGTTACAGCGCACCTCCCCCAAGACATGTTCTGGCTAATAAAACCAGCGCTGATTGGTCCATGAGACTTCATGGACCAATCACAGCGATCGCCGACCTGGGTGTGCGCTCACATGTCCCAGGCCGGCTAGCTGTGACAATCAGCTGTCCATGACAGCTATCATCACAGCTCTGCCACCATGTAGTAAAACATGGTTACAGTTTCTAGCCATGACGTGTATACTCGTCATGGAGCGCAAAGTAACACTGCTCCATGACGGGTATACTAGTCAAATAGCACTAAGGGATTAATATGCTCTCAAGTTCTCAATCTCTGTAAAGCCACCCCATCCCTCTTTGTTAAGGCCTGTTTCACAACTGAGTTAAGCAGATCCACCAGGCTGTCTCCACCAGGAACAGCCTGCCAATTACCACTGGTCCCCATTATAGTGACGGATCCGGCAGTATGTTTCCAGCTGGAACAATTTGCCAGATCTGCTTAAATGCAGATATAAAAAAGGCCTAAGCAATTTATTCAGACAAAAAAAATGTCAGCTGGAACAATTTGCCAGATCTGCTTAAATGCAGATATAAAAAAGGCCTAAGCAATTTATTCAGACAAATAAAATGTCAGGATATGCAGAGTCATGTGAGGCAAAAGGTCCATTATTAATTTTGTGCAATTACTATAGAAGCACACTGCAAAAGCATTTATTTCCTGGATGGCCTGGAGCTAGGCAAATACAGATGTAAGTTTTTTTTACATTTCCTGTTCTGTAGACACAACTTTTAAGCAGTGATTAGAGATGAGCAAATGGAATCTAAACAAATTTGGATTTCTCAAAAATTTAACAAAAATGATTTCCAAAGTTTGTTGAGTCGCTGTTGACGAATCTCAAAAACAGTGCCCGTCAGTTTACTTTTAAAATTCAGGACACTAGCGAAGGAAACAAGGCATTGAAGATGAAGACACATGATCACATGATCCCAAGCAGGCCCTTGGCCTGGAGGCTAGCCCACAATGCTTTGCAGTCAGGAGGGAGGATATTGGCTGGTCTAGCATTACCAGCAGTATATATTTCACAGCATACCCTGAGCAATTATAACTCTTTCTTTTTTAAAAACCATGACAATTTTTCTGTAGTTTATAAGTCCACAAATAATCCTATTTTAGTTTGTCAATAGCAGTGGATAGTTTGGTTACAGTCAGGGACAATTAATTGGGCCTGTATTTTTTTTGCCAAAAACCTGTTGCAATTTTTCTACCGTTTATAAGTGCGCAAATAATCATATTTTGATGTTTCAATTGCAGTGTGTAGAGTGGTTTCATGCCTTTTTGGACAGTCTGTTTATTACAAATCACAGTTTTTTCTCATACAAAAATATGTTGCTGTCTTTGCGTTAAAGAGCTCTTTAAAAGGGGGAGAGAATTTTTTTTAAAAAGTCATTAAAAAAGAACTCCCTCAAAATTTTTTTTCTCTGATCTGTTAGAAAGGCGAATGATGTAATCTGTAGTGAATGTAATCTTCTCATCAGTGACTGTATTTGTGAGTTATCTCCTCTTTTCTAATTTTTAGCTGTGTCATGTGACCAACTCTCTGATCACTGTCACAGGACAGGAAGTCAGTTACTTCTCTATTCATTCCTATGAGACATTGACATTGAGGCTCCCATAGGAATACATAGAGAAACTAACTTTCTGTCCACATATAAGATGCAGTGTGATTTGAAAAGTCTGATTGCTGATTACATGACACGGCCGAGAAGCAGAAGGGAGGGGATAACTCACAAATACAGACACTGGTAAGAAAATTATCTTCACTACAGATTACATTAAGTACCTTTCTAGCAGGTCAGAGAATACATTTTTTTGCGGGAGCTCTTCTTTAAAATAAAAAAAGACAAGAGAGAAAATTTGTGTCCTAGGAGACATCAGAATATCATACACAAATTTTCAGGTCAATTGGAAAACCTTTTAGGTTTTTGGTAAAATTGATTTGATAGTGTTGATTGAATCAAAGCATCCAAAGGGGAATTCGATCAGAAGTTTAGGAAAAATTCAGTTCATCACAAATCCGAATTTCCTTGCGCTTTGTGGTAACAAATTAGTTTCTTTCTAAAATGGCAGCTGCATATGTTACACAGTGAAAGTAAGAAGCCCAGGAATTCAAGATCACCCATAATGCCGTGAAGCCAGCCAATCTGCTGTTAGCCATTCTCCTGTGATGTCACAACCCTATAAAATCCCCATCCTGCGCGATCTCTGCCATATCACTGTGAGTTGAGCATAGAGAGAGATGTTGCATGCGTTCATGCGCTAGGGACAGTGTTGCTGAAAACAGAATATTGGATAGTGAGAGTGCAGGGACAGTGCAGGGCGGTTGTAGGGAGAGTTTTTTAAAACTGTAGGGAGAGCATAAGGAGACAGCAGGTTGAGTGTAATCACCACATGCATCTTTTTCAACTGCTGAATTAACCATAGTTAATCTGTTATTTTACAGATAGACTTACTGTGCCTTAGTATTAAAGGGCGGTGTAATATCTGTCACGGTCCCTCAGGTGACTGATGTCAGGAAATCGGGGAGATTGGCTGAGCGTGGAGGAATTTAACAGCCTCCTTGATTTCTCTTGATTCAGTGTTGATAGGGTTAATGACCACTTCCCTTTTCTCAGCTGTTGCTCAGTGGTCATCACTAGTGTTGATCACGAATATTCGAATCGCGAATATTATTCGCAAATATCGACACTTCAAGAATTAGCGACTAATTAGAATATAGTGACATATATTCATAATTTCGAATATTCTAGATTTTTTTCATCAGTAAACTCCCTTCTTGCTTGTGGGCCAATGAGAAGGCTGCAATGACTTTATCTGAGCTTAGCAACATCCCTAGCAACCAATAGGAAAGTTGCCTACCCCTTACTATATAAGAACCTCCCCAGCAGCACATGTATGCAGTATTTTTCAGATCTGAGAGAGATAGCAGAGTTATTGCTATGCTCTCTGCTTTCCTGTATCATTACATTAGATAGTTAGTTAGTTAGCTATTTAGCTTATATATATATAATACAGATAGTTATTGGGAGTCAGTGTAGGTTAGATAGTGATATAGTGTAGCTGATAGGTTCTGCTGTCCATACACACATGCTAAATACATAGTGCTATCAGAAGAACTGAAAAGAAAGGAATCCTGTATTGTGTCCATAAGGCCTCTTTCACATGGTCAGTATTTGATCATTATTTGTTTTTAGTATTATATCAGAATTTTATTGGCGCTGCCTCCATTTCTTTATTTTGGTCCACTAAGGAGCCATTTGGACACAGCTCCTGCAGGGGCGCAGACTGTTTTTTTTTTTTTTGGCTTTACTGAAGGGTGCTGTATGCTTTTCTTTTTGTTTAGCAGAAGGGATAAGATATGAATCTTGGTGCACTGCACAGTGATGTAGACGAAGATAAATGACACCAGCCTGTAATACTGATGGCACAGTACCTACAGAATGGATTAACTATAAATACTGATGCACTAGGGATGCACTCTCCCTGCATTCTTCCTGCAGTTTACCTTCCAAGCTTTCACACTGAGATTGGGCCACTAAGTGAAATGAATATGATTAGGCAGAGTGGCCTGGCTATACCTGATTTATTGTGATTAGTAATGAATTAATTTAGAACAAATTGAATTTTTTGTCGAAGTTCGCCGAATCAGCCGAATCAAAATTTTTAAAACTTTGCTCATCTCTAGACTTTGACCTAAATCAATTTTTTTTGTTGATTTTGGAGCTGAAATGAATTTTAAGACATTTGCTCATTTGTATATATAGTAATATATACAGATAACACAGGTCCAGATCATTCACATAAAGCACAGGCGCTGCTTACTTCCCCTCCCTGCACCGTGACATCTGCATATATCATAGAGCATACACACAAAACTGTGTCATAAGACACAAATGGTCACCTACAGACCTCAGTTTCCTATGTCCATGATGCTGCTGTAAACTTGTAAATGAAAACTCTGTTAAACCTCTGTTGATAATTCAGAGTGGCTGCTCAGGCAAGATGGCTGCCCCCATAATCATGTCCCGAAATTGAATTAAGAATTCTACAATCGAAAAATGAAACAGCTTAGAAAAGAAAATGCTTCAGTATCTAATTTTAATTAGTAAATATAGATGATTAAATAGGGGGTTATTGGCTACACATGTAAACCGTGTCTGAAAATTGATTATTTTTTGCATAAACATGTGAATTTGCACAAAAAAACTAACATTTATATAAAATGCAAATCATTTTCTAAAGTCATTCTCTTTAGTTGTCCAGAATGTTCTGTTATCTCATGTTTTGATAACTCTCTTCTTAGATTTTCCCCTTTACTGTAAGGGTTAACCCTTTGTATGGTCATAAATGTCAAACCCATAAAGTGCTTTGAAACACTGTGTATGTAACCTTTTTGATGTTGGAAATATGTTCCCTATGGGCCCATGCATATGACAAAACCATGTGCCACTTTTGAATTACCTTTAGAGATACTGACGGTAAAATGTCATTCTGTCAACGTGTGCATTCAATATCAAAGTTGTAGTTTAACTAACAGTTTATAAGACACCAATTTAAGGATGCCAGCTAATGAGGATGATCTTCCTGTTGTAACTTTGTCAAAAATGGCCACAGTAACAAAATAAATGTATGCCAATATCTTTGTAAGGCCTCATGCGCACAGCCGTTGTGTGCATTGCGGTCCCCAATGCATGGGCAACATCCGCGCGGCTACCACAGACGGATCCGGACCCATTCAAGATGAATAGAACAAGTTCTATTTTTTTTTATGACAATAGTGCTACATGCTTGCTAGGCACCACATGTGCTGAACCTTAGAAGGACCGTATACATACAGGACTTTATCGATAAGTATGGACTTTGTGATACTATGCGCTTTTGACCATGAGTCCTTTATGTACGCACTATAATGTGAAGTATTTTTGATAAAGAGACATAAGAAGCTTATTTGTTTTTAGTGCATTTTTTTTACACTGAATCTTCCCATTCTACCTGATATCTGTGTAAGCTTCACTACTGTTTTTGGCTCACAATAGCTGATGGAAATAACTGACCAAATATCTGAAGTGTGAACTCAGCATTAGGGCTTGTTCACACGACCGTTGCCCCTCCGTTGCCGTATTGCGGCCCGCATACGGCGGATCTGCAACACACGGGGCACCGGCCATGTGCATTCCGCATCACGGATGCGGACTCATTCACTTGAATGGGTCGGCAAATCCAGACATGCGGTGCGGAACGGAACAGAACCGCGAAACGGAACCTTATGGAAGAACTATGGAGTGCTTTCGTGGGTTCCGTTTCATGCCTCCTCACTGCAAAAAGATAGAACTTTCTCTATCTTTTTGCGGAACGGATGGATCGTGGACCCCATTCAAGTGAAAGGGGTCGTGATCTGCATGCGGCAGCCCCACGGGCGGTGCCCGTGCATTGCAGACCGCAATTTGCGATCCATAGCACGGGCACGGAGGGTCAACGGTCGTGTGAACAAACCCTTATAGACACAGAACATCATACATTTTCAAAAGTCTGAGGCTGAGCCAGGAGGTCAGACCCTTCTGATATCTACGGGCTTGGTTGACACTCCTTGACTTCTGTCTGCGCTCTGACTCTCTGAGGCTGAGTTCACACTTCAGTTATTTGGTCAGTTATTTCCTTCACAGAGATCAGGTGTAATGATTTGATTTGCACCTGTTCTGTGTTCTTGACCCAGACCTGGTTTTGGCTCACAATAACTGATCGAAATAATTGACCAAATAACTGAAGTGTGAACTCAGCCTAAGGGCTCATTCACACGGCCGTTGTTCGGCCATTCTGTGCATTGGGGCCGCAATTTGTGGTCCCCAAAGCATGAGCACCATTCGTGCAGCTGCCACGACGGGTCCAGACCCATTCTACTTGATCCATCCTCACCGTAAAACAATAGAACATGTTCTATTTTTTTGTGGTCCGGAGGCACGGACAGAAACCCAACGAAAGCACGCCCTAGTGCTTCTGTGGGGTTCCATGACTTTTTTCTTCACCGACCTTCCGGATTGCGGGGTGCAAATGGCCGGTGCCCACATATTGCGGACCCGCTGTTTGCGGGCTGCAATATGGGCACGGCTGAACACCGGCTGTATGAATGAGCCCTTACACAGTGCTGTAGAGGCAGTGAGATACACTCACAATCAGTTACTGCAGCCTGTGTCCACAGCCAAATACTGACAATTTTATTTCCTACATGTTGGGGACATGCAGGTGCCCCAATGCGTTTTTTCACCAGTCAGTCTGACTTTTTGATGTAAATTACTACAATGCATAGTTAATACTGCAGTTCTTCCAGTATTAAAGGGAACCTGTCAGCTGCACTTTTCTGCCCTCACTAAGAGCATCATAGTATAGTGACATACGCGCTGATTTCAGTGAGCTGTCACTTCTTGGCTAGCACTCAGTACTTCTTAAAGGCCGTGCGCTGCAAGGGAGATGAGTCCGATGAGACTCATGATCCTGCATTCCTGCCTGCTGCCCATAACTGGTGAGTTTCTTTCTCGTTACGCACAAAAAAGAAACCTATCAGTCACAATCAGGAGGTGGTGGAAGGAGTGAAGACAAGTCCCATCAGATTCACCTGTCTCACAGAATGCGCAGGGATCAGCCTGTCAGTGCTTTAAAAGTACTGAATCCTAGACCAGAAGTGACAGCCCACTGAAATCAGCAGTCCAGGGCAGCATAGCAGAGGTGACAGTTTCCCTTTAATATCGTATGGACTTTCATGGATGGGGCCCTGGGGAATTCCCCATTTGCTTCGCTAATGCTGGTCCTAGGGTTGAAAAGGATAGATGTTGGCTGACATCTAAAGTGTATGGCCAGCCTTAGATGAATACAAACATGATCAATTTGGACCGTTTTCTTCAACAGGACAGAAAATGGTTTTAAATGTAAATTTGACAAAAGTAGAAAACTGCACCATTCAACTGGATGCAAAATAAGGTGGCACCCAGCCTAATACACGTGTTATGGGTGTTAGGTACCTTCAGTTCTTAAACAGGACCTCTCTCCTAACATGTCTGTCTTAGTAACTACTTGCATTTCTCATGTAATAACAATACTAGGGAATTTATTCTCATGACTCTATATTGTGTCATACTTCAATTACTCCTGCTAGAAGTTTATGAAGGAATTGCCAGCAATATGCAATAAAGGTCGCAGCACTGATTGCATAATGTCAGACTGTGCAGGGACAGACCCCCCAACTGGAAACATCTAACTGGACCTTCATTACAAGCTGCTTGCAATTAATTTATAAACTTCTAATAGGAATAGTAAAGGAATGGCATAACATAGAGTCATAAGAATAGATGTTCCAGAATTGCTTTTCCATGGGGAATGCAAGTATTTACTAAAACAGACAAGTCTGGAGAGTTTGCGGGTATTATTTTAGTAAATCTCTCACTAAAAAATGGTCTTTGCCTGTACCAGTACTGGTATCATCACCTTTTATGTATTACATGATTTTTTGTTAGGTTTTTGCAAAAATAAATGAAGAAAAAAAAAGTTTAATAAACCCCATCCAAAATGACTTGTTTTTACTGATGGTTCCTGGAATACATATGCTGCGTTTATAATCTTGGTGTGGTGCCATATTTGTTAAACAGCATGAAAATATTCATAAAGCGATAATGATTCCTTCAGTGTATGCAAAACTAGCTTTTAAGCAGAGATTTACGGTTGTGCTGCAGTACCCATTCTACTTACAATAAATCTAGCCGAGTAAAAGAAAAAACAAAAACAATAAAAGAGATAAAGATGACACAATTACTCTCTCTGTGATTGTTTTCTCTAAATGATAGGGATTTTTAGGAGAAATCACTAAGATAAATACTGCATAAATAATTAGGTATTTGTATCATTTATCCAAAGAAGTGCCCAAAACCATGTAAAACATGTAAACCTGAAAGTGATTATGATTAGAGTTTATCACTTTAGAGTTTTTTGTGTAGTATTACTGGTAGGATCACACTTAGGGCTTGTTCACACGAACGTATGGGTTGAGTTGCTGTATTGCGGACCGCATATGCGGATCCGCAATAAGCGGACACCGTTCCGTGTGCATTCCGCATCACGGATGCGGACCCATTGACTTGAATGGGTCCGCAAATCCGGAGATGCAAAGCGGAGCGGAACGGAAGCACGGAACGGAAACCCACGGAAGCACTACGGAGTGCTTCTGTGGGGTTCCATTCCGTACTTCCGTTTCACACAAAGATAGAACATGATTAATATTGTATATAGGACTGGCACTCATATATGGAATAGAGACATGGTTTATTATAATAAAAAAAATATATAAAAGTCAGCCTATCACATGTACAATCTTGATAAAATATCAATATCCACAATGACAAATCAAAAACACAATATCAATGTCATAAAATTCTAAAAAATCAGGAACGGTGCAGGAGCTGATGGCACTTTTTTGGTATTAGTATGGGCCTATAATGGACCTAGATGTCAATTATATACTATTGTCTTGGAAGACAGTAGTGCCGTCGGTTTCTGCCACCTTCAATGGTATTCCTCTTAAAAGGTCAAATTTCATATAACGCTTCCATGTACTATTCCCACAGACAGGAACTGGTTAACCCCATAAATCTCTGTGTGTTAAAAATGTCCCGTATCCACGGAGTTCAGAGATGAATGAGCAATCGGCGCTTTCAATAAGTTTTATAAAATGTGTCTATTTCCGACAGTAACTCTGCACTGTTGCAAACAAGTACTTTGCTGTTATAATTTTAGTTGCCAATAAAGTTCATCCTTCATGGAGAAATGACAGTATTCACTGTGGTTAACTTCACCTTCTCATAGAAGGATGTTATGCCTCCTGTTCGTTTTCCCACAAGTGTGGGCTTACCTCCGCTTGCGCTCTGTTCACTGGGACCGGTTAGTTAGTCTCTCTTTCCGCTTTATATGCCGGCGTCCCGGCTGCGGCGTTAGCGTACCTCGTGTTTCTCACCGCTGCTTATCACGTGGTAATCCTGTGTGAGGTATGTGGCTACTTGCTTCTGAGCGCTGGCGGGATGACGTGCTAGATCCTTTCTAATACGTGATGAGGAAATCCTTCTCTTTGTAAAAAGTGCACTTTATTCCAAGTAGAATTCGGGGTATCTTGTCCAGGATTTTTGCCAGGATATACGCCAAACGCGTTTCGGGGAGACGCTGTCCCCTTCCTCAGTGGCACTAGGTAGTGCCACTGAGGAAGGGGACAGCGTCTCCCCGAAATGCGTTTGGCGTATATCCTGGCAAAAATCCTGGACAGCGTTCGGGTGTCCGCTTGCTGAGCGGAGCGGAGGCTGAACGCTGTCAGACTGATGCATTCTGAGCGGATCCGCATCCACTCAGAATGCATTGGGGCAGTACGGATGCGTTCGTGGCCGCTTGTGAGAGCCTTCAAATGGAGCTCACAAGTGGAGCCCTGAACGCTAGTGTGAAAGTAGCCTTAGCTACAACTAAAGTTATATATACAGTACAGACCAAAAGTTTGGACACACCTTCTCATTCAAAGAGTTTTCTTTATTTTCATGACTATGAAAATTGTAGATTCACACTGAAGGCATCAAAACTATAAATTAACACATGTGGAATTATATACATAACAAACAAGTGTGAAACAACTGAAAATATGTCATATTCTAGGTTCTTCAAAGTAGCTACCTTTTGCTTTGATTACTGCTTTGCACACTCTTGGCATTCTCTTGATGAGCTTCAAGAGGTAGACCTCTGAAAGGGTTTTCACTTCACAGGTGTGCCCTGTCAGGTTTAATAAGTGGGATTTCTTGCCTTATAAATGGGGTTGGGACCATCAGTTGCGTTGAGGAGAAGTCAGGTGGATACATAGCTGATAGTCCTACTGAATAGACTGTTAGAATTTGTATTATGGCAAGAAAAATCAGCTAAGTAAAGAAAAACGAGTGGCCATCATTACTTTAAGAAATTAAGGTCAGTCAGTCAGCCGAAAAATTGGGAAAACTTTGAAAGTAAGGGCTATTTGACCATGAAGAAGAGTGATGGGGTGCTGCGCCAGATGACCTGGCCTCCACAGTCACCGGACCTTAACCCAATCGAGATGGTTTGGGGTGAGCTGGACCGCAGAGTGAAGGCAAAAGGGCCAACAAGTGCTAAGCATCTCTGGGAACTCCTTCAAGACTGTTGGAAGACCATTTCAGGGGACTACCAGAGTTTGCAAAGCAGTAATCAAAGCAAAAGGTGGCTACTTTGAAGAACCTAGAGTATGACATATTTTCAGTTGTTTCACACTTATTTGTTATGTATATAATTCCACATGTGTTAATTCATAGTTTTGATGCCTTCATAGTCATGAAAATAAAGAAAACTCTTTGAATGAGAAGCTGTGTCCAAACTTTTGGTCTGTACTGTATATATATTAGAAGGCTGAGTTTTCTCAGCCTGCATTTGGGGGAAGGGCGTAGATATATATACCCCCAGGGGGTGCATGCTGCTCATGTGCACTTCAGGTGCCCTCTCACCTCAAGCAACACGTCCTCTCTCACTGCGCACCTTCACAGGTAAGCAGGGCCCGACTGGGTTCGTCTCGAGCACCGCAAATCTCATCCGGCATCCCGGGTAAGTCCGCCCCTCCCCTGTTTCCTTTTCGCTCCCTACCCTGCAGCCTCCGTGTTTCCCTTCTTGGCCACTCGGCGTACGCTCCCGGGCCGGCTCCGCTCATATTTCCTGCCTGCCAGCGCTGTGGGTCACATGGGCCGAGAGCTCTGAGTCTCGCTGCTCGGGCTTCCTGTTTCCTCGGCAACAGAGTTCACGTCCGGACTGCGGCCACGTGACCCCGGCGCTTATTAGGAATGGAACAGTGTACCTCCATCTCCTAGGAGACAATGTGTGCCGCCTGAGAGCTGACGTCGCATCGCTGGTTCCATCTCTGGTACTAACACAACATACAAGAGGTGGGGGTAGAGCCAGTGATGTGATGAGGTGTCAGGTCCTGCAGTGCCTTTGCTCTGTCTCCGTTGGCTACTTTTACAGGGCACTAAGGACTGGCTAGGACTAGCAAGCTGGTGCTGCATTCTGGTTAGGTGGGCCTTTAGAGATGGGAGTCCTGGGCATTGCTTCCCCCCCCCCCCCTCACCCCCGATCCTAGAAGAATTTGTAATAAAAAATAAAAAAATGTCCTTATGTTTTATCTGAAATATACATTATGAAGCAACTCTGTATTAGTGGGAAAAAACACAGTATACCACTATGGTGATTTTTCCTTTATATGTATATATAATGAGTGTGTATAGTGTCTCCTTATTGCAATTAGATCAATGTATATATTTATAAACAAATTAATACAGCTCACATTCTTACCGTAATATATTCTTCCTGTGCCTTGCCTGTTAGCTTCAGCTGTTGCGGCCTTCACAGTCATCTTAACAGGTTCAACGAACCCCTCTTTGCCTCCTCGACTTCTGTCTAGGTCAAAGGTATGGTCCTCATCTCTGCTTGTTCTGCTCAAATTCACGTTTATTTCATGCTTGCACCTTCTGCATTCACAGGTTTTTTCCCAACAGGTCATTTAATTTTCATCCGACTAGGGTAACCTACCACGTCGGCCAGGTTACGTTTCAAATTCCAACTGCCTGGCACATTCTCAGGCCACATAGTTAATTTTCCTTAGGGTCAGCCTGCCATGTCGGCCAGGTATTCATTTGTCTAATGTTAACTGCCTGCCACTCCACTCAGGCCATGTAGTACGATTTGTTTAGGGTCAACCTACCACGTCGGTCAGGTTTATGTCTGTTAATATCTACCGCCTGTTAAGTTACTCAGGCCACGTAGTTCAAATTGCTCAGAACCAACCTGCCACGTCGGCCAGGTTACGTTTGTTAATGTTTAACCGCCTGCCACATTACTCAGGCCATGTAGTACAAATCGTTTATGGTAAACCTACCACGTCGGTCAGGTTTACGTCTGTTAATATCTACCGTCTGTTACGTTACTCAGGCCACGTAGTTCAAATTGCTCAGGGCCAACCTGCCACGTCGGCCATGTTACGTTTTTAATGTTTAACCACCTGCCACGTTACTCAGGCCACGTAGTACAATTTGTTTAGGGTCAACCTGCCATGCCGGCCAGGTTACGTTTGTTAATGTCCACTACCTGTTCCAGGCCATCTAGATCAAATCGATCAGGGTCAACCTGCCACGTTGACCAGGTCACGTTTGTTAATGTTAACCACCTATCACGTTACTCAGGCCACGTAGTACAAATTTGCTCAGGGTTGACCTGCCATACAGCCAGGTTTACGCTTCTAGGTCATTAGCCTGGTCCATCACCCAGGCCACATAGCTCATCTCACAACCGGGCCTCCGTCCGACAGGTCATTAGTCAAGTTCCATTGTCTATTACATTGCTGCCTGTACTTGTGTTTACATGTCATCACAAGGTCCCGTCATTCAATTCCTTCCCTAGTTATTCGCATTCGTGTTTTTTTCTCCAGGTCTTAGCTAATCTCTACCCAGGTAACAGTGCACCCAATAGCCGGTCACTTCCCTCTCTTCACCTTAATTTTCTTACTTTCACATCCTTCCGAGTCGCTCTCTCGCAGTCTTGTGGGTTCGCTACCGTCTGCTCTCAGCTATCAACCAATTCATCTTCTATTCTATTGCACAATTCGGGGTTGCTCTGGTTCGTTCCACGTCATGACTAGGCTTAATTTTTCTTGCTTCACAGTTGCAGTCATGTCGCACGTATCGGATATCGAGGACGCTGTCTCAGTTCCGGAATCTTAACCCTTCGACCATGCTCCCTGCGAAACTGGACCGTACCTAGGTTAATTGCGGAACTACACCATTGAGGCATTCGCCATCTGGCTTCCGCTCGGAAGGCTGAACTATATAGACTTTTGGTTACCAGCACATCAGCTCCTGCTGAGGATCAAGTGTCTATGTCCACCATCCAACTCTCCCTGCAACAGTTGCATGCATCCATCAACAGCATCTCCAGCGTGGTTTCAGATATGCAGTCTCGGCTGCTTGCTGTCGAGTCCCGCACCTCCATGGCCGATACTTCAGTCCCACCTGTTTCAGTCCCCTCCACTTCCCGCTGCCTCTCTCCAGGTAGGGTTCTCAGTACCCCTGCCATTGCACCTTCCTATTTAGTTCCCGAGAATATTAGAAAGGATATTTTTGCAGGGAGGGATGTCAATCTTGCCTCCATACTTATCGCCACCCACGATACCATTGAGAATAAGACAATCGCCTACGGCGATGTGTCCATAATCCTCAAGTCTAAAGACACCCGTCTAAATAAGAAGCTGTCTATACCAGAATTCGTTCAGGCTTTCAGTCTCTTCAGGGACATCGTTTGCTCTGCCCAGCCAGAGAGACGGGAGGAACTGGACATTTATTTCTACAGGGTCACCGACCTGGGGCATAAGTATGGTGGTTTCACTTTCTACGACTACCACCGCTCCTTCTCAGCCAAAGCCGCCAAAGCCGCCTTAGCTCAGTTTAGGCATGTCACCAACTGGGCCGTATTAGATATGGAACTTTTCTGCCGGCACTTCGCAGGTCTCAAGGCCCCTTCCTGCGCATCTTGCCAGTCCATTCCCCATTGTCCGATTGGTGCCCCAATTTAGCCTCCTCTTCTCAAGATAGGCACGTCCCTGGTCCATCCGGCCTCCAAAGGCAGTCTCCAGCAGTGGATAAATTGGGTAGACTCATAGTTTCGCTAGGCAAAAGTCAAATCTGTAATAACTATAATCTCTCAGTCTGTATTTATAACAAGTGTCGAGCTCTCCATGTCTGCTTAGTTTGCTTCAGGGCCCACCCCCAAACCACCTGCCCTCATAGATCTTCAAAGCATTCCTGACTAGTCGAGGTCAATGTAGAGCTGTTAGCATCCCTTCTGCTGAATCACCACAATCCTTCCTTCATCCAATTTTTGGTTTCCGGCTTTACAGGGTTTTTCACACGGGGCTCGTAGCCCTGCCTCAGTCCACCTGGGAGGGAAATAATCTTCTGTCTGCAGTTAAGGATCCTGATTCTGTAAGTATCGTGCCCCAGTCCGAGCTCCAAAAGGGCTTTCTAATCGGCCCTTTTTCTACAGTTTCTTTCGACTACTGGAGGCTTAGCCCTATCGGAATTGTTACAAAGAAATTTTCAAATAAAAAACGCTTAATTTACGACCTTTTAGCTCCTCATGGTTCTCACATACCCAGTCTTAACTCTTTGATTCCATCCGAAGAGTTTTCCATGCACTATTCCTCAGTAGATGAAGCTACCCAGTTGATCCTGCTGGCAGGAAGAGGTGCATGGTTAACAAAAGTAGACATCACTGATGCCTTCAAGTTGCTGCCTGTCCAGGCACAGCTTTGGAAATTTTATGGTATAAAATGGATGGATAAGTATTACTTCGCGAACAGGTTGACTTTCTGATCCAAAAGCAGTCCATGGTTGTTTGACCAGTTTGCGCAAGCTCTGCACTGGATTTTGGTTAACCATTGTCACTGCCCAATGGTTATTCAATATCTAGATGACTTTCTTTTGATAGAAGAACCAGGTCATGAGCCCGACAGGCTAGCGTCCCTACTGCAACTTTTTTCAAAACTTAACGTTCCAGTTGCACAGTCAAAAACAGAGGGTTCTTCCATGACCGTCACATTCCTGGGCATCGTTCTGGATTCCGTCATGATGGAAGCAAGGCTTCCGGAAGAAAAGTTGGCAAAAATAAAAAACACCATATCCAAATCAGTAACATCTAATACCCTCACCAAGGCAGATTTGCAGTCCTTATTAGGCATGGTAAACTTTGCCACGAGAGTCATGCCCCAAGGCAGGGCCTTCATTTCCAGGTTGCTCCAGTTACTTCCCACGGCTGCCAAACTGGACACCACCATTAATTTTGATTCAAAAGCCTTAGCCGACCTGGCAATGTGGGATAGATTTTTGTCCTAATGGAATGGTGTTTCCTTGTTCGTTCCACAATGGAGCCCTGCTTCCCCCACAGTTTTCTCGGATGCAGCCGCGTCCAGCGGCTTTGCTGCAATCTTTGACAGACAATGGTCTGCAGGTCCTTGGCCACCAGAAATATCGAGGAAGCCCTAAAATCTTCATCATTGCTAGAAATGTATCCTATCGTAGCAGCAGATCAAGTTTGCGGTAGGCACTGGGCCAATTCCCCAGTCGTCTTTATTACAGACAACCAGTCTGTAGTTGAAATACTCGCCAAGGGAAGATCCAGATCCCCCTAATTATGTCTTTTTTGGGCAAGTTGGTCTGGCTTTCAATGGGTTACAATTTAAATTTTTTTCAGCAGGCATATCCAGGGCTCTAAGAACCTGGCGGCAGACGCCCTTTCACCATTTAACCTCCCCGCTTTTTTTCAGGTAATGCCAGAAGCGGACCGAACAGGACTAACCCCGCCATTCTTTCATACCCTGACAATGGACTAAATTCCCACATTGCTTCCACAAAAGCTATTATCCATAGGTCACTGTCTTGCTTTCATATCCCGGGGCCAACACCGATAAAACTACATACATTCTGGCGTTTCTGGCTTACTGTCACACGGAGCTCAAGCTCTCCTACACTACCTTCAGATTATATTTTGCTGGAGTCCAGCATTATTTTATGCTCGAGCATCCGGATAGTGCTTCAGTTTTTTCGTCTCAGGCGGTAAAGAGGGAGGCGCCTCTTTCCTGTCTGCGGTACAACCGCATGTTTATCTTTATACTGCGTCCTACCTGTTATCGTCGGTACCTCAAGCGGCACTAGTCTGATGAAGGCACGGATGTGCCGAAACGTTACTGACCTTGCCGTAGCAACCACCACTGTGTACTTAATAAAACGAAAATTGCAGTTTATACAATTTCGGCTGGAGTCTTTGTATCTACTATTGGCAGGGGTGGGAACCCTACTCCAGCAACAAATCCACCGCGTGCTACAAGGGCTCTGCTTGTAAGTATTTTTGTTTAAGATACATTGCATGGTAGTCCTTGGTCGGACTGGTTTCAGATAGACACCGTCTCAGTTAGTCCATGTTATTGCTTTATTTTTGATTGGTCTTCCATTCTTTATCACTGACTATTATCAAGTGTTACATATGCCCATTCAACATGTATGTGATGTATTAGTGTATCACCCTTACTTTGTACTTCTGTGCATTATTCTACTGTAAAAGTGTATTCTCATCTTTGTTTACTTAATAATAAATATACAATTATAAAAAATATATATATAAAATGCGCAGGTTGCACGTCTCCATGGCTGAAAGTACAAAAAGCAAAAACAAACATAATGCAACAGCACTCTGCAAACACAA
Source organism: Bufo bufo (assembly GCF_905171765.1). NCBI lineage: Eukaryota > Metazoa > Chordata > Amphibia > Anura > Bufonidae > Bufo > Bufo bufo. Next base: position 137,844,093 of record NC_053390.1, on the reverse strand, counting down.
ATAATACAGTAAATACAATAGTGCCATACTCACTATAGAAAATGTACTAGTGTTGATGCTACATTATACAGTTGAAACCAGAAGTTGACATACACTATATAAAAAGACACATATGCATGTTTTTCTCAATATCTGACATGAAATCAGAATAAACCTTTCCTGTTTTTGGTCAATTAGGATTACCATAATTATTATTATTTGCCAAATGCCAGAATAATAAGAGAGAGGATGTTTTAACCCTTTAAACCCCGGGCCTGTTTTCACCTTCCTGCCCAGGCCATTTTTTGAAAATCTGACATGTCACTTTATGTGGTAATAACTTTAAAACGCTTTTACTTATACAGGCCATTCTGAGATTTTTTTTCTCTTCACATATTGTACTTCATAACACTGGTAAAATGGAGTAAAAAAAAATCATTTTTATTTATAAAAAAATACAAAATTTACCAAAAATTTGGAAACATTAGCAAATTTCCAAATTTCAATTTCTCTACCAAATGGCTTCTGGAAGGCAGATTTCACCAGAATAATTCTCAGGCGCCATACACCCTGTACAGAATTATTAGGCAAATTAGTATTTTGACCACATCATCCTCTTTATGCATGTTGTCTTACTCCAAGCTGTATAGGCTCGAAAGCCTACTACCAATTAAGCATATTAGGTGATGTGCATCTCTGTAATGAGAAGGGGTGTGGTCTAATGACATCAACACCCTATATCAGGTGTGCATAATTATTAGGCAACTTCCTTTCCTTTGGCAAAATGGGTCAAAAGAAGGACTTGACAGGCTCAGAAAAGTCAAAAATAGTGAGATATCTTGCAGAGGGATGCAGCACTCTTAAAATTGCAAAGCTTCTGAAGTGTGATCATCGAACAATCAAGCGTTTCATTCAAAATAGTCAACAGGGTCGCAAGAAGCGTGTGGAAAAACCAAGGTGCAAAATAACTGCCCATGAACTGAGAAAAGTCAAGCGTGCAGCTACCAAGATGCCACTTGCCACCAGTTTGGCCATATTTCAGAGCTGCAACATCACTGGAGTGCCCAAAAGCACAAGGTGTGCAATACTCAGAGACATGGCCAAGGTAAGAAAGGCTGAAAGACGACCACCACTGAACAAGACACACAAGCTGAAACGTCAAGACTGGGCCAAGAAATATCTCAAGACTGATTTTTATAAGGTTTTATGGACTGATGAAATGAGAGTGAGTCTTGATGGGCCAGATGGATGGGCCCGTGGCTGGATTGGTAAAGGGCAGAGAGCTCCAGTCCGACTCAGATGCCAGCAAGGTGGAGGTGGAGTACTGGTTTGGGCTGGTATCATCAAAGATGAGCTTGTGGGGCCTTTTCGGGTTGAGGATGGAGTCAAGCTCAACTCCCAGTCCTACTGCCAGTTTCTGGAAGACACCTTCTTCAAGCAGTGGTACAGGAAGAAGTCTGCATCCTTCAAGAAAAACATGATTTTCATGCAGGACAATGCTCCATCACGGGCGTCCAAGTACTCCACAGCGTGGCTGGCAAGAAAGGGTATAAAAGAAGAAAATCTAATGACATGGCCTCTTTGTTCACCTGATCTGAACCCCATTGAAAACCTGTGGTCCATCATCAAATGTGAGATTTACAAGGAGGGAAAACAGTACACCTCTCTGAACAGTGTCTGGGAGGCTGTGGTTGCTGCTGCACGCAATGTTGATGGTGAACAGATCAAAACACTGACAGAATCCATGGATGGCAGGCTTTTGAGTGTCCTTGCAAAGAAAGGTGGCTATATTGGTCACTGATTTGTTTTTGTTTTGTTTTTGAATGTCACAAATGTATATTTGTGAATGTTGAGATGTTATATTGGTTTCACTGGTAAAAATAAATAATTGAAATGGGTATATATTTGTTTTTTGTTAAGTTGCCTAATAATTATGCACAGTAATAGTCACCTGCACACACAGATATCCCCCTAAAATAGCTAAAACTAAAAACAAACTAAAAACTACTTCCAAAAATATTCAGCTTTGATATTAATGAGTTTTTTGGGTTCATTGAGAACATGGTTGTTGTTCAATAATAAAATTAATCCTCAAAAATACAACTTGCCTAATAATTCTGCACTCCCTGGATTGCAATTGAACACACCCTGAGGTTGCCCTAGAGTGGAAACCCCCAAAAAGTGACCCCATTCTGGAAACAACACCCCTCAAGGAGTATTTCATGGTGTGTGGTGATCACTTCACATCGAGTGTTTCACAGAATTAGGAAACGCTTGGTTGTGAAAATGAAAAATTGCTATTTTTTCCCCAAAAAGTTGCTTTACACCCACATTTTTCACTTTCACAAGGGGTAACAGGACAAAATGCACCCCACATTTTGTTCCCCATTTCCCCCCGAATACGTCAACACCCAATGTGCTCTCATAAAATGATGTGTTGGCGCATGGCAGGGCTCTAGATACAAACATCTAAATATTTAGACCTTTTGCTGACCTGAATTGGCAGATTTTAGCTGCCATGTCGGATTTAAAAAATTTCCAGAGGTACCCAGAAATGAAAAACCCCAAGAAGTGACCCCATTTCGGAAAGAGCACCCCCGTACGAACATTTTAAGTGGTGGAAAGGGTACTTTTTACCAAACAGGTGTCTCACAGAAGGCAGAAATACTAGAGAGAGGATTTCAAAGCACACATTTGTAAAAATGAAAAATTACAAGCAGACCCCAATTTTTCACTTTCACAAGGGGTTAAAGGAGAAAATGCACCCCAGTATATGTTCCCTATTTTCTCCTCATTTTTCAAATACCCCACATGTGCTCGTAGCCTGCTGTATTGGCGCACAGCAGGCCGCTACAGGCAAAGTGCAAAATATGATTTTAGCAGGCCTGAATTGGCAGACATGGATTTTAGCTGCCATTTCGCATTTAAAACATTTCCAGAGGTCCCCAGAAATAAAAAAAAACACCTAAGAAGTGACCCCATTTCGGAAAGAGCACCCCCGTATGAACATTTTAAGTGGTGGAAAGGGTACTTTTTACCAAACAGGTGTCTCACAGAAGGCAGAAATACTAGAGAGAGGATTTCAAAGCACACATTTGTAAAAATGAAAAATTACAAGCAGACCCCAATTTTTCACTTTCACAAGGGGTTAAAGGAGAAAATGCACCCAAGTATATGTTCCCCATTTTCTCCTCATTTTGCGAACACCCCATATGTGCTCGTAGCCTGCTGTATTGGCGCACAGAAGGGCTCCAGAGGCAAAGTGCAAAATATGTTTTTTGCAGGCCTGGATTGGCAGACATGGATTTTAGCTGCCATGTCGCATTTAAAAAATTTCCAGAGGTCCCCAGAAATGAAAAACCCCAAGAAGTGACCCCATTTCGGAAAGAGCACCCCCGTACAAACATTTAAAGTGGTGGAAAGGGTACTTTTTACCAAACAGGTGTCTCACAGAAAAGATTATTTAGTGGTTGTTGGAAAGTAGGTATGCAAATCAGAGATATGGAAATATTACAGGGCGCATAAAGGATGAAATTAAAAATCCATGGATGAGTAGTAGGTTCGGAAGCATTCTTTCATGCAGAGGCCTGATTTATCAGGGCAGGTGTCGCTCTGACAAATGGTGTCCTTTCGTATTCCCCTTTTGTAACAAACCCGACATCTTTTTTGGGTCTTTCCTCTTTTTGCTGTTTGTGGCACTTCACCAGGGAAATGTTGTCCTGGTACAACACGGGCACCATGATCTTCTGAAGTACTCGGGCCCTCCCCTTCCTGACTGATTTATTAGGGCCTTGATTACTGCCTCTTGAATTTGAAGGAAAGTTCCTGTGTGGCCTGCAGTTCTATGTAAAATGTACGCATTGTACATTGCCATCTGTACAATGTATACGGCAAGCTTTTTGTACCACACCTTAGTTTTACGCATGGCACTGTAGGGCTTCAGAACTTGATCGGACAGATCAACCCCTCCCATGTGCCTGTTGTAATCAAGGATGCAGTCTGGCTTGTTGACAGGGGTAGTGGTACCTTGCACTTGGGCAGGAGAACTGGTGTTTGTGTGAATGGTGGTTAGTACAAGGACATCCCTCTTGTCCTTGTACTTAACCGCCAGCATGTTCTCATGGCGGAGAGCCTTACTGTCACCTTTTTGAAGTAGTTGCCCTACCAGGGATATAGGGAGCCCTCTCTGATTTTTTCGCACTGTGCCGCAAGCCACAGTACCTCAGGCTTTTAGGGACATAAATAGGGGGATGCTGGTGTAATAGTTATTTACATAGAGGTGATAACCATTATCCAGCAGTGGGTGCAGTAAGTCCCACACAATCTTGCCAGTAACTCCTAGGACGGGGGGGCATTCAGGGGGTTGTATCTGGGAATCTTTCCCCTCATAAACCCAGAACCTGTAGGTGTACCCGGAGGTACTTTCGCACAGCTTGTACATTTTTATTCCATACCGTGCCCGCTTGCTGGGCAGGTACTGGTGAAATTTAACCCTTCCTTTAAAATGTACAAGGGACTCGTCTATGCTAATTTCTTTTTCTGGGGTGAACACCTCTGTAAATTTGGAGTTGAGGTGCTCCAGGAGGGGTCTTATTTTGAATAGAAGGTCAAAATTTGGGTCATTTTGGGGGGGCACTGTGCGTTATCATTATAATGTAGGAATTTGAAAATGCATTCAAATCTTGAGCGGGACAAGGCCATATTGTAAATTGGAGTGTGTTACAAGACATCTGAACTCCAATATGGTCTCATTTCGTTTTTTTTTACCAGGCCCATATGCAGCAACAGCCCCCAAAACTTCATAATGTTTGCTACATTTACAGGGGTGCAACCTAGGGGTCTAGCATATGAGGATGTTGGGTTTTGAGAAATAAACTGCTGGGCGTACAAATTTGTTTGGGTCACCATCAAATTTATGAGATCGTCAGAGAAATAGATTTTGAAAAAAATCTATTTCTGTGAAGCCTGTGCAGTCAATCTGGATTCCAGAGTTTCCCACAATCTCTGGAATTTGGGGCTCATAATCCTCAGGCGGTGTGGACCATAGGGGATCAGGGGGGGGCTACTTCATCTCTCCTGGGGCGTCTACTTGAGGGTCCCTCATCACCGGATGACGATGATGATGGAGTAGAGGAATGTGGTATCCTCTTCTCCCTCACTTGCAGATTCCGTTTCAGAGGCAAGGATGGCGTATGCCTCCTCAGCGGAGTACATTCTCTGGGATGAATTGGACATTTTTATTTTTATTGGTGTATGTAAAGTGAAAAGTGTCAGGGGGGTGTATGTAGTGATTTAACACGTGAGGGGGCTTGTAATGAATTAATTAAAATAAAATTTATGATAAAGAAAAAAAAGAGAAAGAAAGAAAAGAGAAAAAGATAAGTGAAAGAATAAAACAAAAATGTAGAAAAAAAGGCTCCAAAAAAAAATTAAAAAAGGCACTAAACCTGAGCAGACGCAGTCGGTAATCGACATTAATGACCGGCGCTCAACAGGTGCAGTTAAAAAATCAAAAATACTACTAACTAAAATTGATATATATATATATATATATATAATCACAGCTCGCACACAGAAAAAGTGGTGCAGAGCCAAAAAAAAGCCATAGGCTGGAGAGTTGCTTCAGCTAATCGCAGCGCTGGGAAGGGACACCTGTCATCAGCCCACTCCCACCTCTAGCCAAGCCAAGCCTCCCTGCAGCTCCATACATTGCCGGTGCTGCGATGGGCTGGTCTTCACTAGCCAGTCAATCGCAGCGATCGGGGCTGTAGGGGGGCGGAAAAACTCTTAGTCTCCCTCAGCCAAGATGGCTGACTGCCGATTAGTGCAGTCAGCTTACACCGGTCACTGCGCGATTCGGCGCGGTGACCGGAGTTATCCATGACGGCTATTATGTCAAGATGCGGTAAGTCACCGACTTTCATGACGTAATAGTACGTCATGTGTCAAGAAGGGGTTAAGGCATTTTTATTACTTTCTTCAAAGTCAAGTTTACATACACTTCATTACTCTTTGGTACCATTGCCCTTAAACTGTATGACTTGGGTCAAACGTTTTGGATCTCCTTCCACAAGCTTCTCACAATAGTTGGTCGGAATTTGGGCCCATTCCTCCTGACAAAACTGGTGTAACTGAGCTATGTTTGTTGGTCGCCTTGCTCGCACCTGCCTTTTTAGCTTTGCCCATAAATTTTCAATAGGATTGAGATCAGGGCTTTGTGATTACCACTGCAAAACATTGTCTTTGTTATCCTTAAGCCACTTTATAACCAGTTTGGCAGTATGCTGTCACGGATGAAGCTGCAGATAGCTGGAACATAAATAAACGACCGACTGGCTTGATCCCAAACTAAGGAGCATATAGGTGAGCCCTATAAAACTCTAAGAGATCTCCCTGACTGCTATGCACATGCAAGGGTCTCAATGGTAGACGATTGCATGCCCACGTACCTAAGGCTAAGTGACACCTGAAAACCCTATAATAGTGAGGGGACACGACCACCGGCTCCCTGCACTTAATACGGAAGGAGTCAGGGTCAACTAGAATCAAGACAGCAAGGAAACACAATAAAGGAAAAGACTTATCTTGAGGAAACAGCAGCAGCAGCCTCCAGCAGTGAACACTTCATCCAGGAAGTAGTATAAACCGCAAAGTGAGGCAGTATGGGAGGGAATATAAAGAAAGACGATTAGTCTAAATAAGTGACAACTGGCAGAAGGAAAGGAGATGACAAAGTGAAACCAAAACAAAGAACGTCATACAAGAGGTAGAGAAGAACATCTGCCAGACCTTCTCACAGAACTGGCGGTGACATATGCTTATGGTCATTGTCGATTCGGAAGACCCATTTCCTACCAAGCTTTAACTTCCTGGCTGATGTCTTGAGATGTTGCTTCAGTATTTCCACATAATCTTCTTTCATCATGATGCCCTCTATTTTGTGACGTGCACCAGTCCCTCCTGCAGCAAAACAACCCCACAACATGATGCTGCCACTGCCGTGTTTCACAGTTGGGATGGTGTTCTTAGGCTTCTCGCTTTTTCCTCTAAACGTAACCATGGTCATTATGGCCAAAAAGTTCAATTTTAGTTTCGTCAGACCACAGGACATGTCTCCAAAAATGTAGGTCTTTGTTCCTGTATGCATTTGCAAACATTAATCTGGCTTTTTTATGTTTCTTTTAGAGTAATGGCTTCTTCCTGGCAGAGTGGCCTTTCAGCCCATGTTGATATAGTACTTGTTGTTTAACTGTGGATATGTAATGACCGGCATCACACACAGGGAGGGAAAGCCCTGCCCAAGGGAGAGGGAAAGGTGGTGACCCCTGACTCACCTTGCGGCTGGCACCTGACTGCCCTGACGTCCCTAGACGGGTTCCTCACCCGTGCGGCGATCACGTGCCTAAACCCTGGCTTTCCCTAGAATGAGCCCTAGATAGTGAACCGGCCGGTGGGATCGCTAGGCCGCACCACTGACACTAAGAGGGAAACACCAGGGAGAGGACAGACAATACAGACAAACACATACACCCAGGTGGGCGACCACAGCAGACCACAAAGGTCCAACAGGGATCCGGAGGGTAACGTTCTGGACCAACTACCAGAGAACGCAGCAACACAGCTCCAGAGGGTCAGAATAGAAGTCCAGGCAGGAAGCTCTATATCTGGCAACCAGAGAAGTGTGAGAGGGGAATATAAGGAGGTTGGGAGTGCTGGACAAGGAACAGCTGAGGAGAAGGAGCTACGGATCCCTGAGTGAGCCAAAAAGGGTTGCAAAGCAAACTCAGAAAGCTACCATAAGAAAACAGCCCTATCTTACATAGAGCGCGCAGCCAACCGCTGCGACTTCCTGACCCTGGGTATAACGGAGTCAGGCGTGGTTCTTGACACCCTCGTGACAGGATATTGACACAATCTTAGCTTCCACCATTATCTTCACAAAGGTCTTTTTGTTTTTGTTCTTGGGTTGATATGCACATGCTGGACCAAAGCATATTCATCTCTTGGACACAGAACCCGTCTCCTTCGTGAGCGGTATGATCGCTGGACATTCCAATCTTTTGTACTTGCATATAACTGTTTGTACAGATGAACGAAGCACCTTCGGGTATCTTAAAATGGCACCCAAAGTTGAGCCAGACTTGTGCAAGTCCACAATTCTCTTCCTGATATCTTGGCTGATTTCTTTAGACTTTCCCATGATGCTACACAAAGAAGCAGTGTGTTTCAGGTGTGCACCTATATACGTCCACAGGTGTGTCTCTAACTAACTCAGATGTTGCCAACAAACCTAACAGAAGCTTTCAAATACATGACATCATTATATGGGCAGTCCAGAATTGTTTAAAAGCATAGTAATCTTAGTGTATGTAAACTTTTGACATTGCAGAAAGTAATAAAAATGCCTTAAAACATTCTCTCTCTCTCTCATTATTCTGGTATTTGGCAAATAATAATTATGGTAATCCTAATTGACCAAAAACAGGAAAGGTTTATTCTCATTTCATGTCAGATATTGAGAAAAACATGCATATGTGTCTTTTTATATAGTGTATGTCCACTTCTGGTTTCAACTGTAAATGTGTGATTCTTGGCAAATTCATTTTGTTCAAAATTACTTGTACCTGTCAATGACAAGGCGATCTCTTTAGGACAGAGACCTACACTAAATGCTACCTACTCGGGTGCCATCTGGCCTCCATTAAGTTCAGGGAATGCAGGTTCCACACGCATGCTGAGCGCACTCTGTATTTTACCTTTCCTGCTGCCGAATAGCTTCCATTCAATTCAGGAAGAGCAGGTTACAACTTTATACTTGCAGTAATTAAAATCTGCCTGTGGGACAAACAGATTATTTAGGAATGCACAAACGACCAATGGAGTCAGCCACAAATACCTGTACAGAACCAGCAGAACATCATTTTGAGGTGTTAAAGGGTTATTCCCATCTTGGACATTGGGGCATATCGCCAGGATATGCCCTCAATGTCTGGTAGGAGCGGGTCCCACCTCTTGGACCTGCACCTATACTTAGAACGGAGCCTGCAAAGTACAGGAGGGCGCACTGCGCATGAGCAGCCACCCTCGATTCATTTCTATGGGTGTGCCGAAAATAGATGAGCACTGGCCCGGCTATTTCCGTAAACTCTATAGAAGTGAATAGAGGGCGGCTGCTCATCATTTTTAAGAGGTGGGACCCGCTCCTATCAGACATTGAGGGCATATCTTAGAGATATGCCCCAATGTCCAAGATGGGGATACACCTTTCATGATAGTGACATGGAGGTCACTTCTGAGTCTGTCACTGAGCCTTGGAGCCAGGAGTTACATTATTCCTCTTGCTTTTTTCCTTTTCCTTTCTTTTTTTTCTTTTCTTTTTCAGTCTCTTTTTATTAAAGGGGCTGTCTCACTTCAGAAAGTTGCATTTATCATGTAGAGAAAGTTAATACAAGACACTTACTAATGTATTGTTATTATCAATATTGCTTCCTCTGCTGGCTGGATACATTTTTCTTTCACATTATACACTGCTCGTTTGCATGGTTATAGACCACCCTGCACTCCATCAGTGGTGGTCGTGCTTGTACACTATAGGAAAAAGCATCAGCCTCTATGGTGGCCTGGACCATGGCAGCGCATATAGGCTAGTGCTTTTTCCTATAGTGTGCAAGCACGACCACCACTGATGGATTGCAGGGTGGTCTGTAACCATGGAAACGAGCCGTGTATAATGTGATAGAAAAATGAATCCAGCCAGCAAAGGAATGAATATGGACAATCACAATACAATAGTAAGTGTCTTGTATTGACTTTCTCTACATGATAAATGCCACTTACTGAAGTGAGACGACCCCTTTAACCACCTCCGGACCGCTGTACGCACAGACGCGTCCTGGAGGTGGTTGATTGATTCCGAGTGGACGCGCCGGCGCGTCCTCTCGCGAGACGCGAGATTTCCTGTGAACGCGCGCACACAGGCGCGCGCGCTCACAGGAACGGAAGGTAAGAAAGTGGATCTCCAGCCTGCCAGCGGCGATCGTTCGCTGGCAGGCTGGAGATGTGATTTTTTTAACCCCTAACAGGTATATTAGACGCTGTTTTGATAACAGCGTCTAATATACCTGCTACCTGGTCCTCTGGTGGTCCCCTTTGTTTGGATCGACCACCAGAGGACACAGGTAGCTCAGTAATATGTTGCACCAAGCACCACACTACACTACACCCCCCCCCCGTCACTTATTAACCCCTTATTCACCCTTGATCACTCCTGATCACCCCATATAGACTCCCTGATTACCCCCCTGTCATTGATTACCCCCCTGTCATTGATCAACCCCCTGTAAAGCTCCATTCAGACGTCCGCATGATTTTTACGGATTCACTGATAGATGGATCGGATCCGCAAAACGCACACGGACGTCTGAATGGAGCCTTACAGGGGCATGATCAATGACTGTGGTGATCACCCCATATAGACTCCCTGATCACCCCCCTGTCATTGATCAACCCCCTGTAAAGCTCCATTCAGACGTCCGCATGATTTTTACGGATCCACTGATAGATGGATCGGATCCGCAAAACGCACACGGACGTCTGAATGGAGCCTTACAGGGGCATGATCAATGACTGTGGTGATCACCCCATATAGACTCCCTGATCACAACCCTGTCATTGATTACCCCCCTGTCATTGATCACACCCCTGTAAAGCTCCATTCAGACGTCCGCATGATTTTTACGGATCCACTGATAGATGGATCGGATCCGCAAAACGCACACGAACGTCTGAATGGAGCCTTACAGGGGCATGATCAATGACTGTGGTGATCACCCCATATAGACTCCCTGATCACCCCCCTGTCATTGATTACCCCCCTGTCATTGATCACACCCCTGTAAAGCTCCATTCAGACGTCCACATGATTTTTACGGATCCACTGATAGATGGATCGGATCCGCAAAACGCACACGGACGTCTGAATGGAGCCTTACAGGGGCGTGATCAATGACTGTGGTGATCACCCCATATAGACTCCCTGATCACCCCCCTGTCATTGATCACCCCCCTGTCATTGATCACCCCTCTGTAAGGCTCCATTCAGACATTTTTTTGGCCCAAGTTAGCGGAAATTATTTTTTTTTTCTTAAAAAGTCTCATATTCCACTAACTTGTGTCAAAAAATTAAATCTCACATGAACTCACCATACCCCTCACGGAATCCAAATGCGTAAAATTTTTTAGACATTTATATTCCAGACTTCTTCTCACGCTTTAGGGCCCCTAGAATGCCAGGGCAGTATAAATACCCCAAATGTGACCCCATTTCGGAAAGAAGACACCCCCAGGTATTCCGTGAGGGGCATATTGAGTCCATGAAAGATTTAAATTTTTGTCCCAAGTTAGCGGAAAGGGAGACTTTGTGAGAAAAAAATAAATAAAATCAATTTCCGCTAACTTGTGGCAAAAAAAAAAAAAATTTCTATGAACTCGCCATGCCCCTCATTGAATACCTTGGGGTGTCTTCTTTCCAAAATGGGGTCACATGTGGGGTATTTATACTGCCCTGGCCTTCTAGGGGCCCTAAAGCGTGAGAAGAAGTCTGGGATCCAAATGTCTAAAAATGCCCTCATAAAAGGAATGTGGGCCCCTTTGCGCATTTAGGCTGCAAAAAAGTGTCACACATGTGGTATCGCCGTACTCAGGAGAAGTTGGGGAATGTGTTTTGGGGTGTCATTTTACATATACCCATGCTGGGTGAGAGAAATATCTTGGCAAAAGACAACTTTTCCCATTTTTTTATACAAAGTTGGCATTTGACCAAGATATTTATCTCACACAGCATGGGTATATGTAAAATGACACCCCAAAACACATTCCCCAACTTCTCCCGAGTACGGCGATACCACATGTGTGGCACTTTTTTGCAGCCTAGGTGGGCAAAGGGGCCCACAATCCAAAGAGCACCTTTCGGATTTCACAGGTCATTTACCTACTTACCACACATTAGGGCCCCTGGAAAATGCCAGGGCAGTATAACTACCCCACAAGTGACCCCATTTTGGAAAGAAGACACCCCAAGGTATTCCGTGAGGGGCATGGCGAGTTCCTAGAATTTTTTATTTTTTGTCACAAGTTAGTGGAAAATGATGATTTTTTTTTTTTTTTCCTTACAAAGTCTCATATTCCACTAACTTGTGACAAAAAATAAAAACTTCCATGAACTCACTATGCCCATCAGCGAATACCTTGGGGTGTCTTCTTTCCAAAATGGGGTCACTTGTGGGGTAGTTATACTGCCCTGGCATTCTAGGGGCCCAAATGTGTGGTAAGGAGTTTGAAATCAAATTCTGTAAAAAATGACCAGTGAAATCCGAAAGGTGCTCTTTGGAATATGGGCCCCTTTGCCCACCTAGGCTGCAAAAAAGTGTCACACATCTGGTATCTCCGTACTCAGGAGAAGTTGGGGAATGTGTTTTGGGGTGTCAGTTTACATATACCCATGCTGGGTGAGAGAAATATCTTGGCAAAAGACAACTTTTCCCATTTTTTTATACAAAGTTGGCATTTGACCAAGATATTTATCTCACCCAGCATGGGTATATGTAAAAAGACACCCCAAAACACATTCCTCAACTTCTCCTGAATACAGAGATACCACATGTGTGACACTTTTTTGCAGCCTAGGTGGGCAAAGGGGCCCATATTCCAAAGAGCACCTTTCGGATTTCACTGGTCATTTTTTACAGAATTTGATTTCAAACTCCTTACCACACATTTGGGCCCCTAGAATGCCAGGGCAGTATAACTACCCCACAAGTGACCCCATTTTGGAAAGAAGAGACCCCAAGGTATTTCGTGATGGGCATAGTGAGTTCATAGAACTTTTTATTTTTTGTCACAAGTTAGTGGAATATGAGACTTTGTAAGAAAAAAATAAATAAAAATCATCATTTTCCGCTAACTTGTGACAAAAAATAAAAAGTTCTATGAACTCACTATGCCCAGCAGCGAATACCTTAGGGTGTCTACTTTCCGAAATGGGGTCATTTGTGGGGTGTTTGTACTGTCTAGGCATTGTAGAACCTCAGGAAACATGACAGGTGCTCAGAAAGTCAGAGCTGCTTCAAAAAGCGGAAATTCACATTTTTGTACCATAGTTTGTAAACGCTATAACTTTTACCCAAACCATTTTTTTTTTACCCAAACATTTTTTTTTATCAAAGACATGTAGAACAATAAATTTAGAGCAAAATTTATATATGGATCTCGTTTTTTTTGCAAAATTTTACAACTGAAACCGAGCAATAAACCGTGAAAGTAGTGTAGGTCAGAAGTGTAAAAAGTGGCCTGGTCTTTCAGGGTGTTTAAGCACTGGGGGCTGAGGTGGTTAAACATTGCATTGAAAAAACAATGGAGGCACACAAAGTACAGAATAACATTTTCCAGTACATAAATGAAATGTGTTACATTTTGAACCAATTTTATTGAAAATCTTCATATACTTCAGGGGTATTGTGAGAGTACTATATAACTCTGGGATTCTAACTAAATGCAACAATTTTTGACTCCATACCCAGATCATGTCCCAAACTCTTGTGGGGTGCTGTCATTAGCTCAAGAACATGTTCGGGTATAAAGTGAATATCAGGATAGGCAGGAAAGGGGGTTGGTAGGGGTTGGGTATCACAATGCCCAACTCTCTCACAATGTAAAAGACCAAAGTGTGGTGGCGGAATCTGAACCCAGAGAAATCTTTCAATGGTGTCCTCTTCATCTTAGTGGGGCGCCTTCCTTTTACCTAAGAAGAGAAAACAAAACCCCACAATGCCCTACAGCAGATAGTTTAGAGAGTCTCCAGTAGTATGGTAGTATATAGTATCCCCATCACCAATAGTCTAGTGGTATATAGTATCCCAGTGGCGTACACACAATCCATGGGGCCCCGATGCAAAACAAATCCATGGGGCCCCCTCCCCACCGCCACCCCCCCCCAACCTGCCACCGCCTCCACCCCCCCCCCACTACTGCTTTATAGTGCTCACTGACAGGGTCATACTGCGCCCAGATAAATGCTGCTATATAGTGCCCACTGACAGGGTCATACTGCGCCCAGATAAATACTGCTACATAGTGCTCACTGACAGGGTCATACTGCGCCCAGATAAATACTGCTATATAGTGCTCACTGACAGGGTCTTACTGCGCCCAGATAAATACTGCTATATAGTGCCCACTGATAGGGTCATACTGCGCCCAGATAAATACTGCTACATAGTGCCCACTGACAGGGTCATACTGCGCCCAGATAAATACTGCTACATAGTGCCCACTGACAGGGTCATACTGCGCCCAGATAAATACTGCTATATAGTACCTACTGATAGGGTCATACTGCGCCCAGATAAATACTGCTACAGTCCTGATCAAAAGTTTAAGACCACTTGAAAAATGGCAAAAAATAATATTTTACATTGTTGGATCTCAACAAGGTTCCAAGTAGAGCTTCAACATGCAACAAGAAGAAATTAGAGTGAGACAAAACATTTTTGGAGCATTCAATTAATTGAAAATAACGATTAAACTGAAACAGGCTGTTTTTCAGCTGATCCAAATTTTAGGACCACATGCCTTTAAAAGGCCAAATTTGTGCAAAGATGTGGATTCATTGTCATTTTCTGTCAGGTAGTCACACGTTGTGATGGCAAAGGCGAAAAAAACTCTCCCTTTTTGAACGTGGTCGGGTTGTTGAACTGCATAAGCAGGGTCTCTCACAGCACGCCATCGCTGCTGAGGTGGGACGCAGTAAGACAGTCATTTGGAATTTCTTAAATGATCCTGAGGGTTATGGAACAAAAAAGTCAAGTGGAAGACCCAAAAAATATTTCATCAGCACTGAGCCGGCGGATCCAATTGGCTGTCCGTCAAGACACTGAACTATTCTCGACCCAAATTAAGGCCCTTACTGGTGCTCACTGCAGCCCCATAACCATCAGACGGCATCTGAGACTGAAGGGCTTCAAAAACAAAAAACTTCTTCAAGACCTCGTCTCCTTGAACGCCACAGAACTGCTCGTTTGGACTTTGCAAGAGAGCACAAAACATGGGACATTCAAAGGTGGAAGAAAGTTTTATTCTCTGATGAGAAAAAATTTAACCTTGATGGTCCTGATGGTTTCCAACGTTACTGGCATGACAAGCAAATCCCACCTGAGATGTTTCCTACGCGCCACAGAGAGGGGGCGCCATAATGGTCTGGGGTGCTTTTTCCTTCAGTGGAACAATGGAGCTTCAGGAAGTGCAGGAGCGTCAAATGGCCGCTGGCTATGTCCAGATGTTGCAGAGAGCATTCCTCATGACTGAGGGCCCTCGTCTGTGTGGTAACGACTGGGTTTTTCAACAGGACAACGCTACAGTGCACAATGCCAGCAGGACAAGGGACTTCTTCCAGGAGAATAACATCTCTCTTTTGGCCCATCCTGCATGTTCCACTGATCTAAATCAAATTGAGAACCTTTGGGGATGGATGGCAACGGAAGTTTACAAAAATGGACAACAGTTCCAGACAGTAGATGGCCTTCATGCGGCCGTCTTCACCACTTGGAGAAATGTTCCCACTCACCTCATGGAAATGCTTGCATCAAGCATGCCGAAACAAATTTTGGAAGTGATAAACAATAACGGCGGAGCTACTCATTACTGAGTTCATGTTTGGAAGTTGGATTTCTGTTTTGGGGGGGTTTCGTTTTTTTTTGGAGGTGTGGTCCTAAACTTTTGATCAGCTGAAAAACAGCCTGTTTCAGTTTATTTGTTGTTTTCATTAAATTGGATGCTCAAAATTGTCTCACTTTTATTTCTTCTTGTTGCATGTTGAAGCTCTACATGGAACTTTGTTAAATATGATTTTTTGCCATTTTTCAAGTGGTCTTAAACTTTTCATCAGGACTGTATATGGTGCCCACTGACAGGGTCATACTGCGCCCAGATAACTTCTGCTATATAGTGAACACTGGCGGGGTCATACTGCGCCCAGATAACTACTGCTATATAGTTCCCACTGACAGAGTCATACTGCACCCAGATAAATACTGCTATATAGTGCCCACTGATAGGGTCATACTGCGCTCAGATAAATACTGCTATATAGTGCCCACTGCGTCCAGATAAAGAGGTGATACCACGTCCGTGGCCAGGTTAATGGTGTCAGTGGGCGGAGCAGTCGGTTTCCCCTGGTGCTCAGCCTTCATCCAGTGCTCCGTTTTCCCCACCGCAGAGGGGCGCATTTGGTGCTGCCTCTTCTCCTTTGTTCTTTGGCCCCCACCAGGGTCACGCTTTACAAGTAACCCCATGATCATTGCCACAACTTTGGAGGGTAAGGGGTGGGCCACGCGGAAACCAGGAGCACTGGGCCCCGGGTTTATACAGCACTCCTGCAGGGGCAAGGGGTCCACAGGCGGCCGGGCCCCCTGGAGTGCCGGGCCCAGTCACAACTGCGACACCCTGTAAATACGCGCCAAACAGCTCTTTCCTTATGGAGATCAGTTCACAGAAGTAATCTGGCTTTATATATAGGAAGTTCTCCAAATATAGAACTAATTAACTGGCAAATCTCGCAAGAGGAAGAGCCAGCAGCTTAATTCAGGGCCCTGATAGGAGGCAGTGCAATTAGTGACATGCATATTCACTGACGACCCAGTTGGGTTTACGAGCAGTGCGCCCTGGCAGGGGAAAGGAGGGGGTGACACTGGCATCGACCCAATACTGTTCACAGGATCCTTATTCCTTTCATAGGCCAAAGTCTTTCACTTGCTACTATATCTCCACCCTCTGTTACTCCCCTACTTAAATATAATAATCTCTCTTTACTGAGCAGTCGTTGTAATTTACATCTCTCTGTGCTGCTTGGATGGGGTTTATTAATAAGGCTTGATCAGGATGTCTTGGCAAGAATGGCAACTTTAACATTCTCCATCCTTTTGTCCTCACCTGCTGGGTATTTGTTAGCAGGCGGTTCTTTTACTACAGTGTCATTGTAAATGTAGTGACCTCCTTGATGACTTCTTCAAGCCGTGACTTGTTTTCACCGGAGACCTCTTTGGCTCCTCACTTTTCCAGCATCTAACCTACCTTTTCCATCCTATGCAAACCTCCCATTTAGCTGATTCCTGTTATTCTGTGGGGGGGTTTTCTGCCCCTTCTGCCCCACTTACAGTACCTTCTGTGTACTGCGGTGCCCTCAAACACTGTATTTTCGGAAGTGACATCATAACTATCATTAACTCTTCACAAAAAAAGGCAAATAGATTGTGCCCCAAAATAGTGCCCACTGATAGGGCCATACTGCGCCCAGATAAATACTTCTATATAGTGCCCACTGACAGGGTCCTACTGCGCCCAGATAAATACTGCTTTATAGTGCCCACTGAAAGGGTCATACTTCACCCAGATAACTACTGCTATATAGTGCCCACTGACGGGGTCATACTGAGCCCAGATAAATACTGCTTTATAGTGCCCACTGACAGGGTCATACTGCACCCAGATAACTACTGCTATATAGTGCCCACTGACAGGGTCCTACTGCGCCCAGATAAATACTGCTTCATAGTGCCTACTGACAGGGTCATACTGCACCCAGATAACTACTGCTATATAGTGCCCACTGACAGAGTCATACTGCACCCAGATAAATACTGCTACATAGTTCCCACTGCGTCCAGATAAAGAGGTGAAACCACGTCCGTGGCCAGGTTAATGGTGTCAGTGGGCGGAGCGGTCGATGCCCCCTGGTGCTCAGCCTTCATCCCGTGCTCCGTTTTCCCCACCGCAGAGGGGCGCATTTGGTGCTGCCTCTTCTCCTTTGTTCTTTGGCCCCCACCAGGGTCACGCTTTACAAGTAACCCCATGATCATTGCCACAATTTTGGGACTTTGCCAAAACCAAATTATTAGACCAGGGGCAATCTGACCAAACACCCCCCCCCCCCCCCGCCCTCCACTGCAGTCAGTTTGGGGATCAGTATGGGTCCCGCAGCAGTTCCCCTGATCATCGGCCCCAACATACTTACCTGCTCTGTGCCACGGGTAATTCTGTGTTTTTTATCTGCCCCTTCTGCCCCACTTACAGACTATCATTAACTCTTCACAAAAAATGACAAATAGATTGGGCCCCAAAATATAATAATGGAAGATGCCCAGTAGGGTTGCATCGGGTATAGAATTATCCATACCCAATCAATACTTTTGTACCGGTATCGATTTGATACCGGGATTTGTTTTTTACTGATACTGTTTTTTACCGATACTGCTCTCAGCGCGCACCATGTTCCCTCAGCAGCAAAGGGGAGAAGGAAGCAGTCTCTCCCTCCCTTCCCCTGTGCTCCCGCTGCCACCAATAAGAGGAGAGGAGGAGGGGGGGAGGGACTGTGGCCACGGTGCCACCAATGAAGATAATTAACGTTTAATACAGATACAGGAGGTGGGTGCCGGCGGCAGAATCACATAGCCGCACCCGACCTCTATGACAGGGAGCTGCGATCAGCAGGGTTAACTACCACTGATCACAGCTCCCTGTCATAGAGGTCGGGTGCTGGCACCCACCTTCTGTATTTGTATTAATGGTGGCACAGTACGCCCCCCTCAGTATTAAAAACATTGGTGGCGCAGTGCAACCCCCCAGTATTAAATTATTTATGGCAGTGGCCACAGGGTTCCCTCCCCCCCTCTTCATTTGTGGTACAGTGGCAGTTCCGATCGGAGCCCCAGCAGTGTAATCCTGGGGCTCCGATCGGTTACCATGGCAGCCAGGACGCTACTGAAACCCTGGCTGCCATGGTAAGCTCCCTGCTGCTGTGTGTGCAAAGCTCAGGGCAGCA
Organism: Bufo bufo; assembly: GCF_905171765.1. Lineage (NCBI taxonomy): Eukaryota > Metazoa > Chordata > Amphibia > Anura > Bufonidae > Bufo > Bufo bufo. Next base: position 137,825,243 of record NC_053390.1, on the reverse strand, counting down.
GGGACAGTGTAAAGTCCTGTTCACCTTAAAAGAGCTCTATTAGGATTAATAGGACAAGGGATTAAAAGATCCTAGGTTCTAACACCTAAGGGGGGAAATTGTTTTTAAATAAAAGGTTAAAAATCACAACAACAAAATATTAAGTATAAATCACCCCCTTTCCCAATTTTATACACTGCTCAAAAAAATAAAGGGAACACTTAAACAACACAATGTAACTCCAAGTCAATCACACTTCTGTGAAATCAAACTGTCCACTTAGGAAGCAACACTGAGTGACAATCAATTTCACATGCTGTTGTGCAAATGGGATAGACAACAGGTGGAAATTATAGGCAATTAGCAAGACACCCCCAATAAAGGAGTGGTTCTGCAGGTGGTGGCCACAGAACACTTCTTAGTTCCTATGCTTCCTGGCTGATGTTTTGGTCACTTTTGAATGCTGGCGGTGCTTTCACTCTAGTGGTAGCATGAGATAGAGTCTACAACCCACACAAGTGGCTCAGGTAGTGCAGCTTATCCAGGATGGCACATCAATGCGAGCTGTGGCAAGAAGGTTTGCTGTATCTGTCAGCATAGTGTCCAGAGCATGGAGGCGCTACCAGGAGACAGGCCAGTACATCAGGAGACGTGGAGGAGGCCGTAGGAGGGCAACAACCCAGCAGCAGGACCGCTACCTCTGCCTTTGTGCAAGGAGGAACAGGAGGAGCACTGCCAGAGCCCTACAAAATACCTCCAGCAGGCCACAAATGTGCACGTGTCTGCTCAAACGGTCAGAAACAGACTCCATGAGGGTGATATGAGGTCCCGACATCCACAGGTGGGGGTTGTGCTTACAGCCCAACACCGTGCAGAACGTTTGGCATTTGCCAGAGAACACCAAGATTGGCAAATTCGCCACTGGCGCCTTGTGCTCTTCACAGATAAAAGCAGGTTCACACTGAGCACATGTGACAGACGTGACAGAGTCTGGAGACGCCGTGGAGAACGTTCTGCTGCCTGCAACATCCTTCAGCATGACCGATTTGGCATTGGGTCAGTTATTGTGTGGGGTGGCATTTCTTTGGAGGGCCGCACAGCCCTCCATGTGCTCGCCAGAGGTAGCCTGACTGCCATTAGGTAGCGAGATGAGATCCTCAGACCCCTTGTGAGACCATATGCTGGTGCGGTTGGCCCTGGGTTCCTCCTAATGCAAGACAATGCTAGACCTCATGTGGCTGGAGTGTGTCAGCAGTTCCTGCAAGACGAAGGCATTGATGCTATGGACTGGCCCGCCCGTTCCCCAGACCTGAATCCAATTGAGCACATCTGGGACATCATGTCTTGCTCTATCCACCAACCTCACGTTGCACCACAGCCTGTCCAGGAGTTGTCAGATGCTTAAGTCCAGGTCTGGGAGGAGATCCCTCAGGAGACCGTCCGCCACCTCATCAGGAGCATGCACAGGCATTGAAGGGAGGTCCTACAGGCACGTGGAGGCCACACACACTACTGAGCCTCATTTTGACTTGTTTTAAGGACATTACATTAAAGTTGGATCAGCCTGTAGTGTGTTTTTCCACTTTAATTTTGAGTGTGACTCCAAATCCAGACCTCCATGGGTTGAAAAATTTGATTTCCATTTTTTTATTTTTGTGAGATTTTGTTGTCAGCACATTCAACTATGTAAAGAACAAAGTATTTCAGAAGAATATTTAATTAATTCAGATCTAGGATGTGTTATTTTTGTGTTCCCTTTATTTTTTTGAGCATTGTATATAAAATATAAATAAACATATTACATGTCGCCACGTCCGAAAAATCCACCACGTATAAAAAAATATCTTCTTTGTAGTGAACGGCGTAACAGAAGAAAAAAAAAAACTGGGGCCATTCACCATTTTTTAGTCACCCTGGCCCCCCCCCCAAAAAAAAATAGGACAAGACTGTTCGATTATGGGCCGGATGTTCCATAAAATGCGGAATGCACTCTACGTTTTTGGTGTTTTATTTTTTTTGCATGGTATCGAGTATCGCAATACTTTTTTATGGTATCAAAATCGAATAAAATGTTGTTATAATGACAACCCTAAAGCCCAGTACCCCAGATGGTGACGGTGTACAACACAGTAAAAGTGCCATATTTTGTATCCAAAAGTATAACTGATCTTATAAGTTAACAATATAACAAAATAGCAAAGACAGGTGCACTCTGCGGTCTTACTAAACCCTCAAACTGATTTTAAAATTGAGAGATTAGTCAGCATGTCCTACGGTGTAGGACATGTCTAAGCCCGGGCACCACGCCAAGGTTTCTCAAGTAGCCCGGGACCTAACACTCTCCTAACTGAGCCGTATGGGCAATACCAGGACCCAGTGGGCAAATTACAGGAGCATGAGGCCGACTCACAAACAACTCACCAGTTACCTCCAGCATGTAACCATGCTTGCAGTGGGAGGAGGGAGGAGTCTGCGAGTCCCACTCAAGACTGGCTAATATAGCCCAGGCCTCACAGGTGCACCTAAATGTGACCTGTAGATGGAAAACAGGCACATTTAAATTGGAGTTTATAACAATATAACAAAATAGCAAAGACAGGTGCACTCTGCGGTCTTACTAAACCCTCAAACTACGGTGTATTTAAATGTGCCTGTTTTCCATCTACAGGTCACATTTAGGTGCACCTGTGAGGCCTGGGCTATATCAGCCAGTCTTAAGTGGGACTCGCAGACTCCTCCCTCCTCCCACTGCAAGCATGGTTACATGCTGGAGGTAACTGGTGAGTTGTTTGTAAGTCGGCCTCATGCTCCTGTAATTTGCCCACTGGCTCCTAGTATTGCCCATACGGCTCAGTTAGGAGAGTGTTAGGTCCCGGGCTACTTGAGTAACCCATGGCGTGGTGCCCGGGATTAGACATGTCCTACACCGTAGGACATGTTGACTAATCTCTCAATTTTAAAATCAGTTTGAGGGTTTAGTAAGACCGCAGAATGCACCTGTCTTTGCTATTTTGTTATATTGTTATATTGATTATGACATCCACACAATTGCTACCTTGTGTATGATGTCTATTGTGGTACTTGTGGTCCGCTGCGGGCATCCTCCACCGTATGCATTTTTGCTGGGGATCGCCATTAGCAACGGGCCACAAGTGCAGGATTTGCTCCCCTATATATATGCACGACTGCATGTGGGTTTGAGCACCTCCTGCTAATACCACGCTAGTCTTTTCTGATCTTATAAGTTCCCTACGCAGAAATAAAGCCAAAGAATTCGCTCCTCTCTTTGTGCCTTCTAGAAAGTAAAAATGCTTACTGTGTGCCCCCTAGAGAGTAACAGTGCTTCTTATTCCCCCCTGGACAGTAATGATGCATCCTGAGTGCTCAATAAAAAGGTAACCATGTCCCTGAGTGTCCCCTTCAAGATTTATGTTGCCTCAAGTGCCCCTTAAAATGTTTTGATGCCCCCCAATTGCTCCCTTAAAAAGATATAATGCCCCTAAGTGCACCACACTCATTTTCAGACTGTATGTTACAGATTTTTTTTTTTTTACTTTTACTCAACTCACCACATTTCCCTAATAAGCGATCTGACAGAGTCTGCGTATGACAATGTGGTGACATCATTACACCACCCATGCCGACACACTTACAACCTCTGCTTGGTCCCAGGGTGCTGTAGACCACAGGCCTCTGATCTGCTCTGTTATTAGTAAGCCTGTTTATACTGGTCTCCAGTCATAGGTCTAATGGTATATACTGTGCTCTGATACTGGTATTTCAGTTGTATATTCATTTTGTCCATGGTAATGCAGGGTGATATTCTATTCCTCTTTACTGGCAGTGATATAGATGGTGTCCTGTCACTGGCAATCTAGTGGTATTTATCCTATTCCTTGTATTACCAGTGGTGTATGCCTTTCTATCATTGGTAGCCTAATGGTTAATATATTCCCTGACACTTGTATTCCTGTATACACTACCCCCCTTCATTAACAGTCCAGTTGTATATTTACTATTCCCTGTTACTTCTTCTCGATTGCTGTATACTATCCCATCATAAGAAGTCCAGTCCTATATACTACCACAGCTAGTACAGTGGTATGTAATAACAGTAGTCCAGCAGGTGAGCAAATATTGGACCCTCCTTTCAAGGGATGTGGGTCCGTAGCGGTGGCATGAACCAGCAATAGAAGAAAGCTCAGTTTTGACTTGAGCTCTGGGGCCCCCTCTCTATAATGTACACCCTGTTTTCAGAGGTTTTATAAATATGACTTTTAACAATAATTTTACCCATTTTCTTCCAAATTGTTTAAAGGAATATTCCAATTAGAATATGTTATCCCTTATCCCCTGGAAAGAAAATAACTGGTAGATTGGTGGCAGTCTGCCCACTTAGACCGCAACCAGTCACAATGATGAGGGATCCACGCCCCAATTTGAAAAGAGCACTGGTTGAGTCTGCGCACCACCACTCTGTGCATTCTGTAGCAGAATACAACATCACTATCTCTAACAATCACATAGATTTGGGGTGGAGTTGTAGTGCATATGCTCAACCAACACTCCATTCAAACAAGGGGACACAAGTCCTAGTAATAGCTGGATAAGAGATGAATTATCCCAAGCAGAATGCCCTTTTAATGAATCACTTTTATTATACCCATAAAATTTGAAAAAATCTAACCCTGCCATTAGCACCTTCATCGTTTTCCTTCCAGAGCTTGGACTGATCACCCCTATGAAGTTCCCAGGTCTTTATTAGGTAACATTAGTTACAATACATTCCCTACAATAAAGAGGCTCAGACACATTGTTAGCTACCTCATGTATTGACTCATTTATTAACAGGCCAGTGGTTTTTAAATGGCCCTGATGATGGTGAACCCCCAACTTATCCTTCAACACTCAGGGAAGGAAAAACCCCCTAGTGGAGGAAACCTCCAGGGAACCATGGCTGAAGGACTGCCCTTCCCCTGGGCAAGGGGGTAAAAACCATCATTTGAGATGAGGTAGCTATGGAAAGTCCGGGTAATTGTCACATCCAGTATTTGGAAATTCTGCTAGATGTTGAATCCAGAAAATCCGGTAAATGTCAAATCCGGTATTAGGAAAGTCCGGTAAAATGTCACATCCAGCATTGAGGACAGAGACCAAGCCTGGAATCTGCCTCTTGATCCAGAAGATTCATGTCCAGCAATGAATGTCATGATGGTTTCAGTTGTCTTGGTGCTCCACCCCTTGGATCTTATTGGGGGTTTTCAGGGTCCTGGGTCTTTTCTCTCAGGCCAATGGAGACACCTTCTCGGGACAACGTTAAAGACAAACGCTAAGAAAAAAGAATAAAGACCATTAATTATAAAACAGCTCTATATAATATATTACCTCTCTGAAATGTTTCTGGAGCACATTAGACCTTGACACAGCATCTACTCACCTGGAAATCTGTATAGTTCATTAGTTGGTGTATTATCAGGCCAAGGAATCCAGTCCACTCAGCCACCATGCCTGTCCTGGTGTAGATCTGCAGAAGACAGAATAGAGGATTAGTGCCTGGCGGTACTCACCAAAGACTCTATATGGAGTGAGATGGGAAGATGGAGGTGAGATAGGAGCATGAACTCACCTCTTCACATCGGCCAGTACATGGAAGAAGCTGGAAGAAGCCGATGGTCATACACACAGAAACTGGAAGGACGTGTTAAGGACAAGTAACAGAATTAATTCTATTATTATAGTGTTTCCTATACTGTGATGTCTGATCTGTGCTACAATGGGGTCAGAGGAAGCGAATAATCTTAGTTGCCAACAGTCCCAAATTTGCCAAAATGTTTCCAAATTTTCAGAGACAATCTCTCTGTAAATTTGGGTTGTCCTGGGCCGAAAAATGGGTGGGGCTTAGTTTAACTCCACCAATGAGTGAGCGTGACCTGACAATTTAAGGGGGTGGGTAGCTTGACCCAAATTTACTAACGGCAGCAATGATGGTAAGTACGTATGTGTAAGTGTATCCAGCACACAACATGGCACTGTACCAGTCAGCTATAAGAGGATACAGGTCAGCAGGCCCACAATGGGCACCAAGGTTGATGCCAATCTAATGTGGCATAGGCGGCGACTGCTGAAGGATTTCTTGTACAGGCATACAGCTTGACCTAGGTTGTAAACGGCACAAAAGAAAAATGCCGGTCCTGCGCCGATCCTGTGGACTGTAGGACTGATCCTCATCTAGAACAAAAGCAGAGGAATAAATGTCATCAATATGGACGTCATGAAGATCTGAGAATACAGAACAGCAGAGGCCGCAGGTGGTGTAATTATACAGGGGCAGTAATACATAAGAATAGTCACCAGGGCGCGTCATTGTATTTATACACATCTCTTGACTTCAAGCGATGTCCCCTCTGTATTACTAGTCCTGAGACCTCTGTATATAAACCTACCGAAACTATGGCGGTCACAATGGTCCCAATGCAGCCCATCCATGCAACGACATAGAGGATTCTCTGGCAGATGATATGTCGCCTCTCTGATTGTTCAGACCGGATGATCATGAACCGGTACATGATGGAAGCGTTGCCAGCTCCTGAAATAGACAATACATGGGATCAGCCGGGAACGTCCATAGACACTTGTGATAACCTCCAGGACTCAGTGATGATTATAATCTCCAGTGATGGCCGCCGCTCAGCAGTGAATAGTGATTAGGGAGATAACGTCATCACTGAGCGCTGGAGCCGCTGATCTCCTCATGATGTTGTCTCTCTAAATCCACTTACCAAAAAGGGCAGATATTAAGAAGACCACTGTAAAGACCACCGATTCGGGGAATATTCGTCCCGTGTCACTGAGAAAGAAAACAAAATATTGGGTGTTATTAGGACACAAACGGCAGCAGGATTGCGTCATGTCTTCTAATAGCAGAGGAGACTTTATTTCCTTTCATTATAATCATCCTCCATAATATGATCTAATGTCCAGACACAAATAGAAGACAAACAACAATGGGGAAGATATTATGGAGTGAGATTGCAACTCTAAAAAATTATTAAGAAAGAGACATTTTCTACACAAAGTTGCTTTTTGCACTCTTAAGCCATTTCCAAAAAGTGGGTGTGGTTTAGGTGGGTTTAGCAGGAGGGGGCGGGCCTCTGCAAACTGGCAAATTTCCACCTGAAATAGTTGGTGCAATTTTAAATATTTTTTTTTTTGTGCATGGGGGTCAGAGATGCTCCTAATTTATTATGAGGCTTGTGCATCTCACTCCAGTGCAGATTAGATGAGGGCCGGGGCATGAAACCTCAGTCTTCATAGATTCCCCCTCTCCAAATGTGATTATTAGATGGAGCTTATTAATAATCCACTAATAATAATGTAATAACTTTCCAGGAATAAACTGATAATACGGTAATAACAGTAATAATACTACAGAGGAATCCCGCCCCGTCCCCTCTTACCTGATGTAAGGATATTTTACATGGCCTGGGATGACAGTCAAGGCAATCAGGGCACAGAGGCCCGATAGCGTCCATATGACCCAGAGGAAAAGCAAGAATGCCAAACCCCGGATCTCCATGGTGCAAAGTCAATTATTCGCTAAGCGAAAGCAAGGATTTGCTAAGCAAAAGCACAAGCCGATCTGTCTCTCTATATCCAGAGAAAATCTGGCTGAGATAATGTCAGGCAGTGGTTTTCTAAGGCTCAGAACTCGGTGATGTCACTAGCTTCTGTGACATCATCACACATTCTGCAATCTTATTGGTCCTCGCTAGTTTATTTCATTTCATTGGTTCTCCCTTCATTGTGACATCATCTTATATACTTGAATCTGATTGGTCCTCAGTAGCTTCTGCGATGTGATTGGTGCTTCAACCTCCATACATGCCTGGATCTGATTGGTCCTCCGTATTTTTTAAATTTATGCATATGTTGCTGAGATGTTACTGGCTTTTCAAGTCTACTGAATAGAGAAGAAATTCTACTTTTATACATGTGTACCATATCACAACAGAATGAGTAAAACTGGGTTATGGACCCTGCACCCATGTGAGCCCCTCTGCCTACAATGTGTAGGGAATGAAGGGGCCATGAAAAGTGTCTCTATTCTGCTGACTGTTTCAGGAGGGAAGATATCACCTCTCACTGCTCTGCGCTCCTATCCAAATTATTCCTGCTTGTAAACTTGAAAATTGAGTTTTATAGACGTTTTTGGTCAATAATTGATAATGCAATTCCAAAATTATATAGAATATCCATTTAAGGTAGTTGTCTCACACTAGTTGCCCTGTAATACTTTTGCAGCAGTGGACGCAGCAGAGTATATAGTTTCATAGTCATATACTTTGCAGTAATGTTAATGTAATCCATTGACAAGACAGGTCAGTCCGCGTCAGAGTTACAGGGACGCTCTGATTTGTCTAGTAGAAGGGGTCTTAAGCAGAAGTCCCCATCTATGATGTTCAGATATGGCATTTGGATAGTGCTGTCCCAATGAGCCCACACTGGAGATACACCCATGATCTTCAGCTCCTGTCTCGTCTTTGCTACAGAATGATTTTGACGTTATTTGGTAATGAAATGGCAAATGTGAAATTTTCCTTTTTTTGATTGATTACAAAGGGAATTGAGGACAAATTGGAGAACCGTGGATTGTTGTGCAAAACAATGAAGACCTCCTTGGCGCTCATCTCCATACAGGGGGTCCAGCCATAGCCTAGCTCTATACACATACAGATACAGATTGCTGGAGGACACAGATGAAAATGATTTGTTACAAACATTACAGATGGACAAGTGCAACCCCGGGTCTCCCCCATCTGAATCTACTGAAGATGGTCCCATAGTCTTATACAAATTTTATGTTTCATCATAGACTTTTCATATCAACAGTAGAATAGGCCAATATGTCTAAAGCATACCTGTTATATTAGATGTGCATGTGAATATATTGTAATATATACAATTGTAATATATATGTAACGGTCGCGTACACACACACACAGGGGGGAGGGAAGTGACCACTGCGCTCCACCCTTACCCCTGGCCCTGCCTACTTGCCTCGCGAGTCCTAATGACAGGGGACAACTGGACGGCAATCCCTGACTTGGAATAAGTGCAGGGATGACAGACAGAAAAACAACAGGACGTGAACGGGCCGAGTCAATACCAGGAAAGCTACAAAGTACAAATGGAGCAAGCAGAGAATTGTCAGGAGAAGCCGGGGTCATAAATACCAGGAGAGACGTGAAGTACCAAAGGAGTCAGCAGAGGATCGTCAGGAGGAGGCCGGGGTCAGAATACCAGGAGAGCAGAAAAGTACACAAGGAGCAGGCAGAGGATTGTCAGGAATTCAGCAGGAGGTAAGTACGCCAGGAAAGACCAAATCAGAGGTGGAACCTAAATTAACAGGCAACCTGTGGCCAGCAGGCTGCCTGTATTTATAGTGGAGAGTGAGGGTCATGTGACGTGGCCAGCGTCACATGACTGACAGACCAACCAGTCGAGCACCGAGTGATCAGCTCGGCGCTCAAGGCAGACTTAGGAGCAGGGAGCCACCCAGCTAGTAAAGCCGCCCTGGGAACGAGGTAAAACACAGATCCTCGTTCCCGAAGCTAAGCAGCAGGTCTGCGGCTAATGGGGGACCGAGTGTACCTTCCGAACCCCGTTACAATATATTTTTTGAGGACACTGACATCTACCTGAATACTTGTAAAATAATTCAGAGGCTCACCCTTCCTACACTATGGATAAATTGAAGGTTCTCTACCAAATAGCCTGCCCACTGCCAACTAGTGTACAATAGAAATTATAAATTGATTAATAGACACACCTCCACCTGGACTATTAGTATCAACCAATTATATAGTTAAAATATTTTATTATACAATATAACAATTACAAATGGTACCAGAAGGGCCCTTTCTGAATTAGTAAAAGACAATATAAAATAATATAAAGAAATGAAAAACATAAAAAAATTATGTACTTATTGTTATCCCCCTATTAATTGTAGGACAATGTATCAATCTCTTGCCTTGATGATAGATATTAGATATAAAGTTCTGTCAAAAAAGGTATTAGATATAGTCCCAATATGGATGTTCCATTAGTATAATACACCTTGTGGGATTTGAGGGTTATAGGGTGTATCTTATATTGTTTTAACGAGTTTCGAAATGTTACAAAGGAGGAAATCCAGAACTTAATTGGCCACTGAGGAAGGAGCTAGAACTTAAATGGCCACTGAGGAAGGAGCTAGAACTTAAATTCTAGTTCAATGCACAGCCTTGTGGGTTTCAGACCTTCTAATCTCCTTCTCACTGGAATATTCTGGTAGCTAAGTTGCTTCCTTGGTTCTCAGAAACAGAGGTTCACTGAACTTGGGCCTAGCTCTGAGTAGCTTGCACGTGTAGGTTTTACTGTTCCTCAACCAAAAGTAGACTTGGACTAATCAGGGGAGTGGATCCAGGTCCATCACCCTGGAAATTTGACCATTTTACTGCAAATTCCTGGGAGGAAGTTTGGGTGGCGGGTTTGCCCTGATTGGCTTACAGGCTTGCAGACAGCCTGGATCAGCCAATCAGTGGGCAGCAGGCAGGGAAATGCCTGTCAAGAAAAAAAATGGGGGTTAGTCAGCACATCTAAATATGCAGGTTGCAGGGGCGTGTCCGGCGCGACGGTGATGGCTGCCTGAAGGAGCTGCTCCTGCCTGCACCGCAAATTACTGGCCAGCGACACATCTCTCCTGGATCATATGGGGAAGAAAGTGGCTCCAAAAAAGACCCCCATCCCTCCCCAATCCCCCTCACCTACTAGGACCCTTGAACAGTGCTGGGATTGCACTCCGGGTCCGGCGCTTCCACCGCGCAGCACCAAGGCACAGAGGGCCTCCCGCCATTCCTCCCTCCCCCCGCCGGATTCCCGCTCCCTGCCCAGGGAGAAGGACACAGTGCTACTTACCCCTGCTGGATCTCTTCAGGGAACCAGATCGCCATCTGCAGTGTCCACACGCGGATCCTCTGACCTGGGGCTCTCACCGGCCGCCCCGGACTTTCGGCCTGCTACTGCTGGAAGGAGGGATCCCGCCATGATGTCTCCTGGACCCACTTCTCAAGGGGCGACTGCAAGTAAAGGTACTGTGGCTACTAGGGGACGGGATATTAACCCAGGGGACCCTGCATCTACCCTTCCTGGGACCCCCCCGCTTGAGCCCTTGTGAAATAAGCAGCTCCCAGCCCCACCATTGCTGGACCAGGGGGACAGCAGCTCTCCTCTCCCTTCTGACATCTGGGCCAGATCCCCAAGCCCTCCAACACTTGCCCTTATGGACCCCCCATCCCTGCCTGAACCTCCACAGCCATGGGCGAGCTATTTTAACCGTTTTCCTACAAAAGAGGACTTTCGGGTTCTTATTTCTGAAGTTACGGAAGCCTGCAGAGCTGAAATTGCGGCAGTTCGCACTGACATTAAACATGTGGTGGACCGGGTTGACTCCCTGGAAAATGCCCATGACGATACCAGGCAATATATTTCCACTCTTCATGAATCCATTTCTGCCCAAACGGCGGTACTCAGGGGCATGGGATGGCATTTAGAGGACTTGGATAATCAAGGGTCCGCCGGAATAACATCCAAGTACGGGGTCTTCCGTAGGCTACTGGTGACGAAGATCTCTTTGCTACGCTGGAAGCCATTTTTAACATGATCCTGGGGCAACCATCCTCGCACAAGATCAAATTGGACGGGGCTCATAGAGCACTCAAGCCTAAGGGATCTGCCACACGTCCTAGGGACGTAATTTGTTGTGTCCACGATTTTGCCCTTAAAGAATCCATCATGGCTAAGGCGAGATCCCTACGCAACTTTGACTTTGATGGCGCTCCAGTTCAATTGTTTCCTGACCTATCCTGGTTCACACTCCAGAAAAGGAGACATCTTCAGCCTCTCCTCACATGAGCAGTTGCATAAAAGCATACAGCATGTGGTGGTGCATATTAAAGACGATCTAATCAGTTGTAAAATAGTTAGTGCAGAAATAGGTTACATGAAGAGTGGCATAGAAAACTAATGAAGCCCCTAACTAGAGCTTAACTCAGTAAATAATTAGATAACCAACAAAGCAACACTGAGAACTATTAAGCTAAAAAGGTATATTTTTATTAGACATATGGTTAAAAACATAGACGAAGAGATGACAGACAAGTGCAAAATAGTGCAGTACAATCCTGGGAGAGTTAATTCAGTATAATAGAGTAATAAGGTAAGCGACCAAGAAATATATATAAATATAAATGCCTGTATATAAAAAGGACTCCTATATAAGAGCTACACTTGAAAAAAGTCCACAGTGCAAATAAATGCATTAAGTATGAAAGTGCAAGTGCGTATATGCAGTTGTAACTAGGGGACATAAGGTATAAATCCTCAAGTGTGGCTCTTTCCAAAAGTGCAATTGTATCTATACCGCTGTAAGTAACAAGCGGTAAAGTGCAAGTGCAATATAGGAGATAAGAGGTGAATAACAAGACCATGTATGGTACAAAAAAGGCAAAGGGCCGCAACAATGATAGTAAAACATGCGGTCCAAACAAAGCAAGGACACATACTGTTATGGAAGTAACAAGTCCACAGGAAGACTGCACACCCTGTGGACTTGTTACTTCCATAACGGTATGTGTCCTTGCTTTGTTTGGACCGCATGTTTTACTATCATTGTTGCGGCCCTTTGCCTTTTTTGTACCATACATGGTCTTGTTATTCACCTCTTATCTCCTATATTGCACTTGCACTTTACCGCTTGTTACTTACAGCGGTATAGATACAATTGCACTTTTGGAAAGAGCCACACTTGAGGATTTATACCTTATATCCCCTAGTTACAACTGCATATACGCACTTGCACTTTCATACTGAATGCATTTATTTGCACTGTGGACTTTTTTCAAGTGTAGCTCTTATATAGGAGTCCTTTTTATATACAGGCATTTATATTTATATATATTTCTTGGTCGCTTACCTTATTACTCTATTATACTGAATTAACTCTCCCAGGATTGTACTGCACTATTTTGCACTTGTCTGTCATCTCTTCGTCTATGTTTTTAACCATATGTCTAATAAAAATATACCTTTTTAGCTTAATAGTTCTCAGTGTTGCTTTGTTGGTTATCAGTTGTAAAATAATCTAATTCATTATGATTTTCCCAAAAATTTTGGCTTCCAACTGACAGATGAGCGAATAAGTTTGTAAGTAACTGGATTCGATATGAATTTCCCAGTAAAACACCATGCAGCACCATTTTACTGAACATTTTGAAAGGAAATAGTATGAGAGAGGAATAGGAAGGATGCTCACATAACTATGAGAAGAAGTGGGGAGAAGGGATTGCCCTGATTGCCTCACAGGCCGATATACAGCTTTAATGAGTCAATCAGTGCTGTAACAGACAGGGAGCCGCCCTTACAGACAGACTAGAATGTCATTGTGTGTTGGGCTGTGAATGGGGGTGTCTGACAGAAAACAATCTTAGGGAAAGTGTACAATAGCAATCAAGCTTCTACGTTCAGGGACAGTGAAGGAAAAGGCTAGAAAGAAGAACTGTTTGGAATAGTGAAAGCTTTCAGCCAGGGAGTGAGAAGTGAGGAGCTGAGGCTGGGCGTGCCTCCAAGCATAGATGTCTAAATGATAACAACATCTGGATTAGTCAGTGTGCAATTTAAGCTAGAATTAAAGCCATCATTTTCTGGGGTTTTAAAAACACACTTTTCTGCCAAAAAACAGTATTTTCCTAATCTGCAAGTGTTAAATTCAAGTTTAATATATACAGCGTTCATATTCTGTTACCAAAAAAACACTTTTTTGGCAATATACAACATCTGGATTAGTCAGTGTGCAATTTAAGCTAGAAATACACCCATCATTTTCTGGGGTTTTAAAAACACACTTTTTTGCCAAAAAACTGTATTTTCCTGATCTGCAAGTGTTAAATTCAAGTTTAATATATACGGCTTTCATATTCTGTTACCAAAAAAAAAAAACTTTTTTGGCAATATACAACATCTGGATTAGTCAGTGTACAATTTAAGCTAGAAATACAGCCATCATTTTCTGGGGTTTTAAAAACACACTTTTTTTTTGCCAAAAACAACTATTTTTCTGATCTGCAAGTGTTAAATTCAAGTTTAATATATACAGCTTTCATATTCTGTTACCAAAAAAACACTTTTTTGGCAATATGCTACATCTAGATTAGTCAGTGTGCAATTTAAGCTAGGAATACGCCCATCATTTTCTGGGGTTTTAAAAACACACTTTTTTGCCAAAAAACACTATTTTTAGGCCTTGCGGCATCAGCACGTGTGAAATTACAGGCTGTCAAATTCAGTTGTTAAACAAACAGTCGTTTGGGAAAAAAAAAAATTGTTGGCAGCCTTTGATGCAGATTGTGAAATACACCCTTAATACATTTGGGTTAGATTCAGAGATTTGAAATACCGCCATTTGGTGTACCAATATTTAATTCAGGCCTACAGTGGTTCAGGCCGTGTGAGATACACCCTTTACATACAGGGGTTTGATTCGGGCATTTGAAATACAGGCATTTTGGGCAAAGAAATCTTTAATTCAGGCCTACAGTGGGTCAGGCCGTGTGAGATACACCCACTCCCCTCCCCATTATTGTGTTGGCCAGGCTCCCACACCAGGCACGTATTCAACTTCTCCACCTCCTTCTCCATGGACATGCTCCCATCCCCAATAGCAGCAGGGCACAGTGTTGCTCACACTACCCCTTCTTCCTATCGCATGTCAAGTCAAGCGTTGCAATACTATGTTGTTTCTGATCAGCCTGGGAGACAGTAGTCACACAGGTGAGCAGTTGCTAAAATACATGAAGCAGCAAACATCCCGCTGGCTGTAACCCTGCTGACTCCAATTGGGCAAGATGGTCAGCGACAATGGGCACAACATCCTGACCACCATGAACCTGGGGGAAATGCACATCATCAAGCCAGTCCTGCAACGCTTTTTCAAAAAGTACACTGGCTTGTGCAAAGTGCTGGCAATATCTAGGAGACTGTTCAAGCATTTTGGTCATTTTTCATGGTGAGGAACACTCTCCTGGACTTGGAGCGTCAGAACCGCCTGTCACTATACAGCTTAATCTGTGACGTTCGAACTGGCCGGAATTCAATGTTGCACATTGAACTGGCTCTTCCGCCACGCTGGCCAGATTGGTAACTAGTAAGCTCACTTGCTTACTCAGTGTCAGGCATTTCATTGATATTAAGCAGTCTTATAATTACTGTATAGCCATGCTTTTAGACCCTCGTTATCAAAGAAAAATTAACTAAAATGGAGGCCAAATTACATTATTACCAGGAAGCACTAGGCAAGCAAGCATCTTGTCACAGCTGTTGGCGAGAAAACACCTGCTGCCAGTGTGTCTGAAAGGGAGGCCCCTCTCCATTTGCCACAAAGTCACCCACCTCCCGCCACCACAAGCAAAAGAAGCCACAGCAGCTGTAGCAGCAGCAGCCAGTTGTCTCCTCAACATGATCGAACAGTTGTTTTATGTGCCACTCCAGGCTGAGGAAAATCAGCAAGCCTAGACCTCCTAGGTCCTAGACCACCTCAACGTCCCTAGATGCACTGCTGTTGTCTGCCTACAATCATGTTCCGCACAGCTGCTGCTGCCTCCATTATGCCATTGCCCCATCATGGTGCTGGCTGCCTTTATGGTGCTGGCTGCCTATTCTGTATGGCTGCCGTCAACACCACCTCAGCTGCTACTGGCACCACTATCAACACTATGCAACTGCTAGTCTCCCTACACTACCAATATTAATTGTTCTACTACCAATCATAGACAACCGATCGACTTCCTATTATGTTCAATGAAAAGAGATATGTTTTCCTAAAAAATTCCTAGGAGACTAGAGGGTGTTATACACCAATTACCAGGGCAATTGGAACCAATGTGGTTTGGCCCGAATCGATTGGGGTCCAAACTGAACCTTTTAAAAAATTTGGTGAATTGGAACCTGAACAAAATCTCAACAGCTTCGCTCATCTCTACTTTCAACAAATCCAATTTTTGGGGATTCATCCCTTATGAACTACATACAATCGCAGCCACTATTTTACAGTCCAGCAGACAATGTAGAAGGCATCTTCCATCAAAATAATTTTTGGACCATTTTCAAACAGGCTTTTTGTTATCACCATTTACCATTTATTTACCCACAGCCATATATGCTGCTGTCACTTTGTCAATACTAATTCTGTCTTGGAATAAAAGAGCTTGAAAGGGGTTGGATACAGTCCTAGGAGTCCTCTTTATGTTATACACATCTTTTTATTTGGTCCAAATTTATTTTGACTGAATCAAATCTGAGTCAACAAATCAGATCGTAACCCACAACATTTGCCCAAGTTTTTTTTGTTGGCAATCCACCTGCATCCTACAAACTCTACAGTTTTATATTGCATATTCTGTGTATGTACGTTATTCACTTCAAACTCTTGAAAATTCATATAGATTAACTTGTCAAAATACCCTGTTGGTCTTAAATGTACAAGCTTGGGAGTTTGAATCCTAGCAGAAACTTTTCAGAAGTTAGATTTAAATACACTGGGATGTCCCCAAACACTGACTGTTATGTGAATATAGCTATATATGGAGTCAGAGCAGGGACTCCTAAGACGAACTAGAGTCCCGACACCCTTCCCTCTTCAGAGCAGGGGGTGCCTGGGGTTCTCCCATTGACTTCCATTGTGCTCGGATGCTCGGTAGAACACCCGAGCATCGCAAAGTGTTCTACTCGAGCACATGAGCACTTTAGTGCTTGCTCAACACTAATAAAGACCAATTGAAAAAAATAATAATAATAATTTAGCCCAAAATGCAATAATAAACAAATTGCCACTGTAGGTGTACATAGCTTTAAAGATCCTTGTGCTTTTGACAGTTTTACAGTAGAAATGTCTTCATTACCCATCTACAGTTTTCTATACTAAATGAATAATTTCCTTAATTGCCTAGCAATCTAACTAACTTAAAGCTTTCCACAGTGGGATTTCAATGAGTCCATTGTTGAAAATTATTTTCATTTCCTTAGGATATTCTATGCTTAATAACTCTACTTTAATATTTAGCAACTAGGCATCTTAGAAGAAATATCTAGCTTATCTCAACAGCTTCCCTAAAGCTACATCTACCATCTGAATGGCAATAGATTTGGAAAGTCTTCAGACCCTTTCACTTTTTTCACACCTTGTTATGTTGCAGCCTTTTGCTAAAACAATAAAACAAGTTTTTCCCCATCATTCTGCACTTAATCCCTCATAATGACAAAGGGAAAACAGGAGGTTAGAATATTTGCTAATTTATTAAAAAGGAAAAAATTAAATATTCCATTGACATAAGGTATTTCAGGACCTTTATGTAACACTTAAGCACCTTTGGCAACGATTACAGTCTCCAGTCTTCTTGGGTATGATCCTACAAGGTTTGAATACCTGTAGTTGGGGATTTTCTGCCATTCTTCTCTCCAGATCCTCTCAAGCTCTGTCAGGTTGGATGGGGACCGTCTGTGGACAGCCATTTTCAGGTCTCTCCAGAGTTGTGAGGGTCAAGTC
The DNA here is from genome assembly GCF_905171765.1 of Bufo bufo. NCBI lineage: Eukaryota > Metazoa > Chordata > Amphibia > Anura > Bufonidae > Bufo > Bufo bufo. The sequence continues at coordinate 137,807,626 of NC_053390.1, read as the reverse complement.
CAGGGTCTAGCTGGTCCAATCAAAGACATTCTCAGAGTTATCCCTCATACACTTCTGTGTTGTCAAGGCTGAGTGCTTAGGGTAATTTTCTTCAAGGAAGGTAAACCTTCGGACCAGTCTGAGGTCCAGAGCACTCTGGATCAGGTTTTCATTAAGAATATCTTTGTACTTTGTTCAATTCAGCTTTCCCGCAATTCTGAACAGTCTTTCTATCCCAGCCACACAAAAAATTCCACCTCAGCATGATGCTGTCACCACCATGCATTTCTGAAGGGATGTATTGGGCAGTACGTGGTTTCATCCAAACATGACACTTTACATGCTTTTTTGCAAACGTACATGTGTCTTTTACTTAGGTTAGACTTCCTTTTGGCCACTCTGCGTTAAATTGAAGGAATGCTATGGTGATGGTTGACCATCTTGAAAATTCTCCCATCTGCACAAAGGATTTTGGAGCTCTGACAGAGTGACCATTGAGATCTTGGTTACCTCTGTTACCAAGGTTGGAAAACTGGAGGTAGTTATATATTAAAACTTAGTGTTTCTTTCATTCTAGGTTAAGAGAGTAGAAACAACATATAAAGTGCTAAATGTGTGTGTAAAGGGGGAATATTAGTCACCAATATTTATGCAAATATAGATAATTAATATTCATAAATGGGAGGAGCCGTCTATTGATGACTCCGCCTATTTATGCCTTAATATAATAATAACAATACCTTCGCTATGCTTTACACTGATCGCTACACTAGCTGCATGCGCCTTACTAACTAATAGGGATGACCGAACCCGAACTGTATAGTTCGGGTTCGTACCGAATTTTGGGGTGTCCGTGACACGGACCCGAACATTTTCGTAAAAGTCCGGGTTCGGGTTCGGTGTTCAGCGCTTTCTTGGCGCTTTTTGAAAGGCTGCAAAGCAGCCAATTAACAAGCGTCATACTACTTGGCCCAAGAGGCCATCACAGCCATGCCTACTATTGGCATGGCTGTGATTGGCCAGTGCACCATGTGACCCAGCCTCTATTTAAGCTGTAGTCACGTAGCGCCGCACTGCACTCTGCTATGATCAGTATAGGGAGAGGTTGCAGCTGCGACGTTAGGGCGAGATTAGGCAGATTAACTCCTCCAAAAGACTTCATTCTGTGATCGATCTGCAGCTGTGGATCATTGAAGTGCTATTATTGACTTGCTCACTTTTTTGAGGCTGCCCAGAGCGTTTTTAGATCACTTTTTTTCTGGGGTGATCGGCGGCCATTTTGTGACTTGTGGTGCGCCAGCAGGAGCTATCACCAAGTGTATTTAACCATCGATAGTGTGGTTATTTTGTGCTATATCCTACATCAGCTGCAGGCTGAGCCTGTGTCACCGAAGTGCATTTAACCATCAACAGTCTGATTATTTTTTGGCCATATACTACATCAGCTGCAGGCTGAGCCTGTGTCACCCAAGTGCATTTAACCATCAACAGTGTGGTTATTTTTTGGCCATAAATTACATCAGGGGCAAGTTGAGCCTGTCACCCAGTGCCTAAAAAATAGACCTGACATTTCTATTCAACCAAATCTGCACAGTTTTAGCTGGTCAAGTTATTTGTAGTGACCGTAAAAGCAGACTTTTTGTTCTGGGTTGAAAAAGCATTCCCAAATTTGCCATTCTCAAAATAACTAGTTTGTGGTATTTGAGGCCTACTTGAAATCTATCCCAAAAAGAAAATCTTACATTGAAGGTATTGATAGTGTCATTCAGAAAAACCTAAGACACACGCTAGCGTGCTGATAGAAGTGTCATTCTGTGATTAAACCTATAACTGTCACACAGCGCAAAAAAAAAACAGGTCTCACATCTCTATTCAACCAAATCTGCACAGTTTTAGCTGGTCAAGTTATTTGTAGTGACCGTAAAAGCAGACTTTTTGTTCTGGGTTGAAAAAGCATTCCCAAATTTGCCATTCTCAAAATAACTAGTTTGTGGTATTTGAGGCCTACTTGAAATCTATCCCAAAAAGAAAATCTTACATTGAAGGTATTGATAGTGTCATTCAGAAAAACCTAAGACACACGCTAGCGTGCTGATTTGTCATGGTCTTACCTGCTTGCTGCTCTCCTTCGTTTGACATGTGCTGGCGGCCATCTTGGTTTCTGGGTTTCTTGTAGCCTTCCACCCTGCGGCTCCTCCTTCCCCTGGGAGGAGCTGGATGCCTAGCTCATATATATAGGAGGTCTGTGGCTTCAGTTCCTTGCTTGGTCCTCCTGTGTTCACATGCTTCTAGACTGCTGCTGCTTCTGGTTCCTGATCCTGGCTTCGTCTGACTACCCTGCTGGTTCCTGATCCTGGCTTCGTCTGACTACCCTGCTGGTTCCTGATCCTGGCTTCGTCTGACTACCCTGCTGGTTCCTGATCTTGGCTTCGTCTGACTACCCTTCTGGTTCCTGACCCCTGGCTTCGCAAAGACTCTGCTCGGTTTCACCATCCGTTTGGACTTTTGCTTTACAGCTTTATTTTCAATAAAGCCTTCTTATTTTCACTTATCTCTTGTTGTACGTCTGGTTCATGGTTCCGTGACATTAGGACCAAGCCATGAATTCTGACGGTACAGGGCCATCCTCTCTACCCACGCTGGTTGCCAGACTTGATCAGCAGGATCACCTGTTGGGTCGGTTCGCTGTGGCGTTGCAAACCCTGCTTGAACGCACGGCTCATTTCGCTCCCGTTGCCGATGGGTCGGTTGTCGCTCCTGGGCTCGCTCCTACTGCCGCTCCGGTTGTTGCGCCAGAGTCTACCCCGACACCTGTTGTTGCGCCTGCGGTGTTTCGGGGTATGACCGGTTCTGCTCCTCTTCCACAGCGCTTTGGGGGAGAGCCAACTCAGTGCCGAGGTTTCCTTAACCAGGTGGGCATTTATTTCGAGTTGCTGCCACATGCCTTTCCTACTGAGAGATCAAAGGTGGGCTTCTTGATCTCGCTGCTCTCGGACAAGGCCTTGGCCTGGGCCAGCCCTTTATGGGAGAACAACAATCCGGTGGTTGCCGAGTTTTCCGGTTTTGTTGCTTCTCTTCGGAAGGTATTCGATGTGCCGGCTCGTGCTGCCTCTGCTGCGAAGCTCCTTATGTCCATCAGACAGGGTTCACGATCCGTAGCTGAATACGCCATTGAGTTTCGTACCCTGGCAGCAGAGGTGGGCTGGAATAATGAGGCTCTGGTCGCTGCTTTCTCTCATGGTCTCTCGGATGCCTTGAAGGATGAGGTTGCAGCTAAGGACCTACCAGTTGAGCTCGAGTCTCTTATTTCTTTCCTGATTTTGATTGACACCAGACTCAGGGAGAGACCTTCCTTTAAGGAGAACCTGCGGAGGTCTTCTAACAGATTGGTGCCTACGTTTGCTGTCCCACCCGTGCCTCCCTCTCCTCCCACGCCTCCTGGGGATGACTTGTCTGGGGGTGAACCCATGCAGCTGGGGTTTGCTCGCCTGTCCGAGGGGGAGAGGGCACTCCGAAGACGCGAGGGCCGATGCATGTACTGTGGTCTCGGTGGGCATTTTCGGTTGGCATGTCCGAACCGTCCGGGAAATGCTCGTACCCTGAGATCCTGTCGGGGGTAGATCTTGGGTGGAGTCTCCTCGTCCCCGGTTTCCCGTGTTGACAAACCACTGATCACTGTTGTCCTCTCCTGGGTCGGGGGCTCGGTGACGACCCAGGCGTTGGTGGACTCTGGTGCTGGTGGTTTGTTCATTGATAGTGTGTTCGCTGCCGCCAATTCCATTCCTCTGCAGGCTCGAGGTTCCCCACTGGCTCTTGAGGCGATAGACGGCAGACCCCTTCTGCCGCCACACGTGACTCATGAGACCCTTCCAGTGGGGATAGCCATTGGTGCCGTTCACAGAGAGTCGGTCTGCCTCCAGGTTATTTCGTCTCCACACTACTCGGTGGTCTTGGGGTACCCCTGGCTCCAGAAGCATAATCCGACTTTCGATTGGAGATCGGTCGAGATCCTCTCGTGGTCACCGCAGTGTGGGGCTAGTTGCATCCATGGGTCTGTCAAGTTGCTGTGTACTTCCTCGGACTCTCTGTTGCCTCCTGAATACGAGGAGTACCGGGATGTATTCGATAAGGTGCGCGCGGTTGCCCTACCTCCGCACCGCCCATACGATTGTGCCATAGAGTTACAATCTGGTGCCGTTCCTCCTCGTGGCAAAGTCTATCCACTGTCGGTAGCGGAGAATGAGGCCATGGAGGAGTACGTGAGGGAGGCGCTTTCACGCGGACACATTCGCAAATCTTCGTCCCCGGCAGGGGCTGGATTTTTCTTTGTGAAACAGAAGGGCGGTGAGTTGAGGCCTTGCATCGATTACAGGGGTCTCAATCGCATCACGATCAAGAACGCTTACCCGATACCCTTGATTTCCGAGCTGTTCGATCGCCTTAAAGGGGCCACGGTCTTTACCAAACTCGACCTGAGGGCGGCATATAACCTGGTAAGGATCAAGGCGGGCGATGAGTGGAAGACCGCGTTTAACACCAGGACCGGTCATTACGAATCCTTGGTTATGCCCTTTGGGTTGTGCAATGCGCCCGCAGTCTTTCAGGAATTCATCAACGATGTTTTCCGTGACCTGTTGCAGCAGTGTGTGGTAGTCTATTTGGATGACATCTTGGTATATTCTGAATCCATGGAGGCCCACATTCTGGATGTCAGACGAGTGTTGCAACGGTTACGAGAGAACAAGCTGTTCGGTAAGCTTGAGAAATGCGAATTTCACCGATCCCAGGTAACCTTCTTAGGTTACATCATTTCCGCTGAGGGGTTCTCCATGGATCCTGAGAAGGTTTCGGCTGTCTTACAGTGGCCCCAGCCCAGTGGTCTTCGTTCCCCGCAGCGCTTTTTGGGCTTCGCCAATTATTATCAGAAGTTCATCAGGGACTTTTCTATGCTGGCCAAGCCTCTCACGGATCTGACCAGGAAGGGCAGTAATTCCCAGGTCTGGCCGCTCGAGGCCATCCGAGCTTTTGAGGCCCTAAAGTCCGCCTTTGTGTTGGCTCCGATTCTGTCGCATCCCAACCCTGGGTTGCCCTTTGTCCTTGAGGTGGACGCGTCTGAGACGGGAGTAGGCGCCCTTCTGTCTCAGCGTAGAACACCAGAGGGTCCTCTGCTTCCTTGTTGGTTTTACTCCCGGAAACTGTCTTCCGCGGAGTGCAACTATCAGATTGGTGACAGGGAGTTATTGGCCATCGTGCAGGCCCTTAAAGAATGGAGGCACTTGCTCGAGGGTTCGGTGGTTCCGGTTCTCATCCTGACGGACCACAAGAATCTGACCTACCTTTCTGAGGCCAAGAGATTGACACCACGTCAGGCCAGATGGGCTCTGTTCTTGTCACGTTTTAATTACGTGGTCTCCTACCTACCCGGTTCCAAGAACATCAGGGCGGATGCCTTATCACGGCAGTACTCCGAGCTGTCCAGGGAGGAGTCGATTCCGACTTCGGTCATACCTCCGAATCAGATCCTGGCCGCCATTCGCACCAGCCTGACCTCTCCCCTGGGCGAGCAGATTTTGGCGGCTCAATCTGGTGCTCCCTCTGGGAGACCCAACGGCAGATGTTTTGTGCCTGAGGAGTTGCGCACTCGGTTGTTGCGAACCTACCATAACTCCAAGACCGCGGGGCATCCTGGAAAGAATCAGCTGTCCTGGGCTGTTTCACGTCTGTTCTGGTGGCCTTCCCTACGTTCCGACATCGCCGCATATGTAGCGGCATGCTCCGTTTGTGCCCAGAGTAAGTCCCCTCGGCACCTTCCGTTGGGCCTTCTGCAACCCATAGCCACCGGGGAGCGCCCATGGTCACACCTGGGGATGGATTTCATTGTGGACCTCCCTGCATCCCGAGGCCATACGGTCATTCTCATGATTGTGGATCGGTTTTCCAAAATGTGCCACTGTGTTCCTCTCAAGAAGTTACCCTCTGCACAAGAGTTGGCCACGATTTTTGCCAGGGAGGTCTTCCGGTTGCACGGTTTGCCTAAGGAGATTGTGTCGGATCGGGGGAGTCAGTTTGTGTCCAGGTTCTGGCGCGCCTTTTGCTCCCAGTTGGGGATTCATCTCTCCTTCTCCTCGGCCTACCACCCTCAGTCCAATGGGGCCGCAGAACGATCCAATCAGGCCTTGGAGCAATTCCTTCGTTGCTATGTCTCCGATCACCAAGACAATTGGGTTGACCTCCTGCCTTGGGCTGAGTTTGCCAGGAACACGGCGGTGAACTCTTCCTCTGGGACGTCTCCCTTCATGGCCAATTATGGGTTCCAACCTGCCGTGTTACCGGAGGTATTCTCTCCCCAGGATATTCCGGCTGTGGAGGATCACCTTTCCGTCCTACGTGCTTCTTGGGTACAGATCCAGAAGTCCCTTGAGGTCTCTGCGCAGCGCCAGAGACTCCAGGCTGATCGCAGACGAGCGCCTGCTCCTTCCTACCAGGTCGGAGACCGTGTATGGTTGTCCACCCGCAACCTCAACCTTCGAGTGCCCACTCCCAAGCTGGCGCCTCGCTTTGTTGGTCCCTTCCGAGTGCTTCGCAGGGTAAACCCGGTAGCCTATGCCCTTGCGCTTCCTCCTGGCATGCGGATCTCCAACGTGTTTCATGTCTCCCTGTTGAAGCCACTGGTGTGTAATCGTTTCACTTCCTCGGTTCCTCGGCCTCGTCCGGTCCAAGTGGGCAATCGTGAGGAATATGAGGTGAGCAATATCCTGGACTCACGCCTGGTCCGCGGTCGGTTGCAGTTTTTGGTCCATTGGCGTGGTTATGGTCCAGAGGAGCGTTCCTGGGTTCCCTCCGCAGATGTCCATGCTCCTGCCTTGCTCCGAGCCTTCCACGCACGCTTCCCTCAGAAACCGTTTTGTGCTCCGCGGAGGAGGGGCCCTTGAGGGGGAGGTACTGTCATGGTCTTACCTGCTTGCTGCTCTCCTTCGTTTGACATGTGCTGGTGGCGGCCATCTTGGTTTCTGGGTTTCTTGTAGCCTTCCACCCTGCGGCTCCTCCTTCCCCTGGGAGGAGCTGGATGCCTAGCTCATATATATAGGAGGTCTGTGGCTTCAGTTCCTTGCTTGGTCCTCCTGTGTTCACATGCTTCTAGACTGCTGCTGCTTCTGGTTCCTGATCCTGGCTTCGTCTGACTACCCTGCTGGTTCCTGATCCTGGCTTCGTCTGACTACCCTGCTGGTTCCTGATCCTGGCTTCGTCTGACTACCCTGCTGGTTCCTGATCTTGGCTTCGTCTGACTACCCTTCTGGTTCCAGACCCCTGGCTTCGCAAAGACTCTGCTCGGTTTCACCATCCGTTTGGACTTTTGCTTTACAGCTTTATTTTCAATAAAGCCTTCTTATTTTCACTTATCTCTTGTTGTACGTCTGGTTCATGGTTCCGTGACATGATTGAAGTGTCATTCTGTGATTAAACCTATAACTGTCACACAGCGCAAAAAAAAACAGGTCTCACATCTCTATTCAACCAAATCTGCACAGTTTTAGCTGGTCAAGTTATTTGTAGTGACCGTAAAAGCAGACTTTTTGTTCTGGGTTGAAAAAGCATTCCCAAATTTGCCATTCTCAAAATAACTAGTTTGTGGTATTTGAGGCCTACTTGAAATCTATCCCAAAAAGAAAATCTTACATTGAAGGTATTGATAGTGTCATTCAGAAAAACCTAAGACACACGCTAGCGTGCTGATAGAAGTGTCATTCTGTGATTAAACCTATAACTGTCACACAGCGCAAAAAAAAACAGGTCTCACATATCTATTCAACCAAATCTGCACAGTTTTAGCTGGTCAAGTTATTTGTAGTGACCGTAAAAGCAGACTTTTTGTTCTGGGTTGAAAAAGCATTCCCAAATTTGCCATTCTCAAAATTGTGGTGAACGGGAACAATGAGGAAAACATCTAATAAGGGACGCGAACGCGGACGTGGACATGGTCGTGGTGGTGGTGTTAGTGGACCCTCTGGTGCTGGGAGAGGACGTGGCCGTTCTGCCACAGCCACACGTCCTAGTGAACCAACTACCTCAGGTCCCAGTAGCCAGCAGAATTTACAGCGATATTTGGTGGGGCCCAATGCCGTTCTAAGGATGGTAAGGCCTGAGCAGGTACAGGCATTAGTCAATTGGGTGGCCGACAGTGGATCCAGCACGTTCACATTATCTCCCACCCAGTCTTCTGCAGAAAGCGCACAGATGGCGCATGAAAACCAAGCCCATCGGTCTGTCACATCACCCCCATGCATATCAGGGAAACTGTCTGAGCCTCAAGTTATGCAGCAGTCTCTTATGCTGTTTGAAGACTCTGCTGCCAGGGTTTCCCAAGGGCATCCACCTAGCCCTTCCCCAGGGGTGGAAGAGATAGAATGCACTAACGCACAACTACTTATTTTTCCTGATGATGAGGACATGGGAATACCACCTCAGCACGTCTCTGATGATGACGAAACACAGGTGCCAACTGCTGCGTCTTTCTGCAGTGTGCAGACTGAACAGGAGGTCAGGGATCAAGACTGGGTGGAAGACAATGCAGGGGACGATGAGGTCCTAGACCCCACATGGAATGAAGGTCGTGCCACTGACTTTCACAGTTCAGAGGAAGAGGCAGTGGTGAGACCGAGCCAACAGCGTAGCAAAAGAGGGAGCAGTGGGCAAAATCAGAACACCCGCCGCCAAGAGACTCCGCCTGCTACTGACCGCCGCCATCTGGGACCGAGCACCCTAAAGGCAGCTTCAAGGAGTTCCCTGGCATGGCACTTCTTCAAACAATGTGCTGACGACAAGACCCGAGTGGTTTGCACGCTGTGCCATCAGAGCCTGAAGCGAGGCATTACCGTTCTGAACCTTAGCACAACCTGCATGACCAGGCACCTGCATGCAAAGCATGAACTGCAGTGGAGTAAACACCTTAAAAACAAGGAAGTCACTCAGGCTCCCCCTGCTACCTCTTCTGCTGCTGCCGCCTCGGCCTCTTCTGCTGCCGCCACCTCGGCCTCTTCCTCCGCCTCTGGAGGAACGTTGGCACCTGCCGCCCAGCAAACATGGGATGTACCACCAACACCACCACCTGTGTCACCAAGCATCTCAACCATGTCACACGGCAGCGTTCAGCTCTCCATCTCACAAACATTTGAGAGAAAGCGTAAATTCTCACCTAGCCACCCTCGATCCCTGGCCCTGAATGCCAGCATTTCTAAACTACTGGCCTATGAAATGCTGTCATTTAGGCTGGTGGACACACACAGCTTCAAACAGCTCATGTCACTTGCTGTCCCACAGTATGTTGTTCCCAGCCGCCACTACTTCTCCAAGAGAGCCGTGCCTTCCCTGCACAAACAAGTGTCCGATAAAATCAAGTGTGCACTGCGCCAGATTCTCTGTTACGGGACCTCTCTCCTCTGCCTGGGTGCCTGGGCCTAAATGTGTGACAGTGGCCTGTTCCAGTGGTGGGTGACGTGAAGCCTGATTCTCTGCTATGACATGAATACAGATTCTGCGCTGACATAAGGCCAGATTCTCTGTTACGGGACCGCTCTCCTCTGTCTGGGTGCCGGGGCCTAAATGTGTGACAGTGGCCTGTTCCAGTGGTGGGTGACGTGAAGCCTGATTCTCTGCTATGACATGAAGACAGATTCTGCGCTGACATAAGGCCAGATTCTCTGTTACGGGACCTCTCTCCTCTGCCTGGGTGCCTGGGCCTAAATGTGTGACAGTGGCCTGTTCCAGTGGTGGGTGACGTGAAGCCTGATTCTCTGCTATGACATGAAGACAGATTCTGCGCTGACATAAGGCCAGATTCTCTGTTACGGGACCTCTCTCCTCTGCCTGGGTGCCTGGGCCTAAATGTGTGACAGTGGCCTGTTCCAGTGGTGGGTGACGTGAAGCCTGATTCTCTGCTATGACATAAAGACAGATTCTGCGCTGACATAAGGCCAGATTCTCTGTTACGGGACCCCTCTCCTCTGCCTGGGTGCCTGGGCCTAAATGTGTGACAGTGGCCTGTTCCAGTGGTGGGTGACGTGAAGCCTGATTCTCTGCTATGACATGAAGACAGATTCTGCGCTGACATAAGGCCAGATTCTCTGTTACGCGACCGCTCTCCTCTGTCTGGGTGCCGGGGCCTAAATGTGTGACAGTGGCCTGTTCCAGTGGTGGGTGACGTGAAGCTTGATTCTCTGCTATGACATGAAGACAGATTCTGCGCTGACATAAGGCCAGATTCTCTGTTACGGAACCGCTCTCCTCTGTCTGGGTGCCGGGGCCTAAATGTGTGACAGTGGCCTGTTCCAGTGGTGGGTGACGTGAAGCCTGATTCTCTGCTATGACATGAAGACTGATTCTGCGCTGACATGAAGCCAGATTCTCTGCTATGGCATGAAGAGACTGATTCTCTGCTGACATGAAGCCAGATTCTTTGCTATGGCATGAAGAGACTGATTCTCTGCTGACGTGAAGCCAGATTCTCTGCTATGGGACCTCTGTCCAATTGATATTGGTTCATTTTTATTTTTTTAATTTTAATTTTAATTCATTTCCCTGTCCACATTTGTTTGCAGGGGATTTACCTACATGTTGCTGCCTTTTGCAGCCCTCTAGCTCTTTCCTGGGCTGTTTTACAGCCTTTTTAGTGCCCAAAAGTTCGGGTCCCCATTGACTTCAATGGGGTTCGGGTTCGGGACGAAGTTCGGTTCGGGTTCGGATCCCGAACCCGAAAATTTACGGGAAGTTCGGCCGAACTTCTCGAACCCGAACATCCAGGTGTTCGCTCAACTCTACTAACTAACTATCACCAATAACTACACGTTACACAGATAGTTACAAGTAACACAGTATTTATTACTAACAATACACTACGCACGCAGTACACTACAATACAGCACTAAATATACAATCCTAAACTACACTACACGTTCCCAAATTCCACCCATAAACTATCTATACAGCTCACACATACAAGTATATTCACAGCCCACCCACCTGGTGTTATACTATCCCTATGGGGCACGACGAGGGTCAACGGTGGTCTTACAGGGGTGTAAGCAGACCACAAACAGTAACAAGGACTGGGGTAACCACCAGGGGTTAATCAGGGGTGGTAGGCACAGTAGGGGTATCAGGGCTGGGAATCAGGGGTGGTAGGAAAACAAGGGCAATAGGGTTACAACAGGGGAAAGTATGTAATAGGGCAGGGTAGATAGGAGGGTGAGAAAGGAGGGTGCGTTGGTGGTATAGGGTAAATAGGAGGGTGGTATAAGGTTCGTTGGTGGGATAGTGGGGGGGTTAATGGAGTGGGGGTACATTGGTGGGATAGTGGGGGGTTAATGGAGTGGGGGTTCGTTGGTGGGATAGTGGGGGGTTAATGGAGTGGGGGTTCGTTGGTGGGATAGAGGGGTTAATTCGTTGGTGGGATAGTGGGGGTGATACTTAATCCTTCCGCTCGTTGCCTAGGGGATGCTCGTCGTCCTGGGGATAATTCTTTAGTCAGGGTGGGCGGCCGGCTCTCTTCTCATGGTGGGGTAGGGACGGCAGGGTTCCAGTCAGGCTGTAGGTAAGGGGGGGTCCCGATCCCGAACCCAGAGTGCCGGGGCCGCCGGATACTTATGATATGACGTCACTGCGCCGGCCAGCACATCGGGGACGCGCTGCAGACAGGCGGGAGAAGCCTTTTATCTCCCGCCTGCTGCACCTAGCATTCCGGACATGCGCATAATAGAAGGAGGAGAGGCTTCTCCCCTTCTTCTATCATGTGTAATTATCTCCAGCGGCGCTGGGGATAATTACAACAAAGGGCTCAGATTCTGTTGAATCTGAGCTCTTTGTATCCATCAGGATGACTGGACCCTTGTCCGGTCATTCTGATGCAATTAGCCAGATTGCATCGGTGCGAATGCTTGGGGCACATTCACACCGATGCACCTGGTTTCAGTTGTAGGAGGGGGGGGGGGGGGAATATATATAATATACATGCGTATGGATGCTTGGGGCACATCCATACACATGTATACATTAATATTAGGGACAGACCTATCTAGAGGGGGCACATTATTATATGAGGGGGCACAAGCCCCTACATCACAAGGGGGCACAAGCCCCTACATTATAAGGGGGCACAAGCCCCTACATTATAAGGGGGCACATATTTCCCACAGGGGCCACCATGAGCCCCTGGGGATCACCATGGGCAGACGTGCACAGATGCTGGGCACATTTGCGCACATCGTCCCATGATGCTGTGGCTAATGTATGCACATATATACCATACATGCCCGCATGTGTTTGCAGGCATGCATGGATATATATGCATACGTCTCAACCGTTCCTCAACAATCCCCCTGTTGTCGGACTATATAATACGACAATATAATGGGGGAACGGGTTGAGATATATTTGCCCCCCTCAACCCCATCTTTGGTGGAAGTTCAGGAAGAACTGTAGTGCACACTGATCTTTAGGTACTTAGACATCCCTAATCCAGCTTCCTCCGACCTGCCCTTCACCGTAACCTACTCCTCCGTCCACAGGATACACCGTCTTCTTCTTGACATCTTTAGGGTACCACACACCCACAGTCTCTTTAACAGTCTTTTAGTGTCAGCCACCCCCACTTTGGAGTGACCACACCCCCACAGTCTCTCGGTAATTCTGCCGATCTTCAGGTATCTTCGTCCCCCCCAATTCTGGAGTGGGTTAACCCTTACAGTCTTTAACTGGCCTTTCTTTAACAGTCTCTTGGTGTCGGCCACCCCCACTTTGGAGTGACCACACCCCCACAGTCTCTCGGTAGTTATGCCAATCTTCAGGTATGGCCCGCCTCCAAGGCATCTGGAGCGGGTTCACCCTCACAACCTCAGTCCCAACTTTCTTCTATCCAACGTCTGTTTCCATCTTGATGGGTGCGGTTCTCCCGTGGACAGATTAATAGGTCTTTACAAGGCAGGTCAGACTCTTAAGCGGTGATGTCATAGTACCTAAATTCTACTGCGGAGAACACCTCCACCACACTACACCTCCAGCCCTTCCCTTAAGAACCTCACCGTTCCAGGGTTCAAGGTGGCAAATGAATGATGCCTGTCCCTATCGTGACCTAACCTTATCCCCATTCACACAAAATACATGTTACATCCCTCCCAACACCACCAAAATCATTATATGTATGTGTACCCATAGAGACTCATGCAACCTGGCATATCTCTACACCTCCAAAGACACAGGTAGGTAGCAGACCCCTGTGTCAATGGGAAACGACTATAGGATGCAAATGTGTACAGCCAAATATAGGCTGTCACACATTTGCACCTAGAGTGTCCATGGGTACACAATCAACCGACAAACAAAAGCAATAAATACACGGTGCTATGGGGTTTCAGGGTAGTACAAGTTATACGTCTCGAACCCTCATAGGAAACAAAGTGTGTCCATACAATATTTGGCTACAGGAACAATGTTTGAGTTATGTCCTGAGCCTCCTCCTCCGGATAGTTCTGTAAAGTTCTGTCTGGTTCTGGTGTATTTGGTCAATAAGTCCCTTGACCCTCCGAGTTACGATGACCAGAACCAGAAGAAGTTTCACTGGGTGAAACAAGTGATAATAAGTTCTTCCACCCGAACGTCTCCAAGTCTTCCTCCAGAGCCTTAAATAATGCTCCCGCTGGATTGTGGCAAAGTCTTCTATCTCTAGAACACCTCTAGGCAGAGGTCACTTAGTTGCCAAAATCCAGTGGGATCCTCTGGAGCCTCACAAAAGTGTCAGGGGGAATAGCTGGCCTCTTCTGTGGCATCTCCTGGGTTTTTCTTCCGCTCCATATAAAACCACACCTATGGCAGAAGAAAACACCAGGCGCTCCCAGGGGAATTTCTCCCCTAACAGTGCAATTAAATGTGAAAATTCCCAGAACCAATACCTTTGACCCATGGGTAGAGAAAGGTATTGGGCTGCCCTTTATCTCACAGGACCCCTCGTTATCCCAACACTGGTGTCTGAACATCCTACCTTCAGAGGAGCGTGTCCTCTGCTACACATCCCTCTGCACCAACAGATAAGGATGGCCACCCTACTAGGTTAGGATAACTGGAGTTCTGTGGACAAAGCACCATCTTGTTATTGATGGCACCGCATCCCTGTCCACCCATGTGTAACCAGGCTGATTTCCCCCTGTGATCCCGTCTTGTGGAGGCCCGCAGAACCAATGGCATAGTCATGCCCTGGCTCCCCAGGACCCCCTAACACAAGAACACAGTCCACACTCTGCTGCCAAACATCCTGCGTCCAATCCCTATCAGAGCTGTGCTGCCTGCTCGGACTAGAATCAAGTGCGCAGCACAACATTACACCAATGTTGTCTGTCCGCCCCAGTCCCCAGCGCAACACAGCCCTACCGAAAACCTTGAGCACAACAGCGTTATCTGTATCGATCTGAGACCCTGGTTGCCCAGAATAATATCACATCATCCTTTGTGTGCTGCATGGAGAAGGTCCTTATGCCTTCTCCCGACCAGCAGGATTTCCCGTTTGATATTATCTGCTCGCGAACCTATACGTTCTCGATCCACAGTATAACACTGTTCTACTCCAAGGGGACACAGAATGAAACAAGACAGCAGACGGGACTTACAACACTACATAAATCAGCATGGTAGAACACATCCGTAAACAAGGACTACCACCATCAACATCAAGAAAAACTTACAAACAGATAACAAAAACACACAACATGGACATACACAGGGAACAAACGGTGTAACAAATAGTACAGGGGTGTCAAGTGTTGCCTAGCCTAGCTTGGCCACTCTGATCCCTCAGCAGCTGGTGATGCTGCCGAGAGGTAATGTCACGACCGCTACCCCAGCAGCAGTCATGTCGCACCAGACAGAGGGGAAGGGGGACCCTTATCTACGGATGGGAATAGTATGGCCACCCCTGACAAACCCTAAGCTGGCACCTGTCTGCCCTGATACCCTAGACGGGGTGTGAACCCGTGCGGCGAGCTGGATGCCTAAACCCTCCGTCACCCTAAAAAGCCTAGAGTGGGGAAAGGCCGATGGGAGCACTAGTCACCATCACTCAAGTCTAGGAGAACAGCAGGGGAAGGCAGCAACAAATAAACTATATAAGAGATAGACTTATCCAGTCACGAGCAGAGAAGGCGATCCCAATAACAACAGTCCACGCCGGACAAGAGCTCCACAGCAACACCATCAAACGATCTCCTTCAAAGGTCAGAATAGAACTGGAAGTGAAGACTATATCTGGCAATGACTGCAAGTGAAAGTGAAACTAATATAGTAGCTGGGAGTGGCAGACAGGACTCACCTGAGAAGGATGCCTACAAACTCCCAGTCAGGACAAAAAGGTTCACAAGGCAAAACCCAGATGACATACCCTGAACCACGGAGCAAACTCACAAGCTATCGCGAGTAGCAAGTCGCTGCGACCTTCTCCTCCCAGACCTGTCTGGATCAGTCACAGTCGTGACAGGTAACCCCGTTATGGCCAAGCTGACTAGACCCCACTGCACAATTTGTTACTTGGCTGATACTGTTGGACACATTGCAATTACTTGCACAAGGGCAATTCCTTGCAATGTGTCCTTTGTTCCCACACCTGAAACACGTGACTTGGTTTCCTGTCCTGTGTGTTATGTTCCTATTTGTTTTGCAGTGTCTCGCTATGTGACCTAGGCCACCACATGCAAAACATCTGTAGTTTGCTCTGCATGGCCCAGGTCCATCTACACTGCAGCCGTGCTCCCTTCTCCTGAATTGTTCCAACCTCAGGGACGCACTCTTCACGACAGTTCTTTTTCCCAAAGTCAGGGAAAAATCTCTGTTAGTCTGGACCGGCTTGACCTGATGATTAGACCGGTCACAGACTACGCTCCCCCCTTTTGGCCCTGCACAGGGCAACGTTTTGGGAGATTCCGACCCTGGCTTTATAGAAAAAGAAAGGGCCGGCACCAACTTGGTGATAACCTGTTGCATGCCAGTCATTATCTGGGACCTTACAGCAACCTCAGCCTTCAATTTGGCTACCGTCACGTCAGTAGAGGCAGTCTGCTCCTTGAAGGCCTTGACTTCAGTATAAGACTGAGTCAACTTAGCCTCAATTTCCTCCTTCTGCCTCTGCAGCTCTACTAACTGTGACTCTATATTAGCCACCTGTGCATC
Organism: Bufo bufo; assembly: GCF_905171765.1. Classification (NCBI taxonomy): domain Eukaryota; kingdom Metazoa; phylum Chordata; class Amphibia; order Anura; family Bufonidae; genus Bufo; species Bufo bufo. Next base: position 137,791,444 of record NC_053390.1, on the reverse strand, counting down.
TTGGTCAACAGTAGACTGCACATTCTCTGCCAGCTGTGCCCGCAATGCCGAAACCTGGTCCGAATTACTGGCACAGCACTGGCAGTGAACGGCCGGAGGAATTGAGACACCAGCGCCACTTCCTTTGGCTTACAGATGCTAGCCTCAAACGTATGAACGAGTTTGGCGAGCATCCGAAGCCGTTTGGTGGCCTTGTTCAACACCGTCCGTTTGTTAACACAAAGCTTGTCATAACTACAAGCCTGTGCTAGCAAATCGGACCACAGCATTTCTGCTGACTTGTATGTAGTGGGGAGGATGGGGTTAAATGTGCTGTGTCTGCTCAAGTGTTGCAGTGTGGGGAAGTCCATACTCACCGTTTGATGAGCGTCCATCTTCTCCTTGGGGCCGTACCTCTTCGTCCTCGCAGCTGCTTGGAAGAAGTCCATTTTCCCGGATCATCTCTTCTGAACCAGACGGACTTGTACACTGCTCCCACGAAGATGGATCTCCTTCAGTGACGTGTCCGCTTCTCCCTTGCAATCACTTGAGCGATGCAGTGACATTTTTCTGAGCCTCCATCTTCTTGTTGGTGCTGTACTTTTCCGTCCCTTGCAGCTGCTTGAAAGAAGTCCTTTTCTTCCGGATCACTTCTTCCCGACCAGCTGGACTTCTATGTACCTCCAACGAAGATGGATCTCTTTCCGTGCCTTCTTCTCTTACCCCAGCGACGGTGACCGTGTAAAGCAAATACAAAAATATTAATACACAGATAGATTATAGATTCTCTGCAAAAGATTTTGTTTTATTTCTGGTACTCTAAGGGAAGTATTGCTTCTCCTGTCCGAATTATCGGGTTCTAGACGCTCAGACACTCCGCTGACCGCGTCTCTCCTGCCCGCTAATTCACAGTACCAGCGACCCTCAGCCTTAAGACCAAAAATAAACGCAAAATCCACGCAGTGGGCCTGGCTCGCCAATGTAAAGGGGGAATATTAGTCACCAATATTTATGCAAATATCGATGATTAATATTCATAAATGGGAGGAGTCGTCTATTGATGACTCCGCCTATTTATGCCTTTATATAATAATAACAATACCTTCGCTATGCTTTACACTGATCGCTACACTAGCTGCATGCGCCTTACTAACTAACTATCACCAATAACTACACGTTACACAGATAGTTACAAGTAACACAGTATTTATTACTAACAATACACTACGCACGCAGTACACTACAATACAGCACTAAATATACAATCCTAAACTACACTACACGTTCCCAAATTCCACCCATAAACTATCTATACAGCTCACACATACAAGTATATTCACAGCCCACCCACCTGGTGTTATACTATCCCTATGGGGCACGACGAGGGTCAACGGTGGTCTTACAGGGGTGTAAGCAGACCACAAACAGTAACAAGGACTGGGGTAACCACCAGGGGTTAATCAGGGGTGGTAGGCACAGTAGGGGTATCAGGGCTGGGAATCAGGGGTGGTAGGAAAACAAGGGCAATAGGGTTACAACAGGGGAAAGTATGTAATAGGGCAGGGTAGATAGGAGGGTGAGAAAGGAGGGTGCGTTGGTGGTATAGGGTAAATAGGAGGGTGGTATAAGGTTCGTTGGTGGGATAGTGGGGGGGTTAATGGAGTGGGGGTACATTGGTGGGATAGTGGGGGGTTAATGGAGTGGGGGTTCGTTGGTGGGATAGTGGGGGGTTAATGGAGTGGGGGTTCGTTGGTGGGATAGAGGGGCTAATTCGTTGGTGGGATAGTGGGGGTGATACTTAATCCTTCCGCTCGTTGCCTAGGGGATGCTCGTCGTCCTGGGGATGATTCTTTAGTCAGGGTGGGCGGCCGGCTCTCTTCTCATGGTGGGGTAGGGACGGCAGGGTTCCAGTCAGGCTGTAGGTGGGGGGGTCGCCGGATACTTATGATATGACGTCACTGCGCCGGCCAGCACATCGGGGACGCGCTGCAGACAGGCGGGAGAAGCCTTTTATCTCCCGCCTGCTGCACCTAGCATTCCGGACAGTGCGATAGCAATCGCACTGTCGGAATGCGCATAATAGAAGGAGGAGAGGCTTCTCCCCTTCTTCTATCACGTGTAATTATCTCCAGCGGCGCTGGGGATAATTACAACAAAGGGCTCAGATTCTGTTGAATCTGAGCTCTTTGTATCCATCAGGATGACTGGACCCTTGTCCGGTCATTCTGATGCAATTAGCCAGATTGCATCGGTGCGAATGCTTGGGGCACATTCACACCGATGCACCTGGTTTCAGTTGTAGGAGGGGGGGGAATATATATAATATACATGCGTATGGATGCTTGGGGCACATCCATACACATGTATACATTAATATTAGGGACAGACCTATCTAGAGGGGGCACATTATTATATGAGGGGGCACAAGCCCCTACATCACAAGGGGGCACAAGCCCCTACATTATAAGGGGGCACAAGCCCCTACATTATAAGGGGGCACATATTTCCCACAGGGGCCACCATGAGCCCTCTGGGGATCACCATGGGCAGACGTGCGCAGATGCTGGGCACATTTGCGCACATCGTCCCATGATGCTGTGGCTAATATATGCACATATATACCATATATGCCCGCACGTGTTTGCAGGCATGCATGGATATATATGCATACGTTTCAACCGTTCCTCAACAGTGTGCACACCACCAATCGTGCAACAACAAAAAAACAACCAACAAAAATCGGACAATATTGCCGTGGGTGCCCAGTGTTAGCAGTACCAACCACACGGCCAAACTTCAAAACCTCCCAATCGGGTATAAATTCCACAACATACAAGCAACAGTCTTACTGGTAAATGGAAGTCATCTGGATACCGTCTTGAAGTTCCAGTGATCAAATTTTAAACAAAGGGCAGGGTCCTAGTACAAAACTCTGTACCCGGATTGCCTTGTCAGGTCTAGAATTCCCTGATGACCTCCTAATATAGAGTCATCGCCCTGACAAGGGCGGCCCTATCTGGAACCTCTCCCTAAAAGATAAGAGTCCCTGGACATTCCTGCCTCCGGATAGTAGTAAGTAAAGGACCCTGGAAGCAGAATAAATTCCTACGCGTTTTGTCTACAATGTTGATATCACTAGACTCATCAGGGGATTAAGGGCTTCAAATGGGTTGGCCGTTTACATCTGATGCATATCTAATGTGCCAACCTCAGTTAAGGATAGATAAAATTAAATAGTGCCTAATGTAGAAATACTAGGCTAAATGGGCCCATATATAGACTAAGTAGAGACCAAAGGAGTTAATTAGGGCATATGGCTCCGTTAATATTCCCACCAGTGGCTCCCGATACAGTCTTTTCTTAAAGGGATTCTGTCACCAGGTTTCACCCCTGTCAGCTAAACATATGCTGATGTTCAGGGCCTCATCAGGATTCCTAATGTGGGCTTCTAAATGTGATCCGTAGCCTAATTTTGCTAAAAAACAGGTTTTACTAACCTGTCACTCAAAGAAATAAGGTGCCCAAGGGGATGTCAAGGGATGCAAGGTGCCGGCCGCACCCACCGCCGTTCGTGCCCAGCGCCGCCTTTCCAGACTTCTGCACCGCCTCCTAATCCTCTGTGCCGCCTCTCGCTCTCCCTCCATCCCCCCTCCTTCTGCTGTAAGATCTTGCGCGTGCGCACAGGGTTCTGCCTGATGCGCCCGTGCAGACTTCTCGATTTGGCTTCTTAAAGAGCGAAGTGCGCATGCGCCGGCACTTCGCTCAACCCAGGTATGACCTGCACTCTGGCGTCAGCCTCTCAGAGCCCTGTGCGTGCGCGATATCTTACAGCAGGAGGAGGGGGGAGGGAGGGAGAGCGAGAGACGGCACAGAGCATTAGGAGGCGGTGCAGAAGTCTGGAAAGGCGGCGCTGGGCACGAACGGCGGTGGGTGCGGCCGGCACCTTGCATCCCTTGACATCCCCTTGGGCACCTTATTTCTTTGAGTGACAGGTTAGTAAAACCAGTTTTTTTGCAAAATAAGGCTACGGATCACATTTAGAAGCCCACATTAGGAATCCTGATGAGGGCCTGAACATCAGCATATGTTTAGCTGACAGGGGTGAAACCTGGTGAAAGAATCCCTTTAAGTAGGGGCAGCATATGGCCTGCACGTGTAGTGTGTGCCGGCGTGTCTAGCCACTCGGCCTGTATAGTCGCACAAGAAAAAGCGTGAACCCCTCCTCCCCGCCGGGAATCCCCATGAGGTCATCTTAGTCTCACACCACGGGCAGAGTCGGGGAGAACGCTGAGGAGGCGCGGCTTAAGCGATGTACAGGAAGCACTGTGTTACTAGCGCTTAAACCTGCACATCGATGTAGATACAGATAATTACTTATCTTTAAGGGTGGCAATAAGGGACATTTGAGGCTGATATATCCCCAATTAACAAGAGAGTGGGGTGACAATTAGTGTTGAGTGCAAATATTCGAATAGCAAATTTTTATCTTGAATATCGGAACTTCGAGAATTTGCAAATATTTCGAATATAGTGCTATATATTTGTTATAGCGAATATTCATAATTTTTTTCCCATCTGAACACATGATTCCTCCCTGCTTCTTGCTTGTGGGCCAATGAGTCATTGGCCCACAAGCAACTTAACCCTTTCATGACCAAGGGTCATTGATGCCCCAGTGTCCAGGTCAAAATTTACAAATCTCACATGCGTTACTTTATGTGGTAATAGCTTTGGAACACTTTTACTTATCCACGCCATTCTGAGATTGTTTTCTCGTGACACATTGTACTTCATGATTTGAGTCAATATATTTCACCTTTATTTATGAAAAAATACCAAATTTACCAAAAATTTTGAAAAATTCACAATTTTCCAAATTTCTATTTCTCTGCTTCTAAAACAGAAAGTGATACCTAATAAAATATTTATTACTTAACATTCCCCATATGTCTACTTTATGTTGGCATTATTTTGGAAATGTCATTTTATTTTTTTAGGACGTTAGAAGGCTTAGAAGTTTAGAAGCAATTCTTACAATTTTTAAGAAAATTTCCAAAACCCACTTTTTAAGAACCAGTTCAGGTCTGAAGTCACTTTGTGGGGCTTACATAGTGGAAACCCCCATAAATGACCCCATTGTAGAAACTACACCCCTCAAGTTACTCAAAACTGATTTTACAAACTTTGTTAACCCTTTAGGCGTTCCACAAGAATTAAAGGAAAATGGAGATGAAATTTCAAAATTTCACTTTTTTGGCAGATTTTCCATTTTATAATTTTTTTTCTTTAACACATTGAGGGTTAACAGCCAAACAAAACTCAATATTTATTACCCTGATTCCGCGGTTTACATAAACACCCCACATGTGGTCGTAAACTGCTGTACGGGCACACGGCAGGGCGCAGAAGGAAAGGAATGCCATACGGTTTTTGGAAGGCAGATTGTGCTGGATTGGTTTTCTGAACGCCATATGTTTTTTATTTTTCTGCCGATCGTCTTGCGCAGGGGCTCGTTTTTTGCAGAAAGTGTTGAGGTTTTTATTGGTACCATTTTGGGTACATAGGATTTTTTGATCATTCATTATTACACTTTATGGGGCAAGGTGACCCAAAAATTGGCTGTTTTGGAACAGTTTTCATTTATTTATTTTTACAGCGTTCATCTGAGGAGTTAGGTCATGTGATAGTTTTATAGAAAAGATCGTTACGGACGTGGCAATACCTAATATGTATACTTTTTTTTATTTATTTAAGTTTTACACAATAATAGCATTTCTGAAACAAAAAAAATGATGTTTTAGTGTCTCTATAGTCTGAGAGCCATAGCTTTTTAATTTTTTGGGCGATTGTCTTAAATAGGGTATCATTTTTTGTGGAACGAGGTGACGGTTCGATTGGTACTATTTTGGGGGTCATAAACCTTTTTGATCGCTTGCTGTTGCACTTTTTGTGATGTAAGGTGACAAAGATAGCCTTTTTGACAGTTTTTTTTATTTTATTTTTATGGTGTTTATCGGACGGGGTCTATCATGTGATATGTTTATAGAGACGGTTGTTACGGACACGGTGACACCTAATATGTGTAGTTTATTTCATTTTTTCATTTTTTTTTATAGAAAAAGGCAATTTCTTTTTTTAATTTACATTTTTTTTTTTTTTTTTTTTTTCATTTTTATTATTTTTACTTTCTTTTTTTATCAAGTCCCACTTGGATCATGAAGATCCAGTGAAGCTGATGGCTGTACTATACTTTGCAATGCTCTTGCATTGCAAAGTATAATACTATTAGATGCCCTGTAATGCCCTGTAGGTGGCAACAGCGGATGCTTTTGCAAAGCGTCCGGTTGCCATGGCAACCGTCGGGTGCCGCAATCACAGCGCTGCAGCCCCGATGGTTGAGAGAGGGAGCTCCCTCCCTCTATTAACCCCATAAATGCCGCAATCGCGGCATCTATGGGGTTACAGGAGAGTGTCAGCATAGAGCTGACACTCTCTGCAGATGGCGGCGGCTCAGTAATGGAGCCGCCGCCATCATACACAGCAGGGGGATCGGGGGGGTTCGGGGGAAGTGCTGGAAAGGGGGTGGGGGGATCGGGGCGGGGTATGGCCGCCAATATTGAGGGAGGCTGGGGCAGGAGGGGCGGGTGAGAATGAATGCCTGGGGCGGGGAGGGGGCGGACCGCATCAGGGCAGCTGCCTGCCTCTAGATGAGCTGCAGGCGGACACAAGGGGGGGCTTGGAGGGGCACAGATGGGGTGCACAGCCACAGATCGGGGGCACAGATGGGGGGGTATTATGAGGACCCTACCTAATTTCATGCTCTGATCTGCAGAGCGCAGATCAGAGCATGAAACCGGCATTTTTTTCACTGCCGCGATCTGATTGGTTAGTCTGCACAGACTAACAAATCGGATCGATTGTCGGCAAGGGGCCACTCTGATTGGTCCCTTGCCGGCATTACTAGACTGTATGCTGTCCGTGACAGCAGCAGGGCTCGGGCAGAAGCTTTAATCCAAGCGCTTTGCAGCGCTTGGATTAAAGAGCTGGTTTGACGTTTATACACGTGGTAGCTGCACGTATATATACAGATTGCGGTCGGGAAGAGGTTAAGCAGGGGAGGAATCATTACTTTAGATGGGAAAAAGGACGAATATTCTAAAAAACGAATATATAGCACTATATCGAATATATTAGTTTTTTAGAATATTCGTCTTTTTTCCCCCCAATCTGTACAGTTGTTCCACTTAGGCATACTCCTCTTTGACAAGCGTCCCCGTCACCATGAGAACGCCTGGGGGTTAGAATACACCATTGGATCTGAGTCTTCATGATCTCAGTGAGATTGTGAAAACTCAGATCCAAAGGTATATTCTAACCCCCAGGCGTTCCCATGGTGACGGGGACGCTTGTCGGGGAGGAGTATGCCAAAGTGGAAAAACTGTACAGATTAAAAAAAATAGGAAGAATATTCTAAAAAACTAATATATTCGATATAGTGCTATATATTAATTTTCTAGAATATTCGTAATATTCTGAAGCAAGAATATATAGCAATATAGTGAATATTCGAAAAAACAAATGTAGAGCAATTTAGCTAATATAGTGCTATAATCTTCTTTGTCTAATAGTTGTAGTTTTTTTCTTATCTGAAGTTCAGATTGGAAAAAAATTACGACTATTGAAAAAAAAGATTAGGCTGATAGAAGAGCAACGTTAACTGAAATAACCACTCGTTACAACCGAGGTATGCAGCGAAGCATTTGTGAAGCCACAACACGCACAACCTTGAGGCGGATCGGCTACAACAGCAGAAGACCCCACCGGGTACCACTCATCTCCACTACAAATAGGAAAAAGAGGCTACAATTTGCACGAGTTAACCAAAATTGGACTGTTGAAGACTGGAAAAATGTTGCCTGGTCTGATGAGTCTCGATTTCTGTTGAGACATTCAAATGGTAGAGTCTGAATTTGGCGTAAACAGAATGAGAACATGTATCCATCCTCTGATGGCTACTTCCAGCAGGATAATGCACCATGTCACAAAGCTCGAATCATTTCAAATTGGTTTCTTGAACATGACAATGAGTTCACTGTACTAAAATGACCCCCACAGTCACCAGATCTCAACCCAATAGAGCATCTTTGGGATGTGGTGGAACGGGAGCTTCGTGCCCTGGATGTGCATCCATCAAATCTCCATCAACTGCAAGATGCTATCCTATCAATATGAGCCAACATTTCTAAAGCATGCTATCAGCACCTTGTTGAATCAATGCCACGTAGAATTAATGCAGTTCTGAAGGCAAAAGGGGGTCCAACACCATATTAGTATGGTGTTCCTAATAATTCTTTAGGTGAGTGTATATTAATTTTGACCCACATCTGTATTTATCGGGTAATATTCGCATATTATGCGATCATTGCCTTGCCGATTTTTCGAGTAAAAAAAAAAAGTTTAATATAACGAATATTCGAATTCGCGAATATTTGACGAATCTCCTACAACACACTCTGAACACACTAGGCCAAAAAAACGCTGTAGAATCCGGTCCTGCGTTTTTTGCATTCCCAGATGACCCCCGAGAACATGCTGGTGGGCTAACTCTAACACGAGTTTGCAATAAGCCTGGGGAACCACTAACTGTTCAATGGATTCACCTCGCAGCTGGTTTACTCGATACATTTCTTGATGAACCACAAAACGGGGAAACACCGACTCTGCCCTCGGTTGTTGTGGTTCCCCATCTATTATTAATCTATTTTCCCAGGCTCGGAATAGGGTTGGGTCCTGATGTTGTGTAGCACCAAAATTATCCCCGGAGACATTGAGGTCGGCTAGCTCCGGACCTGGCTCCGGACCTCTATGTCTCCCACATCACACTTAGCGGGGTTGTCTCACCCTCTTCCACTAAAGTGGCGGTCACCCCTACTGCTGTCCCTTCGGACTCAGGTTCCCAGGGTTCTGGTCTCCCCCCTGAGCCAGGACACTCTGCTAGGGTCACATCTATCTCATGGGTATCGGTAACATTTGTTTACGGCCATAGTGCCGGGAAACTGGGGTAGTCTCTCCCAATTATTAGTTCATACAGTAATTTTGTGGCGACGGCCACCTCATGAGTCCACCCGCCGGCCACTGTTGATATAGAGACCAGGGCGGTGGGATAGTCCTTTAAGTCCCCATGAATGCACACAACGCCGACCTTTCGGGCCGCACCAGGGCAGCTCTTACCAGGGACACAAGGCTCCCTGAATCCACCAGTGCCACGGCCAGAGTGTCTACCACTTCCACCTGGTGGCTATTGTCTACAGTCTCAGTCTCAGAGGTACCTGTGGCACACAGCTTCCTGGCATACAATGAGTGTCAGTTGCCATAGTTGGTATCCATGGGTTCACCCTGATGGGGACAGTCGGCCCTTATGTGTCCAGGCTCGTGACACCGCCAGCAAACCATTGGGGCTGGGTCTGCAGGGGATACATCCTAGGCGGGTTTGGCTGGCACCGGCTGCTGGGTCTGGGGTGGAGATTTCCGAAGTTTGATTGGCCCCCTCCCAAAAGAACCCCCCTGTAGATTTCTGGTGGCCTCGTAGCGCTCCATGAGGTCAACCATCTCTAAGGCATTACCAGGAGACACCTGGCCGATCCATCGCTAGAAAGGGTACGGCAAAGCCCTCCAAAAGACATCCGCCAACCGACAGTTGAGCATAGTAGTGGGAGTCAATATGTCAGGCTGCAGCCATTTCTGCAACCGGTGTAGCAGGTCATAATATTGTTGTCTGGTGGGTTCAGCCGAGTTAAATTCCCACTGGTGCACCTGCTGAGCCCATACCAATACATTCACCCCCAGTCTCGCCAGGATCTCACCTTTTACGGTCGGGTAGTCAGCCGCTTGATCATCGGGGATATAAAAAAACACTTGCTGGGGTCCAGACGCCAGGAACGGAGCGACAACCTCAGTCCACTGGTCTCAGGGTAGTTTCTCCCTCACGGACACCTTTTTGAACAACGCCAGATAGGTCTCAACGTCATCCGATGGGGACATCTTAGGGATCCCCGCGCGGACAGCTTTCCGGGCATCATGGATGTTATGGGACACTCCAGCCGCTTGCAACGCCATTACATGTTGTAATAGCAGCTGGTTAGTTTCCTGCTGCTGCTTGTTAACCTACCGTTGCTGCAAGTTAGCCTCCACGAGGGCTTTCACAACCACCTCCATTTTATGAAGGGACACAGGTCGCTATATTAAGCCTTGCCGGCTTAATATAGGACATGCACTTGTGTCCAGAAAAAAAACAAAAAACTTTTCGGCCTTCAGGCCTGCCTCACTGCGTTTGTATCCTCCACCAATTGTGAGGTTTTGCTCTGGTAGACAAGCTAGTGGACGCAGTATAGAGGCAATCACAAAGTCTTTAACTTAAACAGTTCGATGTTTATTCACACATAATGAAAAACAAAAATGACCGTTCACAGTCTTAGTGTTTGTTCACACTATGCAATGTCCATAGAACAAAAAAAATCTTCACCTGCTTAGCAGTTTTCCACCCACAGTCCACAGCAGGCTTTAGGGGCCTGTTTCCCAGCATTTTACGCTCAGCCCTTTAGCATGGCACAACTTCACAGGTCCCAAAACACTGAGACTCCCCAGCTTTTCTGTCAGATGGAGGATAAACCACACAGTGAGATTGCTGGCTGGGTTTTTTATATAGGCCAAAAAGACCCGGCCTGGACTGTGGGGAGAAGCCACCCACCGAGCACTTTGGCTACTCCCAGTTAGAACTGGGCTTTACAGCCATACTAACAAAATACAGTGTCAGTCAGCACTAACTGCCTCTGACACTTAAAACTACCAACTCTTACCTCACCGAGGCCAGGAATCTCGGTGACACATACCTTCCATCAATGACGGCCCATTGCGCCTTTCTACAGCCCTTAATCCCCTGATGAGTCTAGGGCTATCAACATTGTAGACGAAACGCATAGGGATTTATTCTGCTTCCAGGGGTCCTTTACTTACTAGTATCCAGAGGCAGGGACGTCCAGGGACTCTTATCTTTTAGGGAGAGGTCCCGGACGGGGCCGCCCTTTTCAGGGCGATAACTCCGTATTAGGAGGTCATCAGGGAATTCTAGACCTGACAGGGAAATCCAGGGACAGAGTTTTGTACTAGGACCCTGCCCTTTGTTTAAAATTTGATCACTGGAACTTCAAGACGGTATCCAGATGACTTCCATTTACCGGTAAGAATGTTCCTTATATGTTGTGGAATTTATACTCGATTGGGAGGTTTTGAAGTTTGGCCGTGTGCTTGGTACTGCTAACACTGGGCACCCACGGCAATATTGTCCGATTTTTGTTGGTTGTTTTTTTGTTGCACGATTGGTGGTGTGCACACATTTAGCACTTTAAATGTTGTTTGTACTCTCTTAGCCTAGAATGAAATAAACGCTAAGTTTTAATAGATAACTATCTCCAGTTTTCCAATTTTGAATCAGTTGTGGTAGTTTGGGAGACATTTTCATAATTTTTCTTCCTTGAGGGCAATTCTTGTTGATCTCTGTTACCAAGGCCCTTCTCCCCTGATTACTTACCGTAGTATGGAGCCAACTCTAGAAAGAGTACTGGTTGTTACAAACATTTTCCATTTAAGAATTATGGAGGCGACTGTTCTCATCGAAAACTTTCAGTTTAGCTGAATTTTTTTATTTTGCCCTTCTCCAGTTCTGTTCCTCCACATAATCCTGTCTCTGAGCTCTACAGCTCATGGCTGTATCCGTAGTTTCAGGTGCTGCACATCTTAGACGATTGCCTTCAGATGATACGAGATGTGCAGCACCTGAAACTACGGATACTGGAAGCCTGTACTAGCATTTCTCCTGCGGTGTTTCTATCAGTGTGTGAAGAGTGGGAGAAGAGGGTTGCATTGACAATCCAACACAATGGGCAGCAGATTGAACACATTTTATAAGTGGTCAGAAACTTGTAAATAACTCATGAAAGAATAAAGTTACGTTAAAACCAAGCACACCATTGTTTTTCTTGTGAAATTCCCAATAAGTTTCATGTGTCACATGACCCTCTTCCTATTGAAAAAACAAAAGTTGGATTCAAAATGGCCGACTTCAAAATGGCCGCCATGGTCACCACCCATCTTGAAAAGTTTCCCCCCTCACATATACTAATGTGCCACAAACAGGAAGTTAATATCACCAACCATTCCCATTTTATTAAGGTGTATCCATATAAATGGCCCACCCTGTAGATTGAGTGCAGATTGATGGGGGATTTAAGTTTTAGCACAGGGCCACAACTTGTAAACAAAATGTGAAAAGGTGAAAGGGTCTGAAAGCTTTGCAAATTCCGAATGCACTGTAGATGTGAAATAATACCCTGAGTGATACTTTAAAGACTGATTAAGATCCAGGTTCCTGAAATAGGGAAGCAGAATAGAGAACAGGTGTTTGGTCTTTCTATAGCCAACTACTCATTATTTCATTCATGTGCACATGAAATGATGCTCATAAGTATTCTTGGAGGGCTGGGATACTGGCTTATCACTAGTCAGAGTAAGGGCTTGTTCACATCTGTGTTGAAGGCTCCACTTACAGCCTCCATTGCAAATTTCATCAAAAATTGCCGCAAAAATAGTGATACATGCAGGCCTTTCCTTTTCTGCTAGAAAAGTGGACTCCCAAACAGAAACCAAAAATAAATTATAGTTAATGGGGTCCATTCGGTATAGTTTGGTTCTGATATGGGCATCTGGCACCTTTGTTGATTTTGTTTTTTTGCTCCTATAATAAAACAATGGAAATTGGTAGCGCAAATATGAAAGAAGCCTTACTCCAGCATCACAAAACAGTTTCTAACTTTCCCTTGTTGCATGTTTTAACTGAAAACTTCAAAATCATCATTTAATGCTTAATTTAAAAAAAAAGCTATTTTTTGTCTCTACTTATGGGAAACAATGCTTTTTAAAAGACAAATTCTGTTTTGTTGACATACTGTAAAATTATTTTGGACATATATTTAACCCCTAGGTAAAAAGTTCCATAGGCTGCGCTCACCTGATCAGTCTTGCGATGGAAGCACAGACTGTGCTTGGAAAAGGCACCAAGTTAGAACTATGTAAAAATAAGACGGGATGTCCAGCTTCCAAAAAAGACGTAGTTCTTTATTCCAATATCACACAGAATAAAAAATCCAACATGGCAAGCAAGTCAGACTTGCTTGCCATGTTGGATTTCTTATTCTGTGTGATATTGGAATGAAGAACTACATCTTTTTTGGAAGCTGGACATCCCGTCTTATTTTTACATATATTTAACCCCTATACTGCTAAAAAAAAGCTACCACGCAAGTAAATATTATAAACTTTAATACTTTATTAGAAATCCACTTAAAACAGCACAATTAATTATATTATAAAATACATAAAGCAGCAGACATGAGAACACTAGAGTGTGACAATAAAAATAAGCTCCAGACATCAAGGGACTAGTATAATAACAACTGCCCCGTGAGGAAGCGCATACTGAAACGATCGTCGGGCGGGACGCTCCAGGCTGGGTCAGTAATTTAGATTTTTTCTGTGATCTTTATTAGCAGCATTACACTTTGGCTATGTATAGGTACATCACCGCCCCTCATGCTTTAGTGTTGAGCGGTGAACTGCAGTATATGGACGCATGTTTGCTACAGTGAGCCTTATGTGATGATGCTGCTATTTGTTTTTGTTATTATACTAGTCCCTTGATGTTTGGAGCTTATTTTTATTGTCACACTTCAGTGTTCTCATGTCTGCTGCTTTATGTATTTTATAATATAATTAATTGTGCTGTTTTATGTGGATTTCTAATAAAGTATTAAAGTTTATAATATTTACTTGCGTGGTAGCTTTTTTTAGCGGTATAGGAGTTGTACGGATGATTCCATGCGAGATACTTATGGTAATGATATTTTGGTGTTTTACATATATTTAACCACCACATTGTGACCTTTTATGAATGGAAACCTAATCTAAATGACCCCCTTTACTTTAGGTCTAGATCTCCAAATTAATTCAGGGAAAGTAGGTTCCCTATATCAATATACTGTAATTAAAAAACAATCTTGCATATATGGGTGGCTAGGGTGTAAGATCAAAGTTCAAGTGTGTCACATAAATAATTTCACCACTAAGTAATTTGGTCCATACAGCCTGTATCCTATAAAGAATGTGACCACTAAGTAGTTCTGTCCATACAGCAAAAGGAGTTCTACAATCACCCATACATTTTCCCAAAGAAAGCCTATATCACATAAAGAATGTCACCACTAAGTAGTTCGGTCCATACCACAAAAGGAGTTGTACAATCACCCATACATTTTCCCAAAGAAAGCCTGTATCACATAAAGAATGTCACCACTAAGTAGTTAGGTCCATACCACAAAAAGAGTTGTACAATCACCCATAAATTTTACCAGAGAAAGCCTGTATCATATTAGGAGTTTCACCACTAAGTAGTTAGGTTCATACAATCACCCATAAATTTTCAGAAAAAAGCCAGTGTCACAAAAAAAAATTCATGGCAAAAAGTCTTTACCACATATAACTGCACCGCTGAACGGCAAGTAGGCCCTTCATTTTCTCAACTTTTACACTACACAGTGCAACATATAAGTGCAAGGCTGAACCACGAATAAATTTTTCTTTTGCCTACGGAGTCCTTTTGTTATGGCTTTGCACAGGGAGCAAGACTTTTACGCACAATTCTGATGGAACTCCTGATTTTAAGAAACTGGACTTGGACTCCAATGCAGAGGTTCTCCTATCATGTCTTGTGTGCTGTGGAAATCGAATGTAGACAAAGCGGATAAAAGCACATGAATGTTTTCAACTTACTGAAGTTGCTTGATTTAATTATGAATAGATGGTAAAGGCAAAGTCTGCTGGTGTGTTATCATCAGCGTCATTATGTTTACTGCTGGACCTATGATGATGTAATCCAGTCAATACAGCAAAAGGAGGTCTACAATCACCCATCAGTTTTCCCCCAAAAAACACGTTTCAAATAAAAAATTTCACCAATGAAAGGATAATGGGATTCAGTTCATACAGAAGAAAGTCTACAATCACCCATCAATTTTCCCCAAAAAAGCCTTGTTCACACCAAAAAATTTCAGCACTACGTAATTCGTTCCATACCGCAAAAAGGGCTACACCACATATAACTGCACCGCTGAACGGCAATTAGGCCCTCATTTTTTCTACTTTTACACTACACAAAAGGCTTTTCACCAGATAAGTGCAACGCTGGAAGGCGAATATATTTTTATTTTGCCTCTAATACACAGCAAACAGGGCTGTAAACTATATCACTGCATAGCTGAACAACAATTTGGCCCTAATTTTTTTCTATTTTTACACTACACAAAAGGCTTTTCAACAGATAAGGGCAATGCTGGACGGCAAATATATTTTTATTTTTCCACTAGTACACGGCAAAAAGAGCTGTAGAATATATCACTGCACCAATGAACTCCAATTAGGCCCTAATTGTTTACTACTTTTACACTACACAAAATGCTTTTCAACAGATAAGTGCAACGCTGAACAGCAAAGATATTTTTATTTCGCCACTAATTGTCACAGCCTTTGCTGTGTGCGCCGTAACACTTGTGCCATGCTTGCGGTTGCCGGTGGCAACGTGTTGCTGTTATGGCATGTGGTGGCAATGTCTCAGCTTTGGCTGTGAGCGCCGTGACATGGTTGCCACGCATGCTGTTGCCGGTGGCAATGTGTTGCTATTATGGCATGTGGTGGCAGTGTCTTGGCTTTGGCTATGTGCGCCATGACATGGTTGCCTCGCATGCTGTTGCCTGTGGCAACGTGGTTGCGGGTGTGTGCACTTCCCCTTTACGTTGTAGCCTTCCCCTGTCTGGTGCTGTAAGGGTTAACCTCCTGATTGGGTGTGGTCGCTTTGGGCTATTTAGCTTCTGCTGGAAGCCTGTAGCTCAGTGTTCCTCCAGGCTTGGTGTGTGCTGGTGGTTCACTGCTCCTGGCTTTACCATCTGTCCAGTGAGGGCCACCCTTGTGGTCATCAAGGTCTACCCAGTTTCTGTGTGTTTCCTCCTTGTCTTCCTTCCCCTCCTGGTGTGTTTATGGTGTGGGTTTAAGTTGGAGGTTTGATGTATGTCTTGTTTGTTGTTGCATGTTTGGGATGTTGTTGGTGTTTGTCCCTGCATGTGTGCAAGACGTTTCCCTTTGTGTGTGTTACCTCCGTGAGAGGGCTGGAATCCCGGAGGGGTGAACCATAAGCCTGTATGCAGTGCTGCTCGGGGCTGCCATGCACTGTGTGAGCATGGGGGGCTCTGGTAGAGTTGGTATGCTGGATTCCTGTGTGGTAGTTTGTACTTTGACCTGCTATGTGTTCGGGCTTCTGTACTTATGCACGGGTTCCAGTTGTGGAGGTTTCGGCAGGTAAGTTAGTAGTCTTGTTGTTCTTACCTGCCGATCCTCTATCTGTGTATGGGCTTCCCTTTTCCCTGCTGCTAGGCCATTTGAGACTCCTGTTCATCCATGTCTGGGAAGAACAGGTCGTCTCTCCCCTGCTCCTATGTGAGGGATTATCAGGGTGACTCAGGGCCATAGGTATCCTGGTATGAGCAGTCCTACCATCCAGGTCCGCTCATATGGTGAGGAGTTAGGGTGAGGACTAGGGATGCAATAGGAGGTGACCTGCTCCCTGATTCCAGCATCCTGGCATAGCTTTTTCCCCTTTATCCTTTTACATTGTATGGTGGGGGGTTTTCCCCACTCCCCACTGTGACACTAATACATGGCAAACAGGGCTGTAAAATATATCACTGCACCGATGAACGGCAATGAGGCCCTAATTTTTTTCTATTTTTACACTACATAAAAGGCTTTTCAACAGATAAGTGCAATGCTGGACGGCGAATATATTTTTATTCCGCCACTAATACATGGCGAACTGGTCTTTAGAGTATATCACTGCACCACACAAGGGCAAATAGGCCCTAATTTTTTTCTACTTTTACACTACACAAAAGGCTTTTCAAAAGATAAGTGCAACGCTTAACAAAGAATATATTTTTTTTTACCACTAATACACAGCAAACAGAAGAATATTTGTAGAATATTTCATTGGACCGCTGAATGGCAATTAAGCCCTATTTTTTTTCTATTTTTACACTATGCAAATGGCTTTTCAACAGATAAGTGCAATGTTGGACAGCAAATATGTTTTTATTTTGCCACTAATACATGGCAAAAAGAACTGTAGAATATATCACTGCACCAATGAACGCCAATTAGGCCCTAATTTTTTTCAACTTTTACACTACGCAAAATGCTTTTCAACAGATAAGTTCAACACTGGACGGCGGATATATTTTTATTTTGGCAGTAATACACGGCAAAAAGAGCTTAACATATAACTGCATCGCACAACGGCAAATAAGACGTACTGTAGAAATATTTCCTTGTAATAAACCCTGTTAATGGTTGTATAAAACAGCACTTGCACCCAATGACAAGACCGGTTTGCTGGAATTACAGAGCTGTATAATGGAAATTTGGATCCCCGGTAAGTGCAGCAAGGGGTAACAGGATTGTTCCTATTACCCAGTCAACCTCCCCTACTGAACCCTGTTCTACACAAATGCTGTGGAACAATTCTTCCCTATCCTTTCCCTGCACTTATAAATAATTTTTTCACCACAATAAAGTCTTTTCTATCACTGTCCCTAGCGCCTGCAGACATCTCTCCCTGCACTAAGTACGCTGGTAAATGGCAGAATCTAAGATGGCTGACGCTACTTATAGGGCTGTGACATCACAGGGCTGGCTGGATGCTGATTGGCTGCATGCATGGCATTATGGGTGATCCCGCCTTTCCAGAGTTCCTTTCTCCATGTCCTCACACGTGCAACAGCCATTTTAGGAAAAAATGCGATTCGTTACCATGAAACAAGGAATTTCGCCTTCAGTGTGAATCTAATTTTTCCTGAAATTCGGAACAAATTCCACTTCGTCAGCTTCGATTCGCTCATCTCTACAGATTAGAATAACATTTTTTTTAAATTCAGACCACAGACCAGAAACAAATGAAAGAAATAATCAGACCCAGACTAGAGAAAATTAAATGAAAATCTTAGACTGTATACCAGAGAAAATGAAAAGAAAAATCCAGACCCCAACCAGAGAAAAATCTAAGATTTATATGCTTTGACACCCTTCATGACAGAGTGATTTCAGGGTTTTTCTTTGTTTTTGTTTTTACTCTCTGCCTTCCAGGAGCTATAACTTTTTTATTTTTCTATTCACATGGCCGTATGAAGGCTTGCATTTTCTAATGGAATCATTAATATTTCATATCATGTACTGAGAGTCTGGAAGAAAATTCTAAATGGGGTGGAATTGGAAAACAAATGTAATTCCACCATACAGGTGAAACTCGAAAAATTTGAATATCGTGCAAAGTTCAAATATTTCAGTAATGCAACTTAAAAGGTGAAACTAATATATGAGATATACTCATTAAATGCAAAGCGAGATATTTCAAGCCTTTTTTTGTTATAATTTGGATGATTATGGCTTACAGCTTACGAAAACCCCAAAATCACAATCTCAGGTACCCTTTGCTCAGTGGGTATGGATTAATTAGCTGACTAGAGTGTGACACTTTGAGCCTAGAATATTGAACCTTTTCACAATATTCTAATTTGAAGTTGCATTAATGCAACTCCTTTTAAGTTGTATTACTGAAATAAATGAACTTTTGCACGATATTCTAATTTTTCGAGTTTCACCTGTAGTTTAATGGGTTTCATATTCAACGGCATCCCCTATGTGATTTTTGATGACTTTTTATGCAATCTTTTTTGGCAAGTAAACCAACCAAAAATCCACGAAACAGGCATTTATTTAATTTTTTTCATTACACCTTTCACCATATAAAGTGAAATATTTTTATATTTTTATAGTATATGGATTTTGGGATAGGGTGATGCTAATAATCTTTGTTTTTTTGTTCATTTCTATTTTTAAATGAGAAAAGAAAGTGATTTGAATTTTTACTTTTTTATTTTTTATATTTTTTAAAACATTTTTGTTTGAATTTTTTTGCATTTATTTATTTTTCCTCCTAGAGGACTTCAACATGCAATCATCTGATTGCTTCTCCTGTAGACTGGAATGATTTACTAGTGCAACCTATGGGAGAATCACTGTGTTCCTTTCAAGCCCTGCCATAGGTAGGGCTTGATAGGAACTAAGCTACTGAAGGCCCAAGGCCGCTATAGCAACCAAATAGCTCCTGCAATCTTGGCACAGAGGAGTCGCTCAGTCCCTGGGAGCACAGCACTCCTGGGAAAAGACTGCTCAGTTTCCATGGTCGCAATTGACCATGGCATCTTAGGGGTTAAAAGGCCATGATAGGCATTTTCACAAATCATGGACTCTGACACCAGGTGTCTCCTTTGCAAAAGAGCAGGCACCCAGTGACTATAGCGCTCGTCTAACTCCTGAGCAATCCTCATTTTTAAAAACCTGTCTTCTACCATACATTTATAGTAAATGTAAGGAAGTATATGATGGCACCAATGTGAAATGGAAACTAATGAAAATTTTATTACAAAAGGTATGGAGCATCAATTTCATAAAAAGGTATCCTATAATCACCTATCAATAGTCAATATGTATACAGGTTGCAGTTTCAATAAATCTCAAAGAGGTGCATTTGTATACAGTGTTGAATCATAAATAATAACTTGGTGACACTCCGCATAGCGGTTAACAATAAATACATATTGTAATGAAGTTTTAAGACGCTAATTCCATGTCTATATTCTGCCACATTGAGATGCAGATTGCTTTAGCACTGTAGAGATTAAAGTGATAATAGGAAAAGGAGTGTCTCTCAAATATTAACATCTTTGGAAGTGAGAGAAATTAAATTATGTCATTACAAGCACAATGCACTGACTTGTGCCTGCATGGTAATTCATGTTCGGATTAAGTCAATTTTTTATACTCTATATTGCAGTGATGTGTGCACGAACATTTGTATATAAAACATTAAATCATTACACTTACCTGCTATTATGAGCATGAAGTAAATATTTGAATTGTATCGTTGTCATAGCTACATAATTTTATATAACAACGTTATAGTCAAATAGTGTCGGGCGCGAATATTCGAATAGCGAATATTAATCGCGAATATCGGCACTTCGAGAATTTGCAAATATTTAGAATATAGTGATATATATTCGTATTTTCGAATATTATAGATTTGTTTTCATCTGAACCATTGATCCCTCCCTGCTTCTTGCTTGTGGGCCAATGAGAAGGCTGCAATGTCTTTGTCTGAGCTTAGCAACATCCCTAGCAACCAATAGGAAAGTTGCCTACCCTTTACTATATAAGAAACTCCCCAGCAGCCATTTTCTACAGTTTTTTAAAGTTCTGAGAGAGACAGCAGTGTCATTGCTGTGCTCTGTACTTTCCACTCATTACATTAGATAGATAGATTATATATATAATAAAGATTGTTAGTGGGAGATAGTCAGTGTAGGTTATATCCTGATATAGTTTAGCTGTTGCAGTGTAGTGTGTTAGGTGCATGTGGTCGGCTGCTGGCATCCTCCATTGTATGCATTTTTGCTGGGGATTGTTGTTAGCAACTGATCACTTGCAAAGAAATTGCTCCCCCGATTATAAACACGCTACAGTGTTTGGGGTTGAGCATTTCCTCACATTTAGGCCACTTTACTCAGTTATTTTTCTTTACATGTATTGAATGTGCTAATGCTTGTCATTGATAACATGTAACGGACCGTTTCAGCAGACAAGGGGTTAAAATCCGTTTAGGCGATATGCCCCTTTCTGAAAGACAGGCACAGCTACTGCAGAACACCAAACTCCCGAACTGGATACAAAATAGCACTCCAAACTGGGACCTCACGAATAGCTGCTAGCAGACGAACAGGAAAAGCAGACATCAGCTTACACTCCTGGCAATCAGTCTCCAACAGCATACAGGGGATCCCCCCAATAACGAGACAAGGCTCCGTGTTGAGGGTCAAGCAGTGGTCTGACTGTACTTCAAGTACAGCCTATTTTATTCATAAACCACAAACATAGTACTGCCCACAGGGGTTTGAAATACAACCAATCAGTAATTTACAACACATACAATGTAAGTACAGCAACCAATCGTTCACGCCCCCAGAGGACCAGAAGGGAGACTGCGACACAGGACAGATACAACATATCCCCACAATGCATCATGGTTTCCTCCTCTCTGTCCCGGAGACAACCGAGGAGCAATCCAATTATCTCTCAGGACAAAGGGAAATCACCAATACACATGTGCAGACAACAGGACAGACATCACCATTTAAACACACAATGGGACAATGGCACAATAGAAACACACCCAGCATATTCCTCCCAAGCTGACAAGTTACACTTATTATAAATTGTTACAACTTTGTGAGTTTACATTGTCCATACATATAACTTACATCAATTTAAACAGTATAACTTGGGGACAAACCTATCCATAATTCACTTGAATAGGTTCAGGGGTTTAAAAGTTAGTATGGGCCATAATCCTGAGGCAAGAGGCTTTTAAACAGGCCTCTCCAAAACCCAGTGGCGAGGTTGGTTTTGCCACAGTAACATTCTGGTGCACCTAGTAGCCTGTGTCACATGGCCTGTTATAGATGGGGCTCGCAGCCTCCTCCTCCCTCCCATTGTGTTAGTGATCTTACTATGGAGGTATGTAGGAATTTGGCTGTGAGTCGGTCCTTAGCACCTATCAGACTGTGTTCACACATGATAGGTAGTTTAGCGGTAGGACCCACGCCACACTGAGATACCTTGACGGGGTGCGCAGGCCTCCGATATGTTCCTGACTGCAATATATTGGCTAAAGTCTCAGATTTTAACATCAGCGTGAGGGTCTAGCCAGTATGGTCAGTCGCATATTATAGTGGTGCAACTTTTTTCAGTGATCAATGTGTTAGGTAATGTGACATACATGCTACAGACATAGTGCTGTGATGTCACAACAATACATAGTGCACCAATCAGTAATATGTAGTCAGACCTGCTAAAATGTATAGTTTCACGTATTGCGCCAAAAAATGTGCATCATTAATTGCCGATTAGCGCAATCGCAAATATATTGGGGCACTCTATCTGCACATAAAGCCCTTTTTAATGTTCTTCTCTGCCAACTATTTTCTCCAGTCTCAGTAAACTTCCAGAAGCTTGGAAAATGTAGCAAAAGTGACTGACACCTGTATTGCGTGCGCTTTACGCAAATATTACATTGCTGATTTTCGCAATTAAGAAAATAATTTTGAATTTGCGAATATATAATGAATATTCTACAAAATATTTGCGAAATATCACAAATTCGAATATTGCCCCTGCCGCTCATCACTATAGTCAAACATGCAGATTTGGTGGTTAATGTATACAATTCATAACCTCCAAAACCCCTAAAAGCACCTACAATAACATCACCTGTTATTGTCATGTAAATATAAAAGGAAGATGGAGATCATACAAAAGACGGGGTAGATATTGCAAAAATCTAAAATAATTTTGTGACTTACATCCCAACATGCTAGAATAGGATGGTTCAGTGTTTGTTTCCTCGTAATCCTCTCCTTAATCCCTTTCCCATGCCTTGGAGAAAAGATATATTTTACCCTTACTTGTTTGCTAACTATATGTTATAGGCAGTGGGTGTGGACCCACAGAACCAACTAGCCAGTTTGACTTTGGGCTAACTCTAAGGGCGTTATCCTGGCAGTGCCTTGGTTTTCATCTTTTAACTTCTGTGCATGGATTAGGACTTTGCTGCAGGGAGGCTGACCCATGGGTGTCAGAGATTACAGTGCAAAGCACTGAGGGATCAGACAAAGTACGTAGTCAAATAACAGGCCGATGTCAGGGCAGGCTGTGTACAAACTAGTGAGAAACTAGTTCTAGGTTGGGGCAGCCGGCAATGCAGCAATACAGTAAACAGGCAAGGCAGGTGGTGTGGAAGCAAAATTGGTAGTCTTGCAGGAGTATGGTACATGGTTAGCCAGACAAATTGCACCTTCACTGAGTAACTAAAGACTAGAAATCTAAAGCTCAGGCTCCCAACAACTGGGAAGGGTGCCTTAAACATCCAGTGACAGCCAGCCATTGGCTGGTGACACATTTGGACGTGCACACACTGGCCCTTTAAGAGTCCAAGAGTGAGCAAGTGGAATACTATAGAGCAGGTCAAGAGACTTAACAGAAGATGTGCAGACCACAGCCTACACGCACATTCAAAGATGCCAGCAGTGTGAATAGTGCCGAGCAGGGTGCAGTGTGAATAACAGGAAGAAAGAGCAGGTAAGTGGCAGGCAAGGACCACCACCACCAGTGCAACACTATATAGTGATTATGGATGGCAGTGAGTGATCCCTTTGCAGGTTCATGCAGCCCATGGGAAAGGGTGATACTAGGGCAGCCAAAGCTGTCACCTTTTCTGGTGAGTCCTGTGGCTGCTGTATGGGTTACTTGGATCTACTGCACAATATCCATTGCACTGCAGGTTTCTAATTGTTTTAGGATACAAAATGCTCTACTGTAAATTCAATTTCAACTTTTCTGCAGATACAGCTGTGTGGGGTTGTAATTTTTAGTTTTTATTGGTCCCATTTTGGGGTACATTTGTTCATACAGGATAAATAATGTGTTCCTTTTATTGTATGGGTCATTATAGTTACTATGATACTAATTACCTATAAATATTTTCTTCAATTGTCAATGAAAAAAATAGGAGCGTTTGAAAGTAAAAAAGGATTTTAGTTTTTTTCACTTAAAAAGGCTATTTTAGGGACTAATAATCATTTGTACATAGCTTACCTAGGATCATTGTTAATCTTCTGGCTACCATGGCAATTTCTCAGCAGTTTGCAGCTGCATCAAGGATCAGGGCAATGGAGAGAGAAAGGGAACCCTTCCCTCTTTCTAACTACTTAGATGCTATGGTTATCATTGACCATGGCATCTAAAGGAGTTAACCTGTCAGTATCAGAATTACCTCTGTTCCCATCAGTGAGAGATAAATGCCAGATGTACAGTCGTGGCCAAAAGTTTTGAGAATTACATAAATATTGGAAATTGGAAAAGTTGCTGCTTAAGTTTTTTTAATAGCAATTTGCATATACTCCAGAATGTTATGAAGAGTGATCAGATGAATTGCATAGTCCTTCTTTGCAATGAAAATTAACTTAATCCCAAAAAAACTTTCCACTTTCCACTGCATTTCATTGCTGTCATTAAAGGACCTGCTGAGATAATTTCAGCAATCGTCTTGTTAACTCAGGTGAGAATGTTGACGAGCACAAGGCTGGAGATCATTATGTCAGGCTGATTGGGTTAAAATGGCAGACTTGACATGTTAAAAGGAGGGTGATGCTTGAAATCATTGTTCTTCCATTGTTAACCATGGTGACCTGCAAAGAAACGCGTACAGTCATCATTGCGTTGCATAAAAATGGCTTCACAGGCAAGGATATTGTGGCTACTAAGATTGCACCTCAATCAACAATTTATAGGATCATCAAGAACTTCAAGGAAAGAGGTTCAATTCTTGTTAAGAAGGCTTCAGGGCGTCCAAGAAAGTCCAGCAAGCGCCAGGATCGTCTCCTAAAGAGGATTCAGCTGAGAGATCGGAGTGCCACCAGTGCAGAGCTTGCACAGGAATGGCAGCAGGCAGGTGTGAGCGCATCTGCACTCACAGAGAGGCGAAGATTTTTGGAAGATGGCCTGGTGTCAAGAAGGGTAGCAAAGAAGCCACTTCTCTCCAAAAAAAACATCAGGGACAGATTGATCTTCTGCAGAAAGTAAGGTGAATGGACTACTGAGGAATGGGGCAAAGTCACATTGTCAGATGAAGCCTCTTTCCGATTGTTTGGGGCATCTGGAAAAAGGCTTGTCCGGAGAAGAAAAGGTGCGCGCTACCATCAGTCCTGTGTCATGCCAACAGTAAAGCATCCTGAGACCATTCATGTGTGGGGTTGCTTCTTATCCAAGGGAGTGGGCTCACTCACAATTTTGCCCAAAAACACAGCCATGAATAAAGAATGGTACCAAAACACCCTCCAACAGCAACTTCTTCCAACAATCCAACAACAGTTTGGTGAAGAACAATGCATTTTCCAGCACGATGGAGCACCGTGCCATAAGGCAAAAGTGATAATTAAGTGGCTCGGGGACCAAAACGTTGACATTTTGGATCCATGGCCTGGAAACTCCCCAGATCTTAATCCCATTGAGAACTTGTGGTCAATCCTCAAGAGGCGGGTGGTCAAACAAAAACCCACTAATTCTGACAAACTCCAAGAAGTGATTATGAAAGAATGGGTTGCTATCAGTCAGGAATTGGCCCAGAAGTTGATTGAGAGCATGCCCAGTTAAATTGCAGAGGTCCTGAAAAAGAAGGGCCAACACTGCAAATACTGACTCTTTGCATAAATGTCATGTAATTGTCGATAAAAGCCTTTGAAACGTATGAAGTGTGTGTAATTATATTTCACTACATCACAGAAACAACTGAAACAAAGATCTAAAAGTAGTTTAGCAGCAAACTTTGTGAAAACTAATATTTGTGTCATTCTCAAAACTTTTGGCCACGACTGTATAATGTAAGTAATGATGAGGGCACAGGCCCTGAGCTTGCACAATCACTATGCTGTAATAGTATGGAGGCTTGCAGTTTTTTTTCCCACTGTTACAGAGATTAGTGGGAGAAGGTATGTTTCAGGTATGATTCAAACTAATAGTTCAAAAGATTAATATTGGGTCTAAATCAAATCTACTTAAATCAAAAATGGTCTGATTGCCCTGGAAATTGATATACAACCCTCTGAAGTCTCCCAGGACTCATATTTTTCTCTCTTGTCTTTTTAAAAAATGTTTCTATTTCTCACCACCCCACTTTTAAACAGTTTATTTAAAAAAATCACTGTGCCAATGCATTTGTTAAGCATTTTAATATTAGAAACATTCCACAAATTGTCCCTTATTGGAGGCAGATGTCTGCTGGTATTTTTTCACACATAGTAGTATCAGAAAAACTGTGGCTTTTTCTGAACAAGCACCCAAAATTCTCCCTTTTTTGGAAGCAAAAGCAGTATTTTGTGGAACCTCTGGGACAAGGCAGGAGATGTGACACCATTTGTGGTAGAAGTAATAGCACCAGGTGGAGTAGAAGTACTTAGAGATGACCTTGCAGTTTGCCCGGTGATCGTTTCGCGGTGAACTTTGCGTGTTCGATGAACATGCAAACATATGCCGATGTCCGCCGGTGCCATATTCTTTTGCATTGCTCCAAACTTTGACCCATGACACACCCATCAGGTGGGACAGAACAGCCAATTAAGATGTTTCAGCACATGGACATACCCCCACCCTATCAAAGAACCCGATCTGGCAGCCATTTTACATTCTTTGTTTTGCCAATGTAGGGAGAGGTTGCTTTGTGGAGCAAGGACAGTCTGTTAGACACACCAAACACTAGCTAATAGGGCCACAAAAGTCCTTTTAAAGACTGGTATAGGTGTGCTATCCATAGGTGTGATATACTGATGGGTGTGATATACTTATAATATACTTTCTAACATAGAAAGTATATTATAGTGGATTTGTATTGTGCAGCAGTTGTGTGCGGTTCTGCTGCGTTACCGAAGCTATATAGAGGGACAAACGCTATTGGAACAACTAATTGCAACAGGTGTGATATACCTGTTGCCCCCAAAAAAACTGATTAAGGGGTGTAACATACCTATAATATAATTTCTAACATAGAAAGCATATAGTGCATTTGTATTGTGCAGCAGTTTTGTGAGGATCTGCTTTGATACCGCAGCTATATAGATAGAAAGGCGCTATTGGAACAACTATTTGCAATGGGTGTGATATACCTGTTGCCCCCCAAAAAACTGATTGAGGGATGTGATATACCTGTTGCCCCAAATAAACAGGGTGGTGTGATATAACTGCTTCCACTAAATACTGATTAAGGAGTTCGATATACCTGCTTCCACCAAATATTGATTGAGGGGTGCGATATACCAGGTTCCACAAAATGCTGATTAAAGGGTTTAATATACCTACTTCCAACAAATATTGATTGAGACCTTTGATATACCTGCTTCAACAAAATAATGATTAAGGGGTTTGATATACCTGCTTCCACAAAATACTGATTAAGGGGTTCGATATACTTGTTTCCACCAAATATTGATTGAGGCCTGCGATATATCTGCTTCCACAATATACTGATTAACAGGTTTGATATTTCTGCTTCCACCAAATATTGTTTGAAGCCTACGATATATCTGCTTTCACAAAATACTGATTAACCACTTGCCATCTGGGCCATTTGCCCCCTTCCTGACCAGGCCTAATTTTACAAAACTGACATATAATACTTTATGTGGTAATAACTTTGGAACGCCTTTATTTATCCAAGTCATTCAGAGATTGTTTTCTCGTGACACATTGTACTTCATGATAATCATAAATTTGAGTCAAAATATTTCACCTTTATTTATGAAAAAATCCCAAATTCACCCAAAAATTTGAAAAATTCGCAATTTTCTAAATTTCAATTTCTCTGCTTTTAAAACAGAAAGTGATACCTCATAAAATATTTATTACCTAACATTCCCCATATGTCTACTTTTTGTTGGCATCATTTTGGAAATGTCATTTTATTTTTTTAGGACGTTAGAAGGCTTAGAAGTTTAGAAGCAATTCTTCAAATTTTTAAGAAAATTGCCAAAACCCACTTTTTAAGGACCAGTTCAGGTCTGAAGTCACTTTGTGGGGCCTACATAGTGGATACCCCCATAAATGACCCCATTGTAGAAACTACACCCCTCAAGGTATTCAAAACCGATTTTACAAACTTTGTTAACCCTTTAGGCGTTCCACAAGAATTAAAGGAAAATGGAGATCAAATTTTTAAATTTCACTTTTTTGGCAGATTTTCCATTTTAATCCAATTTTTTCTTTAACACATCGATGGTTAACAGCCAAACAAAACTCAATATTTATTACCCAGATTCTGCAGTTTACAAAAACACCCCACAGGTGGTCATAAACTGCTGTATGGGCACAAGGCAGGGCGCAGAAGAAAAGGAACTCCACATGGTTTTTAGATGCCATGTTCCATTTGAAGCCCCCTGATGCACCCTTACAGTAGAAACTCCCAAGAAGTGACCCCATTTTGGAAACTACGGGATAAGGTGCCAGTTTTATTAGTACTATTTTTGGTACATATGATTTTTTGATCATTCATTATAACACTTTATGGGGCAAGGTGACCAAAAAATTGGCTGTTTTAGCACAGTTTCTATTTATTTATTTTTACAGCGTTCACCTGAGGGGTTCAGTCAAGTGACATTTTTATAGAGCAGATTGTTACAGACGTGGCGATACCTAATATGTATACTTTTTCTCATTTATTAAAGTTTTTACACAATAATAGCATTTTTGAAACCAAAAAAATGATGTTTTAGTGTCTCCATGTTCTAAGAGCTATAGTTTTTTTTATTTTTTAGAGATTTTCTTATGTAGGGGCTCATTTTTTGCGGGATGAGGTGACGGTTTTATTGGTACCATTTTGTGGGACATACACGTTTTTGATCACTTGGTGTTGCACCTTTTGTGATGTAAGGTGACAAAAATTGCTTGTTTTGACACCGTTTTCTTTTTTTTTTTTACAGTGTTCACCCGAGGGGTTAGGTCATGTGATATTTTTATAGAGCTGGTTTTTACGGACGCAGCAATACCAAATATGTCTATTTTATTTTATTTTTTCTATTTTTAACATTTTTTTTTATTCCTTACTTGGGGACTTTTTTTTTTTTTACATGTGAAACTTTTTTTTATTTTATTTTTTCAACCCTTTATTTTTTTTTTATTTTTTTTTACACTTTTCGTCCCCCATAAGGTCATACAAGACCTCTGGGGGACATTTGCTTTACTTTTTCTTTTTTTTTTCACTGTTGATTTCTCCTGTAACTGGGGCTGACATAGTAGCCCCAGTTACAGAAGAAATGCACCCCCCAGAGAGGCTGTACAGCATAATTCTGCGCTGTACAGCCTCAGAGCAGGGCTGATCGAGGTCTGTGAAAGACCTCACACAGCCCCTGCACTCTCCGGTCACGGCGGTCACACGACCGCCGGGCCGGAACAGGAAGCGCATAGCGCTTCCTGCTCTGCATACACAGCGCTCGGTGAGCGATGTGTATGCAGCGATCCAGAAGGCAGGGACAGCTGGGAACTGTCCCTGCCTTCTCTCTGGGTTGCCCTGCTGTCACTGACAGCGGGCAACCCGATCAGCAGCTGCACGATTAGCGTGCAGCTGCAGTTTCTGAACAGACGTTTTAAAACGTCCGTTCAGAAATAGAGATCCACCCATAGGACGTTTATATCCTATGGGCGGATGGGAGGAGGTTAAGGGTTTTGGTATACTTGCTTCCACTAAATACTGATTGAGGGCTGCGATATACCTGCTTCCACAAAATACTGATTAAGGGTTTTCATATACCTGCTTCCACAAAATAGCAATTGAGGGCTGCGAGATAACTGTTTCCACAAAATACTGATTAAGGTGTTCAATATACATTTTTTTCCAGCAAATATTGGTTGAGGCATACGAGATACCTGCTTCCACACAATAATGATTAAGGTCTTTGATATACCTGCGTCCACTAAATATTTATTGAAGGCTGTGAGATACCTGCTTCCAAATAATGCTGATTAATGGGTTTGATTATATAACTGCTTCCACTAAATACTGATTGAGGGCTGCGATATACATGCTTCCACAAAATACTTATTAACGGGTTTGATATTCCTGCTTCCACCAAATATTGATTGAAACCTACGATATATCTGCTTTCACAAAATACTGATTAAGGGGTTTGATATACCTGCTTCCACTAAATACTGATTGAGGGCTGCGATATACCTGCTTCCACAAAATACTTATTAAGTGGCTTGATATACCTGCTTACACAAAATAGCGATTGAGGGCTGCGATATAGCTGTTTCCACAAAATACTGATTAAGGTGTTCAATATACCTTTTCTCACCAAATATTGGTTGAAGCATATGAGATACCTGCTTCCACACAATACTGATTAAGGGCTTTGATATACCTGCTTCCACTAAATATTGATTGAAGGCTGAGAGATACCTGTTTCCAAATAATGCTGATTAATGGGTTTGATTATATACCTGCTTTCACTAAATACTGATTGAGGGCTGCGATATACCTGCTTCCACAAAATATTGATTAAGGGGTTCGATATATGTGTTTCCATAAATATTGATTGAGGCCTGCGAGATACCTGCTTCCACATAATACTGATTAAGGGGTTCGATATACCTACTTCCACAAAATTCTGATTGAGGGCTAAGATATATCTGCTTCCACCAAATACTGAATAAAGGGTTTGATATACGTACTTCCACCAAATATTGATTGAGGGTAACGATTAGGGTTGAGCGAACCCGAACTGTAAAGTTCGGGTTTGTACCAAACTTTAGGATTTTTGGACCCCGGACCCTAACCCGAACATTTCCGTAAAAGTTCGGGTTCGGGTTCGGTGTTCGGCGCTTTCTTGCCGCTTTTTGAAAGGCTGCAGAGCAGCCAATCAACAAGCGGTTAACTGTCTGACCTTAAAAGCCATCACACCCATACCTACTAATGGCATGCCTCTGTAATACATAGTAATACCCCCAAAAATTGTGATGACTTTACATTCCCCATATGTCTACTTCATGTTTGTATCATTTTGGGAATGATATTTTATTTTTTGGGGATGTTACATAGCTTAGAAGCTTAGAAGTAGGGATGAGCGAACCCGAACTGTATAGTTCATTTTAGTAAAAGTCCGGGTTCGGGTTCGGTGTTCGGCGCTTTCTTAACGCTTTTTGAAAGGCTGCAAAGCCTACTACTTGCCCCAAGAGTAACCCGACTGACTGATCGGCACTAAGGAAAGGTAAGCCCACATAGTGGGTGATCACTAGGCGCATTTCTACTGCCAATTGCCAAGCTATACCTACATGGGAAAGAGGTAGTCATCTATAGCAGAAATATTGACTTTATCTCAGCGAATACCATCTCGCACTGTCTGCCTTCATTTAGGGCAGAAATAAGGAGGACTTCCTTTTCCTTTTCATTCCAGGAATTTATATGTGAACACTTATGGTTTTTTCCTACAGCGGCCACCAAAACAAAATAATATAAGGATCAACATTGAATATTGGGCGTTCAAAGATATGATTTATGATATGATTTATGGTATCATTATATGATTAGCATAATACTGTGTGAAACCTTTTAATAACCATTCAGTGCTAGTGTATATTTTTATCTTTTTATTCTTTTTATTACTTATTAATAAACATTGTGATTTGCATTAAACCATATGGTCCCATGTGTTGAGAGTGCCAGTCTTCCAGTTATATACATTTTTCTTGCACTTGTGAAGGGTGAATCATTTTAGACTAGAGCACCTCTCTGTGGCTGTGAGAGGGTGAGCTATTTCCCACATTTTTTCTTTGTTTTGAATGCCCTCACAGCCATTCCTACTATTGGCATGGCTGTGATTGGCCAGTGCAGCATGTGACCCAGCCTCTATTTAAGCTGGAGTCACGTAGCGCCGCACGTCACTCTGCTATGAAAAGTTTAGGGAGAGGATGCAGCTGCTGCTGTTAGGGGGAGATTAGGCAGGGATTTAATCAGCAAAAACACTTAATTCAGTGATCGATCTACAGCTGTGGATCATTGAACTGCTGCTATTTAATTGCTCACTGTTTTTAGGCTGCCCAGAGCGTTTTTATGTCACTTTTTTCTTGGGTGATCAACGGCCATTTTGTGGTGCGCCAGCACAAGCTGCCACCAAGTCCATTTAACCATCAATAGTGTGGTTATTTTTTTGCTATATCCTACATCAGGGGCTTGGCTGTGCTTGCTATTTTATTAAGGGGTAAAATACAATTGCCAAAATAGCAGTACCCTAAATCTGGTGTTTCAGCTGGGGCTAGCCAATTGTAATACTGTCTGCTGT
Organism: Bufo bufo; assembly: GCF_905171765.1. Lineage (NCBI taxonomy): Eukaryota > Metazoa > Chordata > Amphibia > Anura > Bufonidae > Bufo > Bufo bufo. Next base: position 137,759,315 of record NC_053390.1, on the reverse strand, counting down.
CTGCCGAAGCACAGTTTTTGTTCTGGGTTGAATACAATTCCCAACTTAGCAATCCCCTAAACATTTTTTTTCTGCTGTATCAGGCCAAGTTTAAATTGATCCATAAAAGGGTATATTAGATTGAAGGTGCGGATAGTGTCATCCTCAATAACTTCACACGCTACCGTGCATTTCCAAGATTAAATAATTGTGTCCGTAAACTTATACCTGTCACCCAGCGCCTAAATAATAGGCCTAAAATTTATATTCAGCTCAATCTGTGTTTATTGCTGAGGCTGGTCAATTTATTTAGTGTCCGCCAAAGCACAGTTTTTGTTCTGGGTTGAATACAATTCCCAACTTAGCAATCCCCTAAATATATTTTTTCTGCTGTATCAGGCCAAGTTTAAATTGATCCATAAAAGGGTATATTAGATTGAAGGTGCGGATAGTGTCATCCTCAATAACTTCACACGCTACCGTGCATTTCCAAGTTTAAATAATTCTGTCCGTAAACGTATACCTGTCACGCAGCGCCTAAATAATAGGCCTCAAATTTATATTCAGCTAAATCTATGTTTATTGCTGAGGCTGGTCAATTTATTTAGTGTCCGCCAAAGCACAGTTTTTGTTCTGGGTTGAATACAATTCCCAACTTAGCAAATCCCTAAATCAGTGGTTTCTGCTGTATCAGGCCCACTTTAAATCTATCCATAAAAGGGTATATTAGATTGAAGGTGCAGATAGGGTCATTCTCAATAACTTTACACACACGCTACCGTGCATTTCCAAGTCTAATTCTGTCCGTAAACGTATACCTGTCACCCAGCGCCTAAATAATAGGCCTCAAATTTATATTCAGCTAAATCTATGTTTATTGCGGAGGCTGGTCAATTTATTTAGTGTCCGCCAAAGCACAGTTTTTGTTCTGGGTTGAATACAATTCCCAACTTAGCAATTCCCTAAATCAGTGGTTTCTGCTGTATCAGACCCACTTTAAAACTATCCATAAAAGGGTATATTAGATTGAAGGTGCAGATAGGGTCATTCTCAATAACTTCACACACACGCTACTGTGCATATCCAAGTCTAATTCTGTCCGTAAACGTATAACTGTCACCCAGCGCCTAAATAATAGGCCTCAAATTTATATTCAGCTAAATCTGTTGATACTGCTGTGGCTAGTCAATCTATTTAGTGTCTGCCAAAGCACAGTTTTTGTTCTGGGTTGAAATACAATTCCCAACTTAGAGCAGAAACCACAAATTTAGGGAATTACTATCAGGCCAAGTTTAAATCAATCCATAAAAGGGTATATTAGATTGAAGGTGCGGATAGTGTCATCCTCAATAACTTCACACGCTACCGTGCATTTCCAAGTTTAAATAATTCTGTCCGTAAACGTATACCTGTCACCCAGCGCCTAAATAATAGGCCTAAAATTTATATTCAGCTCAATCTGTGTTTATTGCTGAGGCTGGTCAATTTATTTAGTGTCCGCTAAAGCACAGTTTTTGTTCTGGGTTGAATACAATTCCCAACTTAGCAATCCCCTAAATATATTTTTTCTGCTGTATCAGGCCAAGTTTAAATTGATCCATAAAAGGGTATATTAGATTGAAGGTGCGAATAGTGTCATCCTCAATAACTTCACACGCTACCGTGCATTTCCAAGTTTAAATAATTGTGTCCGTAAACGTATACCTGTCACCCAGCGCCTAAATAATAGTCCTCAAATTTATATTCAGCTAAATCTATGTTTATTGCTGAGGCTGGTCAATTTATTTAGTGTCCGCCATAGCACAGTTTTTGTTCTGGGTTGAATACAATTCCCAACTTAGCAATTCCCTAAATCAGTGGTTTCTGCTGTATCAGGCCTACTTTAAATCTATCCATAAAAGGGAATATTAGATTAAAGGTGCAGATAGGGTCATTCTCAATAACTTCACACACACGCTACCGTGCATTTCCAAGTCTAATTCTGTCCGTAATTGTATACCTGTCACCCAGCGCCTAAATAATAGGCCTCAAATTTATATTCAGCTAAATCTATGTTTATTGCTGTGGTCAATCTATTTAGTGTCTGCCAAAGCACAGTTTTTGTTCTGGGTTGAATACAATTCCCAACTTAGCAATTCCCTAAATATATTTTTTCTGCTGTATCAGGCCAAGTTTAAATTGATCCATAAAAGGGTATATTAGATTGAAGGTTCGGATAGTGTCATCCTCAATAACTTCACACGCTACCGTGCATTTCCAAGTTTAAATAATTCTGTCTGTATACCTGTCACCCAGCGCCTAAATAGTAGGCCTACAATTTATATTCAGCTAAATCTGTAGTTACTGTTGTGCCTGTATTAGTGTAATACGGTACCTAAATAGATAGCCAGATAGTGTTAGGTGCCTGTAAAAAAAGGCCTGAATTTGAATTAACTACATTGGGCCAAATAATTTTATTCTTATTGTGGCGAACGGTAACAATGAGGAAAACATCTAGTAAAGGACGCGGACGCGGACATGGTCGTGGTGGTGTTAGTGGACCCTCTGGTGATGGGAGAGGACGTGGCCGTTCTGCCACAGCCACACGTCCTAGTGAACCAACTACCTCAGGTCCCAGTAGCCAGCAGAATTTACAGCAATATTTTGTGGGGCCCAATGCCGTTCTAAGGATGGTAAGGCCTGAGCAGGTACAGGCATTAGTCAATTGGGTGGCCGACAGTGGATCCAGCACGTTCACATTATCTCCCACCCAGTCTTCTGCAGAAAGCGCACAGATGGCGCCTGAAAACCAAGCCCATCAGTCTGTCACATCACCCCCATGCATATCAGGGAAACTGTCTGAGCCTCAAGTTATGCAGCAGTCTCTTATGCTGTTTGAAGACTCTGCTGCCAGGGTTTTCCAAGGGCATCCACCTAGACCTTACCCAGGGGTGGAAGAGATAGAATGCACTAACGCACAACCACTTATGTTTCCTGATGAGCACATGGGAATACCACCTCAGCACGTCTCTGATGATGACGAAACACAGGTGCCAACTGCTGCGTCTTTCTGCAGTGTGCAGACTGAACAGGAGGTCAGGGAGGAAGACTGGGTGGAAGACGATGCAGGGGACGATGAGGTCCTAGATCCCACATGGAATGAAGGTCGTGCCACTGACTTTCAGAATTCGGAGGAAGAGGCAGTGGTGAGACCGAGCCAACAGCATTGCAAGCAAAAGAGGGAGCAGTGGGCAAAAGCAGAACACCCGCCGCCAAGAGAGTCCGTCTGCTACTGGCCACCGCCATCTGGGACCGAGCACCCAAAAGGCAGCTTCAAGGAGTTCCCTGGCATGGCAGTTCTTCAAACAATGTGCTGACGACAAGACCCGAGTGGTTTGCACGCTATGCCATCAGAGCCTGAAGCGAGGCATTAACGTTCTGAACCTTAGCACAACCTGCATGACCAGACACCTGCATGCAAAGCAAGAACTGCAGTGGAGTAAACACCTTAAAAACAAGGAACTCACTCAGGCTTCCCCTGCTACCTCTTCTGCTGCTGCCGCCTCGGCCTCTTCTGCTGCTGCCGCCGCCTCGGCCTCTTCCTCCGCCTCTGGAGGAACGTTGGCACCTGCCGCCCAGCAAACAGAGGATGTACCACCAACACCACCACCTCCGTCACCAAGCATCTCAACCATGTCACACGGCAGCGTTCAGCTCTCCATCTCACAAACATTTGAGAGAAATCGTAAATTCCCACCTAGCCACCCTCGATCCCTGGCCCTGAATGCCAGCATTTCTAAACTACTGGCCTATGAAATGCTGTCATTCAGGTTGGTGGACACAGACAGCTTCAAACAGCTCATGTCGCTTGCTGTCCCACAGTATGTTGTTCCCAGCCGCCACTACTTCTCCAAGAGAGCCGTGCCTTCCCTGCACAACCAAGTATCCGATAAAATCAAGTGTGCACTGCGCAACGCCATCTGTGGCAAGGTCCACCTAACCACAGATACGTGGACCAGTAAGCACGGCCAGGGACGCTATATCTCCCTAACTGCCCACTGGGTAAATGCAGTGGCGGCTGGGCCCCAGGCGAAGAGCTGTTTGGCGCACGTCCTTCCGCCGCCAAGGATCGCAGGGCAACATTCTTTGCCTCCTGTTGCCTCCTCCTCCTACTCGGCTTCCTCCTCCTCTTCTTCCACCTGCTCATCCAGTCAGCCTCACACCTTCACCACCAACTTCAGCACAGCCCGGGGCAAACGTCAGCAGGCCATTATGAAACTCATATGTTTGGGGGACAGGCCCCACACGACACAGAAGTTGTGGCGCGGTGAAGAACAACAGACCGACGAGTGGTTGCTGCCGGTGAGTCTCAAGCCCGGCCTGGTGGTGTGCGATAATGGGCGAAATCTCGTTGCAGCTCTGGGACTAGCCGGTTTGACGCACATCCCTTGCCTGGCGCATGTGCTGAATTTGGTGGTGCAGAAGTTCATTCACCACTACCCCGACATGTCAGAGCTGCTGCATAAAGTGCGGGCCGTCTGTACGCGCTTCCGGCGTTCACATCCTGCCGCTGCTCGCCTGTCTGCGCTACAGCGTTACTTCGGCCTTCCCGCTCACCGCCTCATATGTGACGTGCCCACCAGGTGGAACTCCACCTTGCACATGCTGGACTGACTGTGCGAGCAGCAGCAGGCCATAGTGGAGTTTCAGCTGCAGCACGCACGGGTCAGTCGCACTGCGGAACAGCACCACTTCACCACCAATGACTGGACCTCCATGCGAGACCTGTGTGCCCTGTTGCGCTGTTTCGAGTACTCCACCAACATGGCCAGTGGCGATGACGCCGTTATCAGCGTTACAATACCACTTCTATGTCGCCTTGAGAAAACACTTAGGGCGATGATGGAAGAGGAGGTGGCCCAGGAGGAGGAGGAGGAGGAAGAGGGGTCATTTTTAGCATTTTCAGGCCAGTCTCTTCGAAGTGACTCAGAGGGAGGTTTTTTGCAACAGCAGAGGCCAGGTACAAATGTGGCCAGCCAGGGCCCACTACTGGAGGACGAGAAGGACGAGGATGAGGAGGATGAGGATGAAGCATGTTCACAGCGGGGTGGCACACAACGCAGCTCGTGCCCATCACTGGTGCGTGGCTGGGGGAAAACGCAGGACGATGACGATACGCCTCCCACAGAGGACAGCTTGTCCTTACCTCTGGGCAGCCTTTCACACATGAGCGACTACATGCTGCAGTGCCTGCGCAACACCCTGCTGGATCCCCGGTACAAAAACAATGTGCCCACCTTACTTCCTGCACTGGAGCGTGATAGCAAGATGCGCGAGTACAAGCGCACGTTGGTAGACGCGCTACTGAGAGCATTCCCAAATGTTACAGGGGAACAAGTGGAAGCCCAAGGCGAAGGCAGAGGAGGAGCAAGATGTCGCCAACGCAGCTGTGTCACGCCCAGCTCCTCTGAGGGCAGGGTTAGCATGGCAGAGATGTGGAAAAGTTTTGTTACCACGCCACAGCTAACTGCACCACCACCTGATACGGAACGTGTTAGCAGGAGGCAACATTTCACTAACATGGTGGAACAGTACGTGTGCACACCCCTCCACGTACTGACTGATGGTTCGGCCCCATTCAACTTCTGGGTCTCCAAATTGTCCACGTGGCCAGAGCTAGCCTTTTATGCCTTGGAGGTGCTGGCCTGCCCGGCGGCCAGCGTTTTGTCTGAACATGTATTCTGCACGTCAGGGGGCGTCATTACAGACAAACGCAGCCGCCTGTCTATAGCCAATGTGGAAAAGCTGACGTTCATAAAAATGAACCAGGCATGGATCCCACAGGACCTGTCTATCCCTTGTGCAGATTAGACATTTAAAACTACCTCCCCTTAACCATATATTATTGTACTCCAGGGCACTTCCTCATTCAATCCTTTTTTTATTTTCATTTTAACATTATATTGCGGGGCAACCCAAAGTTGAATGAACCTCTCCTCTGTCTGGGTGCCAGGGCCTAAATATCTGACAGTGGCCTGTTCCAGTGTTGGATGACATGAAGCCTGATTCTCTGCTATGACATGAAGCCTGCTTCTCTGCTATGGGACCTCTCTCCTCTGTCTGGGTGTCGGGGCCTAGATATCTGACAATGGCCTGTTCCAGTGTTGGGTGACGTGAAGCCTGATTCTCTGCTATGACATGAAGCCTGATTCTCTGCTATGACTTGAAGCCTGATTCTCTGCTATGACATGAAGCCTGATTCTCTGCTATGGGACCTCTCTCCTCTGTCTGGGTGCCGGGGCCTAAAAATATCTGACAATGGCCTGTTCCAGTGGTGGGTGACATGAAGCCTGATTCTCTGCTATGACATGAAGCCTGATTCTCTGCTATGACTTGAAGCCTGATTCTCTGCTATGACATGAAGCCTGATTCTCTGCTATGGGACCTCTCTCCTCTGTCTGGGTGCCGGGGCCTAAAAATATCTGACAATGACCTGTTCCAGTGGTGGGTGACATGAAGCCTGCTTCTCTGCTATGGGACCTCTCTCCTCTGTCTGGGTGCCGGGGCCTAAATATCTGACAATGGCCTGTTCCAGTGGTGGGTGACGTGAAGCCTGATTCTCTGCTATGCCATGAAGCCTGATTCTCTGCTATGACTTGAAGCCTTATTCTCTGCTATGACATGAAGCCTGATTCTCTGCTATGGGACCTCTCTCCTCTGTCTGGGTGCCGGGGCCTAAAAATATCTGACAGTGGCCTGTTCCAGTGGTGGGTGACGTGAAGCCTGATTCTCTGCTATGCCATGAAGCCTGATTCTCTGCGATGGGACCTCTCTCCTCTGTCTGGGTGCCGGGGCCTAAATATCTGACAATGGCCTGTTCCAGTGGTGGGTGACGTGAAGCCTGATTCTCTGCTATGACATGAAGCCAGATTCTCTGCTATGACTTGAAGCCTGATTCTCTGCTATGACATGAAGCCTGATTCTCTGCTATGGGACCTCTCTCCTCTGTTGGGGGCCGGTGCCTAAAAATATCTGACAGTGGCCTGTTCCAGTGGTGGGTGATGTGAAGCCTGATTCTCTGCTATGCCATGAAACCTGATTCTCTGCTATGGGACCTCTGTCCTCTGTCTGGGTGCCAGGGCCTAAATATCTGACAATGGCCTGTTCCAGTGGTGGGTGACGTGAAGCCTGATTCTCTGCTATGACATGAAGCCTGATTCTCTGCTATGATTTGAAGCCTGATTCTCTGCTATGATATGAAGCCTGATTCTCTGCTATGGGACCTCTCTCCTCTGTCTGGGTGCCGGGGCCTAAATATCTGACAATGGCCTGTTCCAGTTGTGGGTGACGTGAAGCCTGATTCTCTGCTATGACATGAAGCCTGATTCTCTGCTGTGACTTGAAGCCTGATTCTCTGCTATGACATTAAGCCTGATTCTCTGCTATGGGACCTCTCTCCTCTGTCTGGGTGCCGGGGCCTAAATATCTAACAATGGCCTGTTCCAGTTGTGGGTGACGTGAAGCCTGATTCTCTGCTATGCCATGAAGCCTGATTCTCTGCTATGACTTGAAGCCTGATTCTCTGCTATGACATGAAGCCTGATTCTCTGCTATGGGACCTCTCTCCTCTGTCTGGGTGCCGGGGCCTAAATATCTGACAATGGCCTGTTACAGTGGTGGGTGACGTGAAGCCTGATTCTCTGCTATGCCATGAAACCTGATTCTCTGCTATGACTTGAAGCCTGATTCTCTGCTATGACATGAAGCCTGATTCTCTGCTATGGGACCTCTCTCCTCTGTCTGGGTGCCGGGGCCTAAATATCTGACAATGGTCTGTTCCAGTGGTGGGTGACGTGAAGCCTGATTCTCTGCTATGACATGAAGCCCGATTCTCTGCCATGAGACCTCTATCCAATTGGTATTGGTTAGGGATGAGCGAACCCGAACTGTATAGTTCGGGTTCGTACCGAATTTTGGGGTGTCCGTGACACGGACCCGAACCCGAACATTTTCGTAAAAGTCCGGGTTCGGGTTCGGTGTTCGGCGCTTTCTTGGCGCTTTTTGAAAGGCTGCAAAGCAGCCAATCAACAAGCGTCATACTACTTTCCCCAAGAGGCCATCACAGCCATGCCTACTATTGGCATGGCTGTGATTGGCCAGTGCAGCATGTGACCCAGCCTCTATTTAAGCTGGAGTCACGTAGCGCCGCACGTCACTCTGCTATGATCAGTATAGGGAGAGGTTGCAGCTGTGACGTTAGGGCGAGATTAGGCAGATTAACTCCTCCAAAAGACTTCATTCTGTGATCGATCTGCAGCTGTGGATCATTGAAGTGCTATTATTGACTTGCTCACTTTTTTGAGGCTGCCCAGAGCGTTTTTAGATCACTTTTTTTCTGGGGTGATCGGTGGCCATTTTGCGACTTGTGGTGCGCCAGCACAAGCTATCACCAAGTGTATTTAACCATCGATAGTGTGGTTATTTTGTGCTATATCCTACATCAGCTGCAGGCTGAGCCTGTGTCACCGAAGTGCATTTAACCATCAACAGTCTGGTTATTTTTTGGCCATATACTACATCAGCTGCAGGCTGAGCCTGTGTCACCGAAGTGCATTTAACCCTCGACAGTCTGATTATTTTTTGGCCATATACTACATCTGGTGCAGGCTGAGCCTGTGTCACCCAAGTGCATTTAACCATCAACAGTGTGGTTATTTTTTGGCCATATATTACATCAGGGGCAAGTTGAGCCTATCACCCAGCGCCTAAAAAATAGACCTGACATTTCTATTCAACCAAATCTGTACTGTTTTAGCTGGTCAAGTTATTTGTAGTGACCGTAAAAGCACACTTTTTTTTTTGGGTTGAAAAACCACTCCCAAATTTGCCATTCTCAAAATAACTAGTTTCTGGTATTTGAGGCCTACTTGAAATCTATACCAAAAAGAATATCTTACATTGAAGCTAGTGATAGTGTCATTCAGAAAAACCTAAGACACACGCTAGCGTGCTGATAGAAATCTGATTCTGTGATTAAACCTATACCTGTCACACAGCGCAAAAAAAAACAGGCCTCACATCTCTATTTAGCCAAATCTGTACTGTTTTAGCTGGTCAAGTTATTTGTAGTGACCGTAAAAGCACACTTTTTTTTCTGGGTTGAAAAACCATTCCCAAATTTGCCATTCTCAAAATAACTAGTTTCTGGTATTTGAGGCCTACTTGAAATCTATCCCAAAATGAATATCTTACATTGAAGCTAGTGATAGTGTCATTCAGAAAAACCTAAGACACACGCTAGCGTGCTGATAGAAGTCTGATTCTGTGATTAAACCTATACCTGTCACACAGCAAAAAAAAAAACAGGCCTCACATCTCTATTTAACCAAATCTGTACTGTTTTAGCTGGTCAAGTTATTTGTAGTGACCGTAAAAGCACACTTTTTTTTCTGGGTTGAAAAACCATTCCCAAATTTGCCATTCTCAAAATAACTAGTTTCTGGTATTTGAGGCCTACTTGAAATCTATCCCAAAAAGTATATCTTACATTGAAGCTAGTAATAGTGTCATTCAGAAAAACCTAAGACACACGCTAGCGTGCTGATAGAAATCTGATTCTGTGATTAAACCTATACCTGTCACACAGCGCAAAAAAAAACAGGCCTCACATCTCTAATTAACCAAATCTGTACTGTATTAGCTGGTCAAGTTATTTGTAGTGACCGTAAAAGCACACTTTTTTTTTTGGGTTGAAAAAGCATTCCCAAATTTGCCATTCTCAAAATAACTAGTTTGTGGTATTTGGGGCCTACTTAAAATCTATCCCAAAAAGAATATCTTACATTGAAGGTACTGATAGTGTCATTCAGAAAAACCTAAGACACACGCTAGCGTGCTGATAGAAATCTGATTCTGTGATTAAACCTATACCTGTCACACAGCGCAAAAAAAAAACAGGCCTCACATCTCTATTTAACCAAATCTGTACTGTTTTAGCTGGTCAAGTTATTTGTAGTGACCGTAAAAGCACACTTTTTTTTCTGGGTTGAAAAACCATTCCCAAATTTGCCATTCTCAAAATAACTAGTTTCTGGTATTTGAGGCCTACTTGAAATCTATCCCAAAAAGGATATCTTACATTGAAGGTATTGATAGTGTCATTCAGAAAAACCTAAGACACACGCTACCGTGCAGATAGAAGTCTGATTCTGAGATTAAACCTTAACCTGTCACACAGTGCAAAAAAAAACAGGTCTCACATTTCTATTCAAGCAAATCTGTACTGTTTTAGCTGCTCAAGTTATTTGTAGTGACCGTAAAAGCACACTTTTTTTTCTGGGTTGAAAAACCATTCCCAAATTTGCCATTCTCAAAATAACTAGTTTCTGGTATTTGAGGCCTACTTGAAATCTATCCCAAAAAGGATATCTTACATTGAAGGTATTGATAGTGTCATTCAGAAAAACCTAAGACACACGCTACCGTGCAGATAGAAGTCTGATTCTGAGATTAAACCTTAACCTGTCACACAGTGCAAAAAAAAATAGGTCTCACATTTCTATTCAAGCAAATCTGTACTGTTTTAGCTGGTCAAGTTATTTGTAGTGACCGTAAAAGCACACTTTATTTTCTGGTTTGAAAAACTATTCCCAAATTTGCCATTCTCAAAATAACTAGTTTCTGGTATTTGAGGCCTACTTGAAATCTATCCCAAAAAGGATATCTTACATTGAAGGTATTGATAGTGTCATTCAGAAAAACCTAAGACACACGCTACCGTGCAGATAGAAGTCTGATTCTGAGATTAAACCTTAACCTGTCACACAGTGCAAAAAAAAACAGGTCTCACATTTCTATTCAAGCAAATCTGTACTGTTTTAGCTGCTCAAGTTATTTGTAGTGACCGTAAAAGCACACTTTTTTTTCTGGGTTGAAAAACTATTCCCAAATTTGCCATTCTCAAAATAACTAGTTTCTGGTATTTGAGGCCTACTTGAAATCTATCCCAAAAAGGATATCTTACATTAAAGGTATTGATAGTGTCATTCAGAAAAACCTAAGACACATGCTACCGTGCAGATAGAAGTCTGATTCTGAGATTAAACCTTAACCTGTCACACAGTGCAAAAAAAAACAGGTCTCACATTTCTATTCAAGCAAATCTGTACTGTTTTAGCTGGTCAAGTTATTTGTAGTGACCGTAAAAGCACACTTTATTTTCTGGTTTGAAAAACTATTCCCAAATTTGCCATTCTCAAAATAACTAGTTTCTGGTATTTGAGGCCTACTTGAAATCTATCCCAAAAAGGATATCTTACATTGAAGGTATTGATAGTGTCATTCAGAAAAACCTAAGACACACGCTACCGTGCAGATAGAAGTCTGATTCTGAGATTAAACCTTAACCTGTCACACAGTGCAAAAAAAAACAGGTCTCACATTTCTATTCAAGCAAATCTGTACTGTTTTAGCTGCTCAAGTTATTTGTAGTGACCGTAAAAGCACACTTTTTTTTCTGGGTTGAAAAACTATTCCCAAATTTGCCATTCTCAAAATTGTGGTGAACGGGAACAATGAGGAAAACATCTAATAATGGGTGCGGACGCGGAAGTGGACATGGACATGGTCGTGGTGGTGTTAGTGGACCCTCTGCTGCTGGGAGAGGACGTGGCCGTTCTGCCACAGCCACACGTCCTAGTGTACCAACTACCTCAGGTCCCAGTAGCCGCCAGAATTTACAGGGATATTTGGTGGGGCCCAATGCCGTTCTAAGGATGGTAAGGCCTGAGCAGGTACAGGCATTAGTCAATTGGGTGGCCGACAGTGCATCCAGCACGTTCACATTATCTCCCACCCAGTCTTCTGCAGAAAGCGCACAGATGGCGCCTGAAAACCAAGCCCATCAGTCTGTCACATCACCCCCATGCATATCAGGGAAACTCTCTGAGCCTCAAGTTATGCAGCAGTCTCTTATGCTGTTTGAAGACTCTGCTGCCAGGGTTTCCCAAGGGCATCCACCTAGCTCTTCACCAGGGGTGGAAGAGATAGAATGCACTAACGCACAACCACTTATGTTTCCTGATGATGAGGACATGGGAATACCACCTCAGCACGTCTCTGATGATGACGAAACACAGGTGCCAACTGCTGCGTCTTTCTGCAGTGTGCAGACTGAACAGGAGGTCAGGGGTCAAGACTAGGTGGAAGACGATGCAGGGGACGATGAGGTCCTAGACCCCACATGGAATGAAGGTCGTGCCACTGACTTTCACAGTTCGGAGGAAGAGGCAGTGGTGAGACCGAGCCAACAGCGTAGCAAAAGAGGGAGCAGTGGGCAAAATCAGAACACCCGCCACCAAGAGACTCCGCCTGCTACTGACCACCGCCATCTGGGACCGAGCACCCCAAAGGCAGCTTCAAGGAGTTCCCTGGCATGGCACTTCTTCAAACAATGTGCTGACGACAAGACCCGAGTGGTTTGCACGCTGTGCCATCAGAGCCTGAAGCGAGGCATTAACGTTCTGAGCCTTAGCACAACCTGCATGACCAGGCACCTGCATGCAAAGCATGAACTGCAGTGGAGTAAACACCTTAAAAACAAGGAAGTCACTCAGGCTCCCCCTGCTGCCTCTTCTGCTGCTGCTGCCTCGGCCTCTTCTGCTGCTGCCGCCGCCTCGGCCTCTTCTGCTGCTGCTGCCGCCGCCTCGGCCTCTTCCTCTGCCTCTGGAGGAACGTTGGCACCTGCCGCCCAGCAAACATGGGATGTACCAGCAACACCACCACCTGCGTCACCAAGCATCTCAACCATGTCACACGGCAGCGTTCAGCTCTCCATCTCACAAACATTTGAGAGAAAGCGTAAATTCCCACCTAGCCACCCTCGATCCCTGGCCCTCAATGCCAGCATTTCTAAACTACTGGCCTATGAAATGCTGTCATTTAGGCTGGTGGACACACACAGCTTCAAACAGCTCATGTCACTTGCTGTCCCACAGTATGTTGTTCCCAGCCGCCACTACTTCTCCAAGAGAGCAGTGCCTTCCCTGCACAAACAAGTGTCCGATAAAATCAAGTGTGCACTGCGCAACGCCATCTGTGGCAAGGTCCACCTAACCACAGATACGTGGACCAGTAAGCACGGCCAGGGACGCTATATCTCCCTAACTGCACACTGGGTAAATGTAGTGGCGGCTGGGCCCCAGGCGGAGAGCTGTTTGGCACACGTCCTTCCGCCGCCAAGGATCGCAGGGCAAAATTCTTTGACTCCTGTCTCCTCCTACTCAGCTTCCTCCTCCTCTTCTTCAACCTGCTCATCCAGTCAGCCACACACCTTCACCACCAACTTCAGCACAGCACGGGGTAAACGTCAGCAGGCCATTCTGAAACTCATATGTTTGGGGGACAGGCCCCACACCGCACAGGAGTTGTGGCGGGGTATAGAACAACAGACCGACGAGTGGTTTCTGCCGGTGAGCCTCAAGCCCGGCCTGGTGGTGTGCGATAATGGGCGAAATCTCGTTGCAGCTCTGGGACTAGCCGGTTTGACGCACATCCCTTGCCTGGCGCATGTGCTGAATTTGGTGGTGCAGAAGTTCATTCGCAACTACCCCGACATGTCAGAGCTGCTGCATAAAGTGCGGGCCGTCTGTTCGCGCTTCCGGCGTTCACACCCTGCCGCTGCTCGCCTGTCTGCGCTACAGCGTAACTTCGGCCTTCCCGCTCACCGCCTCATATGCGACGTACCCACCAGGTGGAACTCCACCTTGCATATGTTGGACAGACTGTGCGAGCAGCAGCAGGCCATAGTGGAGTTTCAGCTGCAGCACGCAGGGGTCAGTCGCACTGTGGATCAGACACACTTCACCACCAATGACTGGGCCTCCATGCGAGACCTGTGTGCCCTGTTGCGCTGTTTCGAGTACTCCACCAACATGGCCAGTGGCGATGACGCCGTTATCAGCGTTACAATACCACTTCTATGTCTCCTGAGAAAACACTTAGGGCGATGATGGAAGAGGAGGTGGCCCAGGAGGAAGATGAGGAAGAGGGGTCATTTTTAGCACTTTCAGGCCAGTCTCTTCAAAGTGACTCAGAGGGAGGTTTTTTGCAACACCAGAGGCCAGGTACAAATGTGGCCAGACAGGGCCCACTACTGGAGGATGAGGAGGACGAGTATGAGGAGGAGGTGGAGGAGGAGGAGGATGAAGCATGTTCACAGCGGGGTGGCACCCAAAGCAGCTCGGGCCCATCACTGGTGCGTGGCTGGGGGGAAACACAGGACGATGACGATACGCCTCCCACAGAGGACAGCTTGTCCTTACCTCTGGGCAGCCTGGCACACATGAGCGACTACATGCTGCAGTGCCTGCGCAACGACAGCAGAGTTGCCCACATTTTAACGTGTGTGGAATACTGGGTTGCCACCCTGCTGGATCCCCGGTACAAAGACAATGTGCCCACCTTACTTCCTACACTGGAGCGTAATAGGAAGATGCGCGAGTACAAGCGCAGGTTGGTAGACGCGCTACTGAGAGCATTCCCAAATGTCACAGGGGAACCAGTGGAAGCCCAAGGCGAAGGCAGAGGAGGAGCAAGAGGTCGCCAACGCAGCTGTGTCACGGCCAGCTCCTCTGAGGGCAGGGTTAGCATGGCAGAGATGTGGAAAAGTTTTGTCACCACGCCACAGCTAACTGCACCACCACCTGATACGGAACGTGTTAGCAGGAGGCAACATTTCACTAACGTGGTGGAACAGTACCTGTGCACACCCCTCCACGTACTGACTGATGGTTCGGCCCCATTCAACTTCTGGGTCTCCAAATTGTCCACGTGGCCAGAGCTAGCCTTTTATGCCTTGGAGGTGCTGGCCAGCCCGGCGGCCAGCGTTTTGTCTGAACGTGTATTCAGCACGGCAGGGGGCGTCATTACAGACAAACGCAGCCGCCTGTCTACAGCCAATGTGGACAAGCTGACGTTCATAAAAATGAACCAGGCATGGATTCCACAGGACCTGTCCATCCCTTGTGCAGATTAGATATTAACTACCTCCCCTTAACAATATATTATTCTACTCCAGGTCACTTCCTCATTCAATACTATTTTTAATTTCATTTTACCATTATATTGCGGGGCAACCCAAAGTTGAATGAACCTCTCCTCTGTCTGGGTGCTGGGGCCTAAATGTGTGACAGTGGCCTGTTCCAGTGGTGGGTGACATGAAGCCTGATTCTCTGCTATGACATGAAGACTTATTCTGTGCTGACATGAAGCCAGATTCTCTGTTACGCGACCTCTCTCCTCTGCCTGGGTGCCTGGGCCTAAATGTGTGACAGTGGCCTGTTCCAGTGGTGGGTGACGTGAAGCCTAATTCTCTGCTATGACATGAAGACAGATTCTGCGCTGACATAAGGCCAGATTCTCTGTTACGGGACCGCTCTCCTCTGTCTGGGTGCCGGGGCCTAAATGTATGACAGTGGCCTGTTCCAGTGGTGGGTGACGTGAAGCCAGATTCTCTGCTATGACATGAATACAGATTCTGCACTGACATAAGGTTAGATTCTCTGTTACGGGACCTCTCTCCTCTGCCTGGGTGCCTGGGCCTAAATGTGTGACAGTGGCCTGTTCCAGTGGTGGGTGACGTGAAGCCTGATTCTCTGCTATGACATGAAGACAGATTCTGCGCTGACATAAGGCCAGATTCTCTGTTACGGGACCTCTCTCCTCTGCCTGGGTGCCTGGGCCTAAATGTGTGACAGTGGCCTGTTCCAGTGGTGGGTGACGTGAAGCCTGATTCTCTGCTATGACATGAAGACAGATTCTGCGCTGACATAAGGCCAGATTCTCTGTTACGGGACCGCTCTCCTCTGTCTGGGTGCCGGGGCCTAAATGTGTGACAGTGGCCTGTTCCAGTGGTGGGTGACGTGAAGCCTGATTCTCTGCTATGACATGAATAAAGATTCTGCGCTGACATAAGGCCAGATTCTCTGTTACGGGACCTCTCTCCTCTGCCTGGGTGCCTGGGCCTAAATGTGTGACAGTGGCCTGTTCCAGTGGTGGGTGACGTGAAGCCTGATTCTCTGCTATGACATGAAGACAGATTCTGCGCTGACATAAGGCCAGATTCTCTGTTACGGGACCGCTCTCCTCTGTCTGGGTGCCAGGGCATAAATGTGTGACAGTGGCCTGTTCCAGTGGTGGTTGACGTGAAGCCTGATTCTCTGCTATGACATGAATACAGATTCTGCGCTGACATAAGGCCAGATTCTCTGTTGCGGGACCTCTCTCCTCTGCCTGGGTGCCTGGGCCTAAATGTGTGACAGTGGCCTGTTCCAGTGGTGGGTGACGTAAAGCCTGATTCTCTGCTATGACATGAAGACAGATTCTTCGCTGACATAAGGCCAGATTCTCTGTTACGGGACCTCTCTCCTCTGCCTGGGTGCCTGGGCCTAAATGTGTGACAGTGGCCTGTTCCAGTGGTGGGTGACGTGAAGCCTGATTCTCTGCTATGACATGAAGACAGATTCTGCGCTGACATAAGGCCAGATTCTCTGTTACGGGACCGCTCTCCTCTGTCTGGGTGCCGGGGCCTAAATGTGTGACAGTGGCCTGTTCCAGTGGTGGGTGACGTGAAGCCTAATTCTCTGCTATGACATGAAGACAGATTCTGTGCTGACATCAGGCCAGATTCTCTGTTACGGGACCTCTCTCCTCTGCCTGGGTGCCGGGGCCTAAATGTGTGACAGTGGCCTGTTCCAGTGGTGGGTGATGTGAAGCCTGATTCTCTGCTATGACATGAAGACTGATTCTGCGCTGACATGAAGCCAGATTCTCTGCTATGGCATGAAGAGACTGATTCTCTGCTGACATGAAGCCAGATTCTTTGCTATGGCATGAAGAGACTGATTCTCTGCTGACGTGAAGCCAGATTCTCTGCTATGGGACCTCTGTTCAATTGATATTGGTTCATTTTTTTTTTTTTTTTTTAATTCATTTCCCTATCCACATTTGTTTGCAGGGGATTTACCTACATGTTGCTGCCTTTTGCAGCCCTCTAGCTCTTTCCAGGGCTGTTTTACAGCCTTTTTAGTGCCCAAAAGTTCGGGTCCCCATTGACTTCAATGGGGTTCGGGTTCGGGAAGAAGTTCGGATCGGGTTCGGATCCCGAACCCGAACATTTCCGGGAAGTTCGGCCGAACTTCTCGAACCCGAACATCCAGGTGTTCGCTCAACTCTAGTATTGGTTCATTTTAATTTATTTTATTTTTATTTTAATTCATTTCCCTATCCACATTTGTTTGCAGGGGATTTACCTACATTTTGCTGCATTTTGCAGCCCTCTAGCCCTTTCCTGGGCTATTTTACAGCCTTTTTAGTGCCGAAAAGTTTGGGTCCCCATTGACTTCAATGGGGTTCGGGGCGAAGTTCGGGTCGAGTTCGGATCCCGAACCCGAACATTTCCGGGAAGTTCGGCCGAACTTCTCGAACCCGAACATCCAGGTGTTCACTCAACTCTAGTCCTTATCTTATGTATATACAGCAGCATAAAAGGCCAGGTCGGGTGAATGCCTAATTTTTGGGACCTCTATTCCAGTGGCCTACAGTAAAATTTTTATCCAGTGACCGCCTAATGTACCTGCAGCCACATCATCACAAGTTCTTTTATGTCAGGTGAATGCCTAATTTTTGGGGCCTGTACTGGCCTACAGTAAAATTTTTATTCAGAGACCTCCAGCCACATAATCACAAGTTCTTTTCTGTCAGGTGAATGCCTATTTTTTGGCGCCTGCACTCCAGTGGCCTACAGTAAAATTTGTATCCAGTGAACGCCTAATGTACCTTCAGCCAGTGGCGTAGGGTCAGTTGCCAGCACCCGGGGCAAACCATGTATCCGCCCTCCCACCTGCGGACACGATCCCTTTTACCAATAATGTAGTAGATGTCACCTGCAGTCCTATGTAACACTACAGATAACACAGCGATAACTCTCTGAGTACAGATAATGTAGTAGATTGGTGTGAGGCCCCATATTTCAGAACACGCACAGTGTGACCTGAAGTCTGGGGCCAGGATGCGGCTGGGTGGGCCATATTCTCAATCCACCCTTCAACCCTATCGTGAAACTAATATGTGGATGGATATTATTATATACAGTAGAATACAGCACCACATACCTCATCCATCCAGTGACATCTCCTGTGATGTAGACTTTCCTCAGCGTCTTCATTCAGAGATAAGACCACCGTGATACCTTCTTTTAGCCGCGTCTCATCTTTACAGAGTTTCACAGGAAACATTTTTAGATTCCTCACTTTACTATTATTCTCTATTATCCTCTTCTATCATTATACACAGGGGGCCAATATATAGCATAATTATACAGGGGGGCCATTATATATTATAATAATACAGAGGGGCCATATATATACAAATAATACAGAGGGGCAATTATATGTTATAATAATACAGAGGGGGCTATTATATTCTAAGAATACAGAGGGGGCCATTATATATTATAATAATACAGAGGGGCATTATATATACTAATAATACAGAAGGGCTATTACATATACTAATTATACAGAGGAGTCCGTTATATATACTAATAATACAGAGGGGGCCATTATACAGGGTGGGCCATTTATATGGATACACCTTAATAAAATGGGAATGGTTGGTGATATTAACTTCCTGTTTGTGGCACATTAGTATATGTGAGGGGGGAAACTTTTCAAGATGTGTGGTGACCATGGTGGCCATTTTGAATCCAACTTATGTTTTTTCAATAGGAAGAGGGTCATGTGACACATCAAACTTATTGGGAATTTCACACGAAAAACAATGTGCTTGGTTTTAACGTAACTTTATTCTTTCATGAGTTATTTACAAGTTTCTCTTTGTTTACAGCCATTGACATGTAGCCGATGTTAACACGTGAGGAGCGGATAGAAATTGTGTTGATGTCTGGTGAACACAGTAACCGGGTCATTGCAGAAGATTTCGATGCAAGACACCCTACGAGACGACCCATCTCCCATGCTACAGTTAGCAAACTGGTTGCTAAGTTTCGTGAAACTGGTTCAGTGTTGGATTTGCCAAAATGTGGACGAATGAAATCTGTCTCTAATGAAGAAACATCAATGGCTGTCCTAGCTTCATTCAGCAAGAGCCCACAGCGTAGCACTAGCCGCATGTCACTGGAGAGTGGCATTAGTCGAACATCCCTTCGGCGGATATTATCTACTCACAAATGGCACCCTTACAAACTCCAGCTACTGCAGCATCTCAACGAGGATGACCCAGATCGGCGCACTGAATTTGCAGAATGGGCAAAACAAAAATTGGAACAGGACCCTCAGTTTATGCAGAAGATTTTGTTCAGTGATGAGGCAAACTTTTATGTGAATGGTGAAGTTAACAAACAAAACCACCGCTATTGGTCTGACACTAACCCACATTGGATATATCCCTCCAAGACTGTTGGAACAAAAAAATTGATGGTATGGTGTGGTACCAAAAGTTTGGACACACCTTCTCATTCAAAGAGTTTTCTTTATTTTCATGACTATGAAAATTGTAGATTCACACTGAAGGCATCAAAACTATGAATTAACACACGTGGAATTATATACATAACAAACAAGTGTGAAACAACTGAAAATATGTCATATTCTAGGTTCTTCAAATTAGCCACCTTTTGCTTGGATTACTGCTTTGCACACTCTTGGCATTCTCTTGATGAGCTTCAAGAGGTAGTCCCCTGAAATGGTTTTCACTTCACAGGTGTGCCCTGTCAGGTTTAATAAGTGGGATTTCTTGCCTTATAAATGGGGTTGGGACCATCAGTTGCGTTGAGGAGAAGTCAGGTGGATACACAGCTGATAGTCCTACTGAATAAACTGTTAGAATTTGTATTATGGCAAGAAAAAAGCAGCTAAGTAAAGAAAAACGAGTGCCCATCATTACTTTAAGAAATGAAGGTCAGTCAGTCAGCCGAAAAAATTGGGAAAACTTTGAAAGTAAGGGCTATTTGACCATGAAGGAGATTGATGGGGTGCTGCGCCAGATGACCTGGCCTCCACAGTCACCGGACCTGAACCTAATCGAGATGGTTTGGGGTGAGCTGGACCGCAGAGTGATGGGAAAAGGGCCAAGTGCTAAGCATCTCTGGGAACTCCTTCAAGACTGTTGGAAGACAATTTCAGGGGACTACCTCTTGAAGCTCATCAAGAGAATGCCAAGAGTGTGCAAAGCAGTAATCAAAGCAAAAGGTGGCTACTTTGAAGAACCTAGACTATGACATATTTTCAGTTGTTTCACACTTGTTTGTTATGTATATAATTCCACATGTGTTAATTCATAGTTTTGATGCCTTCATAGTCATGAAAATAAAGAACACTCTTTGAATGAGAAGGTGTGTCCAAACTTTTGGTCTGTACTGTATATGGGGTACAAAGATAGTGGGGCCATTCTTCATCAATGGAAACCTCAAGGCCACTGGATATGCGAAATTGCTACATGATGATCTGTTTCCCTCTTTATGCACTGAAGCTGGCACGTTCCCTGAGTTTTTCCAGCAAGATGGTGCACCACCACATTATGGGTGTCAGGTCCGAGCATTCCTAGATGAACAGTTTCCTGGAAAGTGGATTGGTTGTCGTGGGCCAGTTGAATGGCCCCCAAGGTCTCCCGATCTGACCCCCTTAGACTTTTATCTTTGGGGTCATCTGAAGGCAATTGTCTATGCTGTGAAGATACGAGATGTGCAGCACCTGAAACTACGGCTACTGGAAGCCTGTGCTAGCATTTCTCCTGCGGTGTTGCTATCAGTGTGTGAAGAGTGGGAGAAGAGGGTTGCATTGACAATCCAACACAATGGGCAGCACATTGAACACATTTTATAAGTGGTCAGAAACTTGTAAATAACTCATGAAAGAATAAAGTTACGTTAAAACCAAGCACACCATTGTTTTTCTTGTGAAATAAGTTTGATGTGTCACATGACCCTCTTCCTATTGAAAAAACAAAAGTTGGATTCAAAATGTCCGACTTCAAAATGGCCGCCATGGTCACCACCCATCTTGAAAAGTTTCCCCCCTCACATATACTAATGTGCCACAAACAGGAAGTTAATATCACCAACCATTCCCATTTTATTAGGGTGTATCTATATAAATGGCCCACCCTGTATATTATAATAACACTGAGGGGGCTATTATATATACTAGTAATACAGAGACAGCCATTATATATCCTAATATTACACAGGGGTTATTATATATTATAATTATAAAGAGGGGTCATTATTAATGGCCCCTCTGTATACCTATAATATATAATGGCCCTTCTGTAAAATTTATATATATTCTGGCCCCCTCTGTATAATGTGGCCCCTCTGTATAATATATAATGTGGCCCCTCTGTAAAATATATATATTAGTGCTTTCTTTGCTTTTTATTCTATTTAAACTGATAATGCCCCCACCTCCATAGTGTCCCCAGTATGGCCTGCTTTAAGGTAGTTACACAAAAAAAAATAATACTAACTCACCTCTCTTCCTCACTCCACCATCCCTTGTGTCGTCCCGGCGCAGGAAGTCACGAATGCCTCACTATGCGTTCCCGCACAGCGTCATCACGTCATCTCGCGAGACCTGATGCAGGAGGTCACGGTGAGGTAATCGCGATCTCCTGCACCATTCTACTGCCTCATAGGCTTCAGGCCTGGCCTGAAGCCTATGAGGCAGAACGAAGGGGACGGGAGCCATAGTATCCCGTGGCCCTCCGTGAAATGCCTGCTGCCTGCTGCCTGGGCGATAGCCCCCCGACCCTCCCCACGCTACTCCACTGCTTCCAGCCGCTTCATCACAAGTTATTTTCTGTCAGGTGAATACCACTCATCACTGTAATCTAACTGGCCTACAGTAAAAATTTTATCCAGTGACTGCCTAATGCACCTCCAGCCACATAATCACAAGTTCTTTTCTGTCAAGTGAATGCCTAATTTTTGGGGCCTGTACTGACCTACAGTAAAGTTTTTAGCCAGTGACCGCCTAATGTACCTCCACTTACATAATCACAATTCTTTTCTGTCAGGTGAATGCCTAATTTTTGGGGCCTGTACTCCCGTGGCCTAAAATTAAATTTTTCTAGGCTCCAGCAGGGCACATTTTTGAGAGTTTCACTTTAAGACACATAAAAATGGCCACTGATTAAAATACATATTTTTTGTAGGAATTTTTGCCAATGATCCCCCTTTGGTATGTCACTGTCCATGTTGTGGGACTATTTGTGCACTTCTAGTAAGTATTTGGTGGCTGCAAATATGATCTGAAGGTTTTTCAGGTTTGCCTGCCATTAAATTCAATGGGGCCCGCCGCGAATGCGCGGTTCGCGAACATTTGATCACGAACGCGCATTCGCATTCTCAAAATGTCCCGGCCGATGTTCGTCCATCACTAGAAGTACAACTGTCATAGAACAAAATAAAATGTGGGTGAAGGCACAGAACTGCATGACATTTAGAAAACAATACAATTTTAACAGAGTGGGTGACGACAACACCTGCCTCACCGAATACTCTCTCTGAGAGTATGCTGGAGGCTGGAAAATTTACAACAGTATATTGATACAGTAAAATGCAATGAATTAAACTGGGAATATTGATGCAGTAAAATGTGTTAAAACTGAACAGAATTAAATTGGTATACTGTCACACTGTGTTTAATTAGTATACCAATACGGTATAATGGCTGTGTGAAACTGGTATATTGACACAGTAAAATATGTTGAATTAAACTTGTATATTGATACAGTAAAATGTGTTAAACTGCACAATTTTAAATGGTAGCAAAAATGCAACTGGATCTTTAAAAAAACGTTAAATTGTGCAGCATATCCAGAGAAATATATGATGCTAGGGGTGCTGGGAATATGTCTATAAAGCACTTATAAACTGTAGAAGCTTTAGGTTTTTGAAAAACAGCAGGCTGCTGATGCACAGAAAAAAATTTGGTTCTGCAGGATTTTTGTAATTGTACATGAACATGAACAGCTCTGACTGCCCTCACTGTACAACACACATACACACACTCCTCTGCTCTTCCTCTTTACTGATAAAATCTGACTTTTATATCTATCCATTCAATCTACCTAACAAATATATGTTCATCTCACTCACTCCGCTGTCATCAAAAGACACTAACATGGCTGACCTGTGTCTGTAATTGGTGTCTCCCATACACATGGCACACATCCTCTCACATCACTAGCTGAGCTTAGAAAAGTGTCTGTTCTTCACACTACTTCACAGTCTAATACACTACCTATTATCCTGCCCCTTGACTGGTTGAAAGTCTTCCTGAAAAGCATAGTGGACAAGCCTGCCAGCCAGGGACCCTCTCTGGGTCATGTGATCCTCTGTCCTCACCCTCCCTGTCCTGTTTCCCTGTTAAATTGTGATCACAGTTCTATGCAATTTGTCCGAAGTGAATCGCCGAAACTTCAGATTCATTTTGCAGAAGAATTTTTATGAAATTCGTGACAAATCCTATTTGCTTATAACTGATTTGTTCTTGTCTAGTAAATATATATTCATGTTATAAAATTATATCAAAGCTTGATACAGTAGCAAGACAAGAGTAAATGGTCTGTTGCTCTGCCAAACTTTTGGGCCAAATATCGGGATCAAGCTTCAGCTGATTGCATCTTTTATGCAGCGTAATAGATGCTCGATAATAGTCAGCATAACGACCAGGGATGTGCTGCCAATAACCAATGTAGCTGCAATTGTTCCTCATCATATACTTTGCATCAGCCAGCGTAATAGGCTGAAGCAAACTAGTGCCCATTGATGAGTCCTGCCTGAACATCTAGAAGTGTAATAGAACCCTGCTCTTGTGGTTATTAAAAATGTGCCACATTAATTTGGTTAGTATTGCCATCTTTTAGTGCTAAAGCTCTTGGTTCAATACTAAAAAGAGCACAGTCAACGTTTAGCTTGTATACTGTTTTGTATTTATGGGCTATAGAGTGTAATAGTGTAATGAAAGAGTTAGATCTTGAGCTGCATTGTGTCAAGTCCAGACCAGACATCTCTGTGTAATGCACTGAAACATGCCAGTACTATATAAATAAAAGGAAATAAATCTGATAATATCTTGTGCCAAATGGATACGATACAGAATATAATAATGACATAAAACATACCCAGCCAAGACAAGCATTGCAATTTCATATTGTTAAATGTTCTTTTGTCTTCATTAAAAATTGTAAAAAAAAAAACATGGCTATTGTTATGAGTATGATAAATTTGATATTAAAAATAATATTACAATCATAAATCTAATATTATTTTTAGAAAAAAAAGTTGTGTTTGCCATATATACTATTACCCCTCAGCCAGATAAACTTTTCAATGTCTACATAAAATCCCCTGAAGAGTAGATAGTCATAATGAATATAATAAAAATTAACACACTGGGGAAAAGTACAGAAATTTACTCTTTGCCGATTTAAATCAGGTTTTAGATTAAAATTATGTATACATTTGATATAATAATCTGAAAAAAAACTATTATACAATGAGAAAACTTAATGACTAAACCTAATAAAACACCACAACCATACTGCTGTTCTACTCCTTCATGCAACTGAAAATATAGTAAAAATAGTTTACTTATATGTTTAAACACAATATCATTAATTTAAATAAAAAAAATTATAATTTGTCTTTTTTTAATATATTTTGTAAATATTTGTATTAACTAGTTAAGAACTGAAGCGATTGTAACAGCGATTGTATCTGTTTAAATGATTATAACTTTATATATGGTTTATATATCCCTGTGAATATTCTTCACAGTTAAAGATTTCATTTTGTGTACATTTGGTTTTGGGTACACGTTCATTTCTAACACCAAGTTTACAAAGGTGTAAAGATAAAACATAAAATAAATCTTTAAACAATGGATACTCCAGTGTATTATATCCAAGTGTGGTTTGATTTTGCAACTTTTTAATGACTTTTCTAAAAGGTTGCAGTGATAAATCTGACATGACACTTATTTACATATCTAAAAATGACAAGGGCGGCGTAAATCGGCTAAAATTCACAAATTGTGGTGCAAAATAATAAAAATGTTATAACTTCTCTCATATAATCTAAAAGTATTTACCTAGGGGTATAAAGAGAATTTTTTCATGAAAAAAATCCAACTTATTCTTAAATTGAGGTATCTCAACAGTGGTACCCACCCTCAAGTACATCAAAAACAAAAATAATGTAATCCAACAGTGGTAAAAATACTCCCTTTTAAAGAAAATTTTTATTTTAATCACTGAGTAAAGACTGATTTTCAAAGCATGGTAGATGTGGTGACCAGGATTTTTGGGATACAATGTCAAAAATTGTGTGAATCCCTGCATCTTTCATGTTTCCAGCAACTTGACATAGCTACTATTTTTTTGGGTTGTTTTGGTGTGGCAGATAGTGGACAAATTATTACTATTATTATTTATTATTAAAGCGCCATTGATTATATGGCTCTGTACATTTGAAATTGGGTATACATACATAATACAGACAATTGCACTAAGTATGAACAAGAAGAATTACAACTGGTGAAGAAGGAGAGAAAACCCTGCCTGCAAGGACTTACAATCTTTACAGCAGCAGCAGGGTAACTTTAGGTTGTAGGCTTGTCTGAAGAGGTGGGTTTTCAGGTTTCTTTTGAAGGTTTCCACTGTCAGTGAGAGTCTGCTATGTTGGGGTAGAAATTGTCCTTAGTGTATAAAGATCTTTGTGGTCCTTAGCATGTTCTTAAGATGCATATACAAAGTGTGACCCTTTTGGTATAAGTTTCCCAAACATTATGAAAAAACGTATTTTTTTTCCTCATTGATCCACATGCGCCTGTTCGTGCACCATGAACATGCTACAGTAGTTGCACACTTGCATAAAAATTATCAGCTTGCATGTGTATGAGAGGTTTTGTTATATTTCATATTATTTTGCTATTGGTGTTAAGATAAAGGTTACACCCTGAAGGAAGGGTGCTTTTTTTTTTTTTGGGACGATCTGTGGTTTTTATTGATACCATTTTGGACTGTGTGTGACTTTTTGTAATTTTTTTTGGGGTGAAGTAAACTGAAGCAATGAAAAAATGTCGAATCAGCCATTTTGATGTTTTTTTTTTTTTTCGTTACACAATTCACTGTATGGAATAAGTATTTTTATACTTTAATAGTACTGCCGTTTTGGAACACCATGATGCCTGTGATGATCTTCATGTTTATTTATTTAGTTTTATTTTTATTCTGGGGAAAAGGTGGTTATTTCAATTTATATATATTTTTTTATATTTTTTTGATAATTGTTTTACTTTTGTTAACTTTTTTTGGCGCCCTAATCTAAGCTTCATTTGCTAAAATCCTATGAAATCCTGCCACCTGCAGAACTGCAGCTCTTATATATGTACATATAAGTAAGCCAAGAAGCCCCTTTGTAGCAATGGCGGTATAGGCAGCAGGCGGATGGCACCCGAATTAATTTGTCACGGCATCAGAATGGTGGCAGCAGAACATGGCCAGAAGTAACAGCCGATTTTGCTCAATATTCCAGTGTGCCAGCACACTACAGTATGATCATTAGTGGCAGAATAAGCTATTCTGTTGCAGCAGGCACCGATGTCTGGAAAACCTGGTTGATCCATGCCTGATTCAACTTTATGAAGTTTAGTCTCTCAACATTTTGGGAGGAAAGTCGAGTTTTCTCCATACTGCCATACTGAACACCTGCTCAGATGCGACACTACTGGCTTGGCAGGAAATCATGCGTCACACTTTACGTTTGCATGCCCAGTAGTCGAAGGGATCTTGGATCATTGGTGACAGGGCCCAGTCCAAGCATGCCACCACCTGCTGGTTGAGGCTCTGCTATATGTCCCAATGCTGCTGCTGGGTGGTTTCTTCAGAAGGAGATTTAGGAAAACTGGTTATCAGAGATTCCAGACATCAGTTACTGATCGTGCTACTCCTGCCCCCCCCCCCCTCAGGACGGATGATGGTGCTCATTGGCAGCGATCAACCAACTACACAGGATGTCTCTACTGTAGTCCATTTTTGCATTCCTCTCAAAAGGTTAAAAAATGCACCCATTTTTTACTGGTAGCGAGAGTCTAACAATGTGGATAGCCAGTAGTCATCCCTCTGCCAAATCCTGACAATGTGGCTGTCACTATGCAAACAAGAAAGCATGCATTTGGCCATTTGTGCAAGGGACTCGGAGGGCCTCCCTGCCTCCATCTCCACTTCATACTGCCTCAGTCTCTCGGGTCCTCTGCAGTGTCGCCCTCCAGCTCCTCTCCTCTCACTTGGACAGATAAACCAACTAGTTATGTATAAAATTCCTGGGCGTTTATGTCCTCCTCCTCATCCCCCTCCTCGGCCAGTTCATCCTCGCCAAGTCTTCTGCCCCCTTGCCAATCATATTTTTCAGCATCCCCTCCAGGATGTGACAGAGTGGAATGACATCATTCATACTGTAGTTTTGCTGACTGAAAAATAAAGTGGCCTCCTCAAATGGCATGAGCAAAGTAAACCTGTCAACTGCTGCACTAAGAAATCATTGACCGTCTTCTTTTGCTCATACAGGCGGTCTAACATATGGAACTTGGAGTTCTAAATGGTGAACACGTTGCATATCAGACAATGTTGGGGAAGAGCATTTTGCCTTTGCAGCTCAAGGAGGGTGTGTTTTGCACAGTAAGAGTGGCTGAATTGCATGCACAGTTTTCTGGACATTTTTAACAGCTCTTGCAGTTCAGTGGAAGACTTGGTGAACCGGATGACAACGAGATTGAGAACGTGCACCATGCAGGACGCATGGGTCAGTGCTCCCTGACTGTCAAAGTCCCTCCCATGACAGAGGTGAGAAGATTGGAGAGACTGGCGGCACGTAAGTGTATCTGACAGTCTCTCCGTTTATTTCCTTTCAGTGTTGTGTTGGAGCATGGAGTCATTACTGAGGCCCTATTTTGTTCTGACTCACACTGCTTACCATGCGGTTGATATTTCTTGCTGGAGTTGGTTGAGCTGGTGTATTGTTCCTTTGAATCTCTTGCTCCTCCATTCTGCTTTAGGGTCGGGACACACTATCATATGGGGAAGCGGCCTCTTCTGACACTTTGGGTAGTGAGACACTGGAGCTCATGTCTGATGATAAGCCAATGCAGTTGGGGGAAGTCACTCCTGGACCTGGTGATAAAAATGTTAGGTTTAAGAAAAGACTCTGCTTTTTCTGTGGTGAAGGGGGACATTTTGTTAACGGAAGACCTTATGTTAAACGTCAAGGTGAAAAAGAGAGAAAGAAAATGAATGTGTTTAGTCCTCTTCTTCGGCGAACAGTTCCCGGCGAACATAGCTTGTTCGCGTTCACCGCGGCGGGCGAACATATGCGATGTTTGGTCCGCCCCCTATTCGTCATCATTGTGTAAACTTTGACCCTGTACCTCACAGTCAGCAGACACATTCCAGCCAATCAGCATCATACCCTCCCTCCCAGACCCTCCCACCTCCTGGACAGCATCCATTTTAGATTCATTCAGAAGCTGCATTCTTAGTGAGAGGAGGGACAGTGTAGCTGCTGCTGATATAATAGGGAAATAGATAGCTAGGCTAGTGTATTCAGTGTCCACTACAGCCCTGAAAGACTCATCTGATCTCTGCTGTAAGGTCAGCACCCCAAAAAGCCCTTTTTAGGGCTAGAACATCAGTCTGCTTTTTTTTTTTTAATCTAATTGCAGTTTCCTGCCAGCGTGTGTGTCAGGTTCACAGCGTATACTGTGGCCACTTGCCCAGTGCCACCACTCATATCTGGTGTCACAGTAGCTTGCATTTAATAAAAAAAATAACTTTTTTGACTGTAATATAATAGCAGTCAGTTGCCTGCATGCGCATGTGTGTTTCGTGCCCTGCTGCAAGTGCATAGTGTCACCAGCGCAACTCACATCTGGTGTCACAGTAGATTACATTTAAAAAAACAAAACAATTTTGACTGTGAATAAATAGCAGTCAGTTGCCTGCACGCACGTGTGTGTTTCGTGCCCTGCTGCAAGTACATAGTGTCACCAGCGCAACTCATATCTGGTGTCACAGTAGATTACATTTAAAAAAAAAATATGAATTTTGACTGTGAATAAATAGCAGTCAGTTGCCTGCACGTGTTTGTGTGTTTAAGGCCCTGCTGCAAGTGCATAGTGTCACCCGAGCAACTCATATCTGGTGTCACAGTAGATTACATTTAAAAAAAATAATAATTTTTGACTGTGAATAAATAGCAGTGAGTTGCCTGCACGTGTTTGTGTGTTTAAGGCCCTGCTGCAAGTGCATAGTGTCACCAGCTCAACTCATATCTGGTGTCACAGTAGATTACATAAAAAAATAAAATACATTTTGACTGTGAATAAATAGCAGTCAGTTCCCTGCACGTGTTTGTGTGTTTAAGGCCCTGCTGCAAATGCATAGTGTCACCAGCGCAACTCATATCTGGTGTCACAGTAGATTACATTAAAAAAATAATAATAATTTTTTGACTGTGAATAGATAGCAGTCAGTTGCCTGCACGTGTTTGTGTGTTTAAGCCCCTGCTGCAAGTGCATAGTGTCACCAGCGCAACTCATATCTGGTGTCACAGTAGATTACATTTAATAAAAATATATGAATTTTGACTGTGAATAAATAGCAGTCAGTTGCCTGCACGTGTTTGTATGTTTAAGGCCCTGCTGCAAGTGCATAGTGTCACCAGCGCAACTCATATCTGGTGTCACAGTAGATTACATAAAAAAATTGAAAAAAAATTTGACTGTGAATAAATAGCAGTCAGTTGCCTGCACGTGTTTGTGTGTTTAAGGCCCTGCTGCAAGTGCATAGTGTCACCAGCGCAACTCATATCTGATGTCACAGTAGATTACATAAAAAAATTAAATAAAATTTTGACTGTGAATAAATAGCAGTCAGTTGCCTGCATGTGTTTGTGTGTTTAAGGCCCTGCTGCAAGTGCATAGTGTCACCAGCGCAACTCATATCTGGTGTCACAGTAGATTACATTTAAAGAAAAACAACAATTTTGACTGTGAATAAATAGCAGTCAGTTGCCTGCATGTGTTTGTGTGTTTAAGGCCCTGCTGCAAGTGCATAGTGTCACCAGCGCAACTCATATCTGGTGTCACGGTAGATTACATAAAAAAAAAAAAACTATTTTGACTGTGAATAAATTTCAGTCAGTTGCCTGCACATGTTTGTGTGTTGAAGGCCCTGCTGCAAGTGCATAGTGTCACCAGCGCAACTCATATCTGGTGTCACAGTAGATAACATTAAAAAAATATATATATTTGGACTGTGAATAAATAGCAGTCAGTTGCCTGCACGTGTTTGTGTGTTTAAGGCCCTGCTGCAAGTGCATAGTGTCACCCGAGCAACTCATATCTGGTGTCACAGTAGATTACATTTAAAAAAAATAATAATTTTTGACTGTGAATAAATAGCAGTGAGTTGCCTGCACGTGTTTGTGTGTTTAAGGCCCTGCTGCAAGTGCATAGTGTCACCAGCGCAACTCATATCTGATGTCACAGTAGATTACATAAAAAATATAAATTAAATTTTGACTGTGAATAAATAGCAGTCAGTTGCCTGCACGTGTTTGTGTGTTTAAGGCCCTGCTGCAAGTGCATAGTGTCACCAGCGCAACTCATATCTGATGTCACAGTAGATTACATTTAAAAAAAAAAAACTATTTTGACTGTGAATAAATAGCAGTCAGTTGCCTGCACGTGTTTGTGTGTTTAAGGCCCTGCTGCAAGTGCATTGTGTCACCAGCGCAACTCATATCTGGTGTCACAGTAGCTTGCACGCATAGTACAACTAAACTAATCTAAAAAAAATGACAGGCAGAGGCAGGCCACCCCGCAGGGGCCGTCGTAATCGTGGTGCTGTGATTCCCTTTGGCCCTAGAATAATGCCCAGTGTTCAGAGACCACGTACCCTGAACTTGAAAAGTTCTGAGGACATAGTTGACTGGCTAACACAGGACACCCAATTTTCTACAGCTTCCGCTCGGAACCTTGACGCACCATCCTCCTCCAGCTCAGCTTCGGGCACCTCTCAATTTACAACTCGCCCGCCTGCCGCCACCACCAACACTAGCACTACAGCTGCTTCACTTGATCTGTCAGAGGAGTTATTTACACATTAGTTGGAAGAAATTAGTAATGCGCAACCATTATTGCCAGAGGATGTAGATAACAGGGATATGTCTCATTCAGGCAGCATTACACACATGGACGTACGGTGTGATAATGCTGCTTCCTTTGCTGGGTTGTCAGATACAAATGAAGCGGTTGATGATGACGATGTGTCCGTGGATGTCACGTGTGTGCCCGCTCGAAGAGAAGAAGAACAGGGGGAAAGTTCAGATGGGGAGACAGAGAGGAGGAGGAGACGAGTTGGAAGCAGGGGGAGGTCGTCGCAAGGAGCTAGTGGCACAGTCAGACAGCATGCATCGGCACTCCGGGTCAGCCAGACAGCACGCCAATCGACGCATGCTGTTGCCACCACCAGAATGACGTCATCAGCAGTGTGGCAAATTTTTTGTGTGTCTGCCTCTGACACCAGCGATGCCATTTGCAACCTGTGCCAAAAGAAACTGAGTCGTGGGAAGTCCAACACCCACCTAGGTACAACTGCTTTGCGAAGGCACATGATCTCAAATCACAAACGCCTATGGGATCAACACATGAGTACAAGCAGCTCACAAACTCAAAGCCGCCATCCTCCTCCTGGTCCAGCATCTTCAGCCACGTCAACCACTGCTGTCCTCCTTGCCCCCTCTCAACCATCCGCCACTCCGTCTCTCGCCTTGAGCAGTTCCTGCTTATCTGCCCACAGTCAGGTGTCTGTCAAGGACA
This sequence comes from Bufo bufo, assembly GCF_905171765.1. Taxonomy (NCBI): domain Eukaryota; kingdom Metazoa; phylum Chordata; class Amphibia; order Anura; family Bufonidae; genus Bufo; species Bufo bufo. The sequence continues at coordinate 137,727,399 of NC_053390.1, read as the reverse complement.
TGTTTGAGCGTAAGAAGCTAATGTCACAAAGTCACCCCCTTGCCCGGCGTCTGACAGCTGGCTTGTCGGAACTCTTAGCCCGCCAGCTTTTACCATACAAAAATTTGTAGCTATTGGGACACCGCAGTGTAAGGTACTCGGCTGAAATTTCTTTGCACAAAAGGCAATCCCCAACCTGTACACGATTGTGCAAAAGGAAGTAATGGCATGTCTGGCACACAGTGTTGGGGCAAGGGTCCATCTGACCACTGATACCTGGTCTGCAAAGCACGGTCAGGGCAGGTATATCACCTACACTGCGCATTCGGTAAACCTGCTGACGGCTGCCAAGCATGGAATGCGTGGCTCTGCAGAGGAGTTGGTGACACCGCCACGACTTGCAGGCAGGCCTGCTGCCACCTCCTTTACTCCTCCTACTCCATCCTCTTCCATAACCTCCTTGGCTGAGTCCTCTTCTGCTGCTGCGTCTTGCTCCACATCAACGGCACCCCCCAAGCTCCCCAGGGGCTATTCCACATCCCGGATACGGCAGTGTCACGCCGTCTTGGGGTTGACTTGCCTGAAAGCAGAAAGTCACACCGAACCAGCACTCCTGTCCGCCCTGAACGCACAGGTGGATCAGTGGCTGACTCCGCACCAACTGAAGATCGGCAAAGTGGTGTGTGATAACGGAAGCAATTTGTTGGCGGCATTGAATTTGGGCAAGTTGACACATGTGCCGTGCATGGCACATGTGTTGAATCTGATTGTACAACGCTTTCTGCATAGGTACCCAGGCTTACAGGACGTCCTCAAGCAGGCCAGGAAGGTGTGTGGCCATTTCAGGCGTTCCTACACGGCCATGGCTCACTTTTAAGATATCCAGCAGCGAAACAGCATGCCAGTGAGGCGCTTGATTTGCGACAGCCGACACGTTGGAATTCAACACTCCTAATGTTTGACCGCCTACTCCAACAAGAAAAAGGCGTCAACGAGTATTTGTATGACCGGGGTGCTAGGACAGCCTCTGCAGAGCTGGGAATTTTTTGGCCACGTTACTGGACGCTCATGCGCAATGCCTGTAGGCTCATGCGTCCTTTTGAGGAGGTGACAAACCTAGTCAGTCGCACCGAAGGCACCATCAGCGACATCATCCCATTTGTTTTCTTCCTGGAGCATGCCCTGCGAAGAGTGCTGGATCAGGCCGTAGATGAGCGTGAAGAGGAAGAGTTGTGGTCACCATCACCACCAGAAACAGCATTTATCAGCATCGCTTGCTGGACCTGCGGCAAAGCTGGAAGAGGAGTGTGAGGAAGAGGAGTCAGAGGAGGAATGTGGCTTTGAGGAGGAGGAGGAAGACCAACCACAGCAGGCATCCCAGGGTGCTCGTTGTCACCTATCTGGTACCCGTGGTGTTGTACATGGCTGGGGGGAAGAACAGACTTTCAGTGAGATCACTGAGGACTAGGAACGGGACATGAGTAGCTCGGCATCCAACCTTGTGCAAATGGGGTCTTTCATGCTGTCGTGCCTGTTGAGGGACCCTCGTATAAAAAGGCTGAAGGAGAACGACCTGTACTGGGTGGCCACGCTACTAGACCCCTGGTATAAGCAGAAAGTGCCTGAAATGTTACCGAATTAACGCAAGTCTGAAAGGATGCAGCAGTTCCAAAATAAATTAAAAAGTATGCTTTACACAGCATATAAGGGTGATGTCACAGCACAACGGGAATCTAACAGGGGAAGAGGTGAAAGTAATCCTCCTCCTACCACGACCACGCCGGGAAACACAGGACGCTTTACAGATGTGTTGTTGATGGAGGACATGCAGAGCTTTTTAAGTCCTACGCATCGCCACAGCCCTTCGGGGTCCACCCTCAGAGAACCACTCGACCGACAGGTAGCAGACTACCTCGCCTTAACTGCAGATATCGACACTCTGAGGAGCAATGAACCCCTTGACTACTGGGTGTGCAGGCTTGACCTGTGGCCTGAGCTATCCCAATTTGCGATAGAACTTCTGGCATGCCCCGCTTCAAGTGTCCTGTCAGAAAGGACCTTCAGTGCAGCAGGAGGTATTGTCACTGAGAAGAGAAGTCGCCTAGGTCAAAAAAGTCTAGATTACCTCACCATTATTAAGATGAATGAGGCATGGATCCCGAAGGGACTGACAGTGGGCGATACATTCGACTAAAAAAGGCCTGATGAGATGAGCTGCCTTGAGCTAAAAATGGTCCACACGCTGCTGTATTTTATCTCTGAATGCTGGATGACTTGCGTGACTTATCCGCCACCTAAAATCTATTCCATACACCGGCCCCTGATAGGGGACGTAACAGGGATTAAACTGATAGGAATAGTACTACTTAACACACCTTATAATAATAATAATAATAATAATAATAATAATAATAATACTAGTGGAAGTAACAGGGATTAAACTGATAGGAATAATACTACTTAACACACCACTCCTATCTGGTGGCACAGTACATTGCACGCGCAGTGCCCCAAATTGGAAGTAGGAGGACCGACCAAGCATCTTTTTCCATCTCCCGGTTCCTAAAATCTATTCCATACACGTCCCCTGATAGGGGACGTAACAGGGATTAAACTGATAGGAATAGTACTACTTAACACACCTGATAATAATAATAATAATAATACTAGTTGACGTAACAGTGATTAAACTGATAGGAATAGTACTACTTAACACACCTTATAATAATAATAATACTAATAATAATACTAGTGGACGTAACAGGGATTAAACTGATAGGAATAATACTACTTAACACACCACTCCTATCTGGTGGCACAGTACATTGCACGTGCAGTGCCCCAAATTGGAAGTAGGAGGACCGACCAAGCATCTTTTTCCATCTCCCGGTTCCTAAAATCTATTCCATAGACGTCCCCTGATAGGGGACGTAACAGGGATTAAACTGATAGGAATAGTACTACTTAACACACCTTATAATAATAATAATAATAATAATAATAATAATAATAATAATAATAGTGGACGTAACAGGGATTAAATTGATAGGAATAGTACTACTTAACACACCACTCCTATCTGGTGGCACAGTACATTGCACGCGCAGTGCCCCAAATTGGAAGTAGGAGGACCGACCAAGCATCTTTTTCCATCTCCGGTTTCCTAAAATCTATTCCATACACCGGCCCCTGATAGGGGACGTAACAGGGATTAAACTGATAGGAATAGTACTACTTAACACACCTTATAATAATAATAATAATACTAGTGGACGTAACAGGGATTAAACTGATAGGAATAATACTACTTAGCACACCACTCCTATCTGGTGGCACAGTACATTGCACGCGCAGTGCCCCAAATTGGAAGTAGGAGGAACGACCAAGCATCTTTTTCCATCTCCCGGTTCCTAAAATCTATTCCATACACCGGCCCCTGATAGGGGACGTAACAGGGATTAAACTGATAGGAATAGTACTACTTAACACACCTTATAATAATAATAATAATAATAATACTAGTGGACGTAACAGGGACTAAACTGATAGGAATAATACTACTTAACACACCACTCCTATCTGGTGGCACAGTACATTGCACACGCAGTGCCCCAAATTGGAAGTAGGAGGACCGACCAAGCATCTTTTTCCATCTCCCGGTTCCTAAAATCTATTCCATACACATCCCCTGATAGGGGATGTAACAGGGATTAAACTGATAGGAATAGTACTACTTAACACACCTTATAATAACGCAGAGAGAGGCAACGCAGAGAGAGGAGTCTGAAGAAGAGGAGTCACAGGAGGAAGGTTGGCTTTGAGGAGGTGGAAGACCAACCACAGCAGGCATCCCAGGGGGCTTGTTGTCACCTTTCGGGGACCCTTGGTGTTGTACATGGCTGGGTGGAGGAAGAGATCTTCAATGACATCAGTGAGGACAAGGAACGGGACATGGCTAGCTTGGTATCCAACCTTGTGCAAAAGGGGAGTTTGCGGTTGTGCAAATGGACTGTTTGCGGTTGTTTGCGGTGCATTAAACAGGGAGTTTGGTCTGTCACTGTGAAGCGTGCGTAACCCTTACCATACCTGATTGATACAACATCATACCTGATGTTTTAAAGCACGTTATTCCAAACAATTTAGGAATGTTAGGTGATTTATGCCCTTTATGGATTAAAACACGACTCTGCGTCAACTACGTAATTTTCCATGGGAGTTTTGCCATGGATCCCCCTCCGGCATGCCACAGTCCAGGTGTTAGTCCCCTTGAAACAACTTTTCCATCACTATTGTGGCCAGAAAGAGTCCCTGTGGGTTTTAAAATTCGCCTGCCTATTGAAGTCTATGGCGGTTCGCCCGTTCAAAACATTTGCAAAAATTCTCGTTCGCCTTTCGTGAACGGAAAATTTTATGTTCGCGACATCTCTACTCACTCTTGGTTTGGGTGGGGAATCTGAGAGTGTCCTTTTGTTATTTACCGGTAGTACCCGATTTCCCCTGCCTGCCAAGGTGGCACTAGACTCCAAAACTGTGGGAATTTAATTATTTATTGACAGTGGGGCAGGGGTTAACCTTGTGGATGGCCAATATATACATGGTTTGACAACAAGCGCATTATATAAAAATATAATATAAATATTATATAAATCACATACAATTCAGATTAACAAAACAGTGAAGTTAAGGCTGCATTGTAACAAAACACGAAAAAAGTCAAGGGGGTGAATACTTTTGCAAGGCACTGTAGGTATGCGATTCATCCGATTACGGTAATTACTGGTCACAAAAATCTGGCCAGCTAAACATCTGAAACCAAGGCGGGCCAGATGGTCGTTGTTTTTTTACCAGATTAAATTTCGTTGTCACCTATCGCCCTGGGGTTAAGAACGTCAAAGCGGATGCTCTGTCGCGTAGGTTTCCCGGGGGGAGGGGGGGTGATTCGGAGGATCCTGGCCCTATAGCTGATGGGGTGGTTGTATCCGCCCTTTATCCTGAACTTGAGGCAGAGGTGTTGGAGGCCCAGGGAGATGCACCTGATTCTTGTCCTCCAGGTAATTTGTTTGTTCCTTAGGAACTATGGCACAAGGTGTTTCAAGAACATCACTATACTGTTCTTATGGGACACCCTGGGAGCAGATCCACGGTTGATCTCATTTCCCAGAAATTGTGGTGGCTAGGATTGCGTAAATGTGTTGAGGGCTATGTGTCAGCTTGTGAGACTTGTGCGTGTGCCAAGATGACACATACTCGGCCTTCAGGATCTCTACTTCCCCTGTCTATCCTGTCCCGACCGTGGACTCATTTGTCCATAGACTTTATCACAGATTTGCCGAATTCCTCAGGGAAAACTGTGATTCTGGTGGTTGCTGATCGCTTCAGCAAGATGTCGCACTTTATAGCATTATCAGGTCTACCTAATGCTAAAACTTTCGCATAAGTGTTTGTCGATAACATTGTGAAACTACACGGTATCCCCTCTGATGTGGTGTCTGATAGGGGGACTCAGTTTGTTTCCAGATTCCATCCGCAGTTTGGCACATTTTCTGGTACTGAGACTTCTGGTATACCGGAAGAAGAAAGATATTCCTTTTTGTTGTCATCTATTTGGCAAAAAATTCAGAACAACTTTAAAAAAAATGGGCAAATAGTATAAACGTATGGCTGACAAGAGAAGTATGAGTGGTCCGGACTGGAGAGTGGGTGATTCTGTGTGGCTTTCCATAAGAAACATTAAGTTGAAGGTACCTTCTTGGAATTTGGGGCCAAGGTTTATTGAGCCATATAAGATCTCTTGCATTATTAATCCGGTTGCTTTTCGTCTTGAATTTCCTCAGGCTTTTAAAATTCATAATGTTTTTCACAAATCATTACTGAAAAGATATGTCGAACCTGCTGAACCGTCTTTCTTACCTCCGGCTCCGGTCTTAGTGGACGGTAATCTTGAATTTCAGATTGCCACTGGAGAGTAAACTCACGATTTCTCCGCTGATCTCTTCAGTATCTCGTGCACTGGAAAGGTTACGGTCCAGAGGAAAGAATGTGAGTTCATGCGACCAACGTTATGCTAGTCGCCTTGTGAAGGCCTTTCTCAGGGCGCATCCTGATAAAGTTGGCCCTGGGTGTCTGGAGGTCACCCGTAGAAGGGGGGGTACTCTCACGGTCCCTCCCATGACAGAGGTGAGAAAATCGGAGAGACTGGCGGCACGTGAGGGTATCTGACAGTATCTCTGTTTTTTTTCCTTTCGGTGTTGTGTTTGGTAATGACCACACCCCTTGTCAGGTGCAGCTTGGAGTCACCAATTTAGTTTTGACTCACACTGCTTACCATGCGGTTGATATTTCTAGCTGGAGTTGGTTGAGCTGGTGTGTTGTTCCTTTGGATCTCCTGCTCCTCCATTCTCCTCCAAGTGCATTTTGTCTTGCATTTTGTTGTTCACTTGTGTGTGTTGTTGTCTAGGCCTCAGGGAGATGCTGGTTCCTTCACCTGGGAAGGAACCAGTAGTCTCATTCCCTGCCATCATTCCTAAGGCCTTCCAGGTTCTTCAGGACCAAGGTTCCGGTGTATGAGTATTTCCACCTTCAGTGTCTACTCATACTGGCACCAGTCAGGGAGAGGTCTAGGGATTCCTAGGAGGTCACCATCCCTCTCCTTTAGATTTGAGGCCTAGACTCCAGTCTATTCCTTCTGTGTGTCATTTGATGTTATCCCCTCCTCATTACTTGTGACACTGACACAGTGCAAACAAAATGTTATTCCCGTTGGTGAGACAGCCAGTGTTTGATTTCTTTATTGATGCCGCCAAGCCGTTCCTCCCCAGTGTGGCTCAGTTTGCCAAGGCTATTCAGGTGCAGAACCACCTGACAACACCTAGCCTGGCATAGGTGAGATGCTGGAGGACCACTGTGAACTGTTCCTAGAGGGGAGGGTGATGAAAAGGTGGAGGATTAGGAGGACATTGGCACAGAAATCCTAGCATTACAATGCGGAGGCAGCATTGCCATCACCTAGCCAAGTTGCTGGTGTGCCTGGTAAAATGCACTGTTGTCTTTTAGCAATTGCCTTGGTGCTGTTGCAACAAGGGACGAGGAGATGGAGGAGGAGGAGCATCAGGAGCAATAGACAACATTGAAGTTGATGGGAAGGAACGACAGCTTCCTTCTGCTGATGTTGATGAACCCTGACTGTTGGAGAGAGGGAGCAGGCCAGAGGGAGATGCAGTGGTTGCTGCATCAGGATGTAAGACTAGAGTGGTACAGTTTTTCCACGCCACTTTATGGTGGCACGCCATGTGTTGACAAAGGGCAGTCGTGCCAACTTTATCATCCTGGTTGCCCTCACCTTCTGCCCACACATCCTGCATAGTGTCACGCTAACTTCCCCCAGAGACTTAGTGAAAAATTCCCACACAGCCGAGTATCATATTTTCCCTCCACCTCTGCATGATCTCTTTTTGCTAGTGTTGATTGAGCACCAAAGTGCTCGGGTGCTCTGGTGCTCGAGTAGAACACTCTGGGATGCACAGTTGCTCTACTGGGAGAACCAGAGCATTAAACCAGGCACCCCCTGCTCTGAAGAAGGGAGGGTGTCTGGTTCACAGAAAAAGGTCAGAAATTGATGGAAACACCACTGAAATGATTCGGAAACAGCATGGGGAGGATGTCTGGATGCATCTTGGACTCCCAGGTTACTGCTGGGAACGATGTTCTCCGAGTAGCACGCCACTTTTACAGACTGACAATAATCCACACAAAACCGAAGATAAAATCGATTTTAGAGAAAAAAAAATTAGGTAACATTCTTTCCTGTATATTTACATGTATATAGAGTGTAAGTGCTGCCAAAAATTACAAGAAAGAGGCACTCCGATACAATCTGTATATCACATAAAGAAGGGCCTCATTCACATTGTGGTCCAATTGTTCAGGTAGTGGGACTCCTACACTCATAAAGACTATGCACTAAGTGAAAGAGCTGCCAAAAATGACAAACCGGCATTCCAATACACCCTTTATTACACATAGAAACATAGAATGTGTCGGCAGATAAAAACCATTTGGCCCATCTAGTCTGCCCAGTATACTGAATACTATGAATAGCCCCTGGCCCTACCTTATATGAAGGATGGTCTTATGCCTATCCCATGCATGCTTAAACTCCTTCACTGTATTTGCAGCTACCACTTCTGCAGGAAGGCTATTCCATGCATCCACTACTCTCTCAGTAAAGTAATACTTCCTGATATTACTTTTAAACCTTTGCCCCTCTAATTTAAAACTATGTCCTCTTGTAGCAGTTTTTCTTCTTTTAAATATTTTCTCCTCTTTTTCTCTGTTGATTCCCTTTATGTATTTAAAAGTTTCTATCATATCCCCTCTGTCTCGTCTTTCTTCCAAGCTATACATGTTAAGGTCCTTTAATCTTTCCTGGTAAGTTTTATCCTGCAATCCATGTACTAGTTTAGTAGCTCTTCTCTGAACTCTCTCCAAAGTATCAATATCCTTCTGGAGATATGGTCTCCAGTACTGCGCACAATACTCCAAATGAGGTCTCACTAGTGCTCTGTAGAGCAGCATGAGCACCTCCCTCTTTCTACTGTTAATGCCTCTCCCTATAGACCCAAGCATTCTGCTAGCATTTCCTGCTGCTCTATGACATGGCATGCTGGTGACCCTCTAAAACATTAGTAGCGGGGGCCTGCTGCTGAGCTGACCCTCTAAAACATTAGGGGTGAGGGTCTGCTGCTGAGCTGACCCTCAAAAACATTAGGGGCGAGGGCCTGCAGCTAAGCTGACCCTCTAAAACATTAGGGGCGAGGGCATGCTGCTGATGTGACCATCTAAAACATTATGGGTGAGGGCCTGCTGGTGACCCTCTAAAACATTAGGGGTGAGGGTCTGCTGCTGAGCTGACCCGCTAAAACATTAGGAGAGAGAGGGCAGCCTAATAAGCATGTTGATATGATGGAGGAGGAGGACAAGAAAATTAAGATTGAACCATATACCCTTTTTTTGTGGTAGAAGGGGTCCATGGGAATGCAGTGTATTTAATACTACATAAAAGCCACATTAAGGCTACTTTCACACTAGCGGCACGGACCTCCGGCAGGCTGTTCCGTTGGGTCACTAGCGGCAGGACGGATCCGACATGGTGTTCACCCGATAGAACAGCCTGCCGGAGGTCCGTGCCGCTAGTGTGAAAGTAGCCTTAAAGTGCCTTTATGTTCAGCCGCTTTCCTCTGGTGGAGTAGAGAAGTCAGGGTCAATTCAGTCCTTGTTTATTTTGATAAGAGTCAACCTGTCAGCATTTTCAGTTGACAGGGAGATGCGCTTATCAGTTATTATGCCCCCAGCAGCACTAAATACCCGCTCTGACAAAACGCTGGCAGCAGGCCAGCATCTCCAAGGCGTAGAGTGCCAGTTTGTAGCATGTGTCCAGCTTGGACTCCCAATAGTTGTAAGGCACAGAGGGATCACTGAGGACGCTGTCACAGTTGGCTACGCACTCCTTTACCATCTTCCAAAACTTTTCCCTCCTTGTGACACTAGTCCTCTCCACCACAGGAATGAGAGATGAGAAGTTCTATTTGAAATGGGGATCGAGAAGGGTGAACAACCAGTAATCCGTGCCTGCCAAAATGCATATAACGCAAGGGTCACGGGTAAGGCAGCCTTACATGAAGTCAGCCATGTGTGCCAGAGTCCCAACAGACAAGACTTCGCTGTCCTCATCAGGAGGATGACTCTCAATCTCCTCATCCTCTTCCTCCTCTTTGGCCTATCCACGCTAAACAGATGGAATAAACCTGCTATGGGTACTACCCTCTGTAGCAGAGACAACCATCTCCTGCTCCTCCTCCTCCTTCTCATCATCATCCAATTCGCGCTGAAAAGACGAACCGAGGGTGGTCTGGCTATCACCCTGTATACTGTCTTCCCCCATTTCCACCTCTTCCACATGCAAAGCGTCCGCCTTCATTGTGAGCAGCGAGCGTTTCAGTAGACAGAGAAGTGGGATGGTTATGCTGATAATAGCAGCATTGCCGCTCACCATCTGTGTTGATTCCTCAAAGTTGCATAAAACCTCACAGAGGTCAGACATCCATGCCTACTCGTTGCTTGTGAATAGCGGAAGCTGACTGGAGAGGCGACAACCATGTTGCAGATGGTATTCCACTACTGCCCTCTGCTGCCCACATAGTCTGGCCAACATGTGTAACGTGGAGTTCCAGCGTGTGCTCACGTCGCACGACAGTCGGTGAGCTGGCAATTGCAAGCACTGCTGCAGCGTTGACAGACCGGCAGCAGCTGTAGATGACTTTCGGAAATGGGGACACATGCGGTGCACCTTCACCAGTAGCTCAGGCAAATTGGGGTAGGTTTTGAGAAACCGCTGAACCACTAAGTTAAACATGTGGGCTAGGCATGGTATGTGTGTACGCTTGCTGAGCTCCAAAGCCGCCACCAAGTTACGACCATTATTATACACAACCATGCCTGGTTGTAGGTTGAGTGGCGAGAACCAAATTTCAGTCTGGTACCTTATACCCTGCCACAGCTCTGCGGAAGTATTCTGTTTGTCCCCTAAGCAAATTAGTTTCAGCACGGCCTGTTGCCGCTTCCCCACTGCAGTGCTACACTGCTTCCAGCTACTGACTGATAGCTGACTGGTCCTGCAAGATGAGAATTTAGAGGTGGAAGTGGAGGAGGAGGAGGAGAAGGGGGGGTTGCAGCCACTAATGTAGGTGGTGGCGGAAATCCTGATGGAAGTAGGGACCGCAATCCTTGGCGTCAGTAGCACCTGTGCCATCACAGGGTACAACTCGCTCCTGGCCTCCACAGCGTTCACCCAGTATGCCGTCAGGGAAATGTAGCATCCCTGGCCAAAAGCACTTGTCCATGTGTCAGTCGTTAAGTGGACCTTCCTAATAACTGCATTGGTCAGGGCACGGGTGATGTTACAGGACACATGCTGGTGTTGTCACGGCCTATGGTGTGCTTAGTGACATTTTCCTTCACTTGGTTGCCCGTGACTAGGTTTGGTGTTGTATGCATGTGGTGGCAGTGTCTCGGCCTTCTGGCTGATCCCCAGGACATGGTTGCCACGCATGCCGTTGCCTGCGGCAACAGGTAAAGTCTGTGTTTATGTGTGTACTTCCCCTTTAAGTGGCCGTCTTCCCTTGCCTTGTGTTGGAAGGGTTAACTTCCTTCCTAGTATGTGTGCACTGGGTGTGTCTGTGTGTTGGTGTGGCTACATGGGCTACAAAGCCTCAGTTTAGAGCAGTAGTCAGAAGGGTGCTTCAGCCATGGTCTGCTGGAGTCGTCCTCCTACTTTATACCATCTTCCAGTGAGGGCCACCCTTGTGGTCATAGATGTTTGTATGTTAAGTTGATGTTGTATTCCTTTTGTTATTTAATGCAGCTATGGATCTGGGTTCCTGTGTGTGTGTGTGTGTATGTGTGTTGGCTGTGTCCATTTAAGTATGGTGTGGACGTCAGCGTGTCAGCACAGGGATCCAGTCAGCAAGGCTGTGGCAGGTAGGTGGAACTTGTGTAGTTCACCTGCCATATCCACAGGTCTGTTTTTGTATCCTGTTCCCTTGCAGCTTGGCCAGTGAGACTCCTGTTCCTCCGTGTCCAGGAGGAACGGGCTGTCTACTCACTTCTTATCTCAGGGATCGGCGGAGGGTCAGTAGGGAGCCGAGGTTCCTGAGCATGAGCCCTCCTACCTTCAAGGTTGGCTCATGCAGCTAGTCAGGGTCAGATTAGGGAAGCTCTAGGAGGTGACCTGCTCCCTATTTCTGTCGTCCTGGCCGAGCAGCCACTAACATCTTCTGGCATCGCACGGCTGAGGGTTTTCCCCATCCTCAGCAGTGACAGGTGTAAGGCGGAGACGGACCACCGGGAAAAATAGTGGCGGCTGGGGACTGAGTAACGAGGGACGGCTGCCGACATCAGGCTGCGGAAAGCCTCAGTGTCCACATCAAGCCTAAATGGCAACATTTCCAGGGCCAGCAATTTGGAAAGGTGCGCATTTAGTGCTATGGCCTGTGGGTGGCTGGGTATTTTTGCTTTTGTTCAAAGGCCTGGGGTATGGACATCTGTACGCTGCGCTGGGACACAAGTGGATGTGCTAGCTGATAGTGCTTGTGAAGGTCCAGGTGCAGGGTGGGAGGCATCTGGCCCTGTGTCTTGGACAGGGGATTGGCCAGCCCTCAACACAGGGGAAGAGGAGGCAGTGGTGTGACCCGCAGACACTGATTGTGGACCCAGGCGTTCGGCCCACCTATTAGGGCGCTTTGATGCCATGTGTCGGATCATGCTGGTGGCGGTGAGGTTGCTAGTGTATACGCCACTGCTCATTTTGGTACGGCACAGGTTTCAAATGACAATTCTTTTATCGTCCGCGCTTTTCTCAAAAAAGAGCTAGACTGCGGAACATCTACCCCTTGGCAAGGGAGATTGCCGCAAGGGGGTGCTCCGGGGAACAGTTGCGGGCCTGTTTGGTGTGGCCTACCTTCTTCCTTTTGCCACCCCACAGCCTCTTCCAGCCTGTTGCGGTGCTGCGGATCCCTCCCCCTCTGTACTGCTGTCCTCTCTCGGTTTGCCACCTTCCCAGGTTGGGTCAGTGATATCATCGTTCACCACCTCCTCTTCCACTTCCTCACTCTGGTCATCTTCCTGACTTGTTGACCTAGCAAGAACCTCACTTATTGACAAATGTGTCTCATCCTCATCATCAACCTCTTGAGACACTAATTGCTGTTGACTTATTGACAACTGTGTCTCATCATCATCATCCACCTTGTGAAGCACTAATTGTCGTTCCCCACCGTCATCTTCTTCTGACTGAGGATGCTCAAGAGTTTGGGAATAAGTGCAAAAGATCTCCTCATGTCCCTCTTCAAGCAGGCTTGGCAAGATGCCCAAATCAAGTAATGGTGCTGAAAAGAGCTCCTTGGAATATCCGAGTGTGGGATCACTTGTTTGCCAAGACTCTCCATGGTAGGAGGAAGGAGGATCAGGTTGAGGGTTCTGTTGACCAGTCCCTTGGCTACTGAGACTGGACTTTGTGGAAGACAGTGTGGTGCTTAACTGACTGGAAGCATTATCTGCTGTAATCCAATCGACCACCTGGTCGCACTGGTGTGACTTCGAGAGTGGTGACCTGCGGCGCCCTGCAAACTGGGACATGAAGCTAGGTATAGTGGATGAGTGTGTTTCTTGTGCTCTGGCAGCTGGCACAGTTTTACCACGGCCTCTGCGTGCACCATCAGCAGCACGGCCACTTCCCTGTCCCTTACTGCTCGCCTTGAGCATATTAAATGGTATATATGTTTGCAAGTATATCACACGTACAGTAGGGCAGGTTTTGTAAGTGTATGCGCAAATAAATTACACAGAATTTCACAGATATTTAGGCTGCGCAAACGTTATACAGAAGATGTAGCGCAGGTAATGTCGCTGTCACCAGCGGCTAATAAAAAATTACACTGAATGTCACAGATATTTAGGATGCACAAATGTTATATAGAAGATGTAGCGCAGGTACTGTCGCTATTATCAGCGGCTAAGAAAAAATTGCACTGAATGTTACAGATATTTTGGATGAGCGAACGTTATACAGGAGATGTAGTGCAGGTACTGTCGTTGTTATCAGCGGCTAAGAAAAAATGTATGTCACACGTACAGTAGGGCAGGTTTTGTAAGTGTATGCGCAAATAAATTACACTGAATTTCACAGATATTTAGGCTGCGCAAACGTTATACAGGAGATGTAGCGCAGGTAATGTCGCTGTCACCAGCGGCTAAGAAAAAATTACACTGAATGTCACAGATATTTAGGATGAGCAAACGTTATACAGGAGATGTAGCGCAGATAATGTCGCTGTCACTAGCGGCGAAAAAATCTCACTGAATGTCATAGATATTTAGGATGTGCAAACATTATACAGGAGATCTAGCGCAGGTAATGTCGCTGTCAGCAGCAGCCAAACAATTGCGCTGAATGTCAAAGATATATAGGATGCACAAATGTAACACAACAGATGTAGCAGAGGTTGTGTCACTGTCAGTAGCGGCCAAACAATTGCACGCAATTTAGCGCAGGTTGCACTAATAATTAGGGATGAGCGAATCCGAACTGTATAGTTCGGGTTCGTACCGAATTTTGGGGTGTTCGTGACACGGACCCGAACATTTACGTAAAAGTTCGGGTTCGGTGTTCGGCGCTTTTTGAAAGGCTGCAAAGCAGCCAATCAACAAGCATCATACTACTTGCCCCAAGAGGCCATCACAGCCATGCCTACTATTGGCATGGCTGTGAATGGCCAATGCAGCATGTGACCCAGCATCTATTTAAGCTGGAGTCACGTAGCGCCGCACGTCACTCTGCTCTGATCAGTGTAGGGAGAGGATGCAGCTGCTGTTAGGGCGAGATTAGGCAGGGATTTACTCAGCAAAAACACTTAATGAAGTGATCGATCTACAGCTGTGAATCATTCAACTTCTGCTAGCTAATTGCTCACTGTTTTTAGGCTGCCCAGAGCGTTTTTATGTCACTTTTTTCTGGGGTGATCGGCAGCCATTTTGTGTCTTGTGGTGCGCCAGCACAAGCTGCCACCAAGTCCATTTAACCATCAATAGTGTGTTTTTTTTTTTTGCTATATCCTACATAAGGGGCTTGGCTGTGCTTGCTATTTTATTGAGGGGTGAAATACAATTGCCAAAATAGCAATACCCTAAATC